>NC_143046.1:33900000-34500000 GCF_057628025.1 Oncorhynchus mykiss | reverse complement strand
CTGAATGGACATTTAACTTGTCAGTAAAGGAATTCCACTTTTGAAGCGGGAATAACATCCATCACTAGGCTACCAGAACTGTCAATCAAATGATCTCGTGCTGCCTGTGCCCACCCTGCTGCCTGCACGCAGACCACTCGCTCCACTTTGACGTTCATTAAATACAATGACTTAACAATACATTTAGTAGAAAGAAAACACATCTATGTACCCTAACATAAAAAAACATCAATCAGCAATGTTTATTGTTGTCAGGGGAACAATACTGAACATCCTATGCAGGAGCAGAATTCTGCTTGGAAAAGTTAGATGCTTCTGATGATGCCCTTTTTAAAAAATGTCTGAAAGGTTATCAACTGTCGCTATCGACCCGTTACTAGCGGTTTCCAATGTATGAAAGGGGTATAAGTAGACGAGCACCTTTTTAGATTCATCACAAAGTCGATGTAACTTTGAAAATGTGATGCCATAGTAGTGCACTTACTTGTCAACTGTTGTCTTCTGCCATCCCAGCCTGGTTCATCTGTTCACCTGGCGCTCGTACGAGAGGCCGCTGATTTCAAGCTGAAGTACGGACGGAAAAAGGAAGCCATCAGTGACCTGGAACAACTGTGGAAGTGAGCAATGTTCTGTTTCTGTTGTGCGGTGGTGATGCTGGTGAATGTTTTGCTTGCTCTGGGCTTGATATTCAATGTAATAACTAGTCCCCCTCCCGCTCCACAGGCAAAACACCAATGACATCCACACTTTGGCACAACTTATCTCGGCTTATTCTTTGGTGGATCAAGATAAAGCCAAGTCGTATCCTTTCTTTGCTCTCAGTATTTTAAACTACACATAAGTATGAGTCTGAGTATTTGAATGACTATCGCTGATTAGTGCAGTTTTAAATTCACAGTCAAGGCATTTTCTAAATATTTTTATACCAATTGTTATCATTAAAGTACATAGAACTGGCTAGTAAATGGAAAGGCATGTTATATCCTTAGCCATTTGTCCCAGCCTCAGCAAGCACCTCCCCTCCCCTGAAAGCATGTCGTTCAACGTGGACGTAGATGAGCTGGAGAACTCTCACGGAGCCAACTATGTCAGAAAGAAGGCTGCTAAAGTAACAGGGGAGAACCCACCCAAAGAACAAGGGTGAGGAGACCTGAAGCTTTTTAAAACACTTAATTAAGCTGCATACTACCTGTTCTACACATTCTATGTACATAGGCTTTCTCTCACTATCAATATTATCTCTCTCCACAGCCAGGGGGATGTTAAAAAGAAGAAGAAGAAGAAAAAGAAGGGTATTGCAAGTTGTGTTGTATGTGAATATCTGCATGCTGTGTGACCCAAATAATAGTTTTATCTGATTTAAATAAAGTCAGCATCTCTGAATGGGATGGGGAATCACTGTTTTTCTCCTGCCTCTGTTCAGGCAAACTGCCCAAGAACTACGACCCAACAGCGAACCCTGACCCGGAGAGATGGCTGCCCATGAGAGAGCGCACCTACTACCGGGGCAGGAAGAAGGGCAAGAAGAAGGAACAAGTGGGAAAAGGCACGCAGGGGGCCACGTCAGGAGCTGCATCCGACCTGTGAGTAATGCATCCATGTCTCTTATTGTTGGTCACTTCCACTAACACTTAATATATATGAGTCTAATAGTTTAATTCAGGAAAAATCAACACAGACCTGTCTGATTCCCGATTTGTTCATGTGGGACCTTTTTATATACAGTCGTGGCCAAAAGTTTTGAGAATGACACAAATATAAATTTAACATTTTCTGCTTCATTGTCTTTAGATATTTTTGTCAGATGTTACAATGGAATACTCAAGTATAATTACAAGCATTTCATAAGTGTCAAATGTTTTATTGACAATTACATGAAGTTGGTTCAGAGAGTCAATATTTGCAGTGTTGACCCTTCTTTTCAAGACCTCTGCAATCCCCCCTGGCATGCTGTCAATTAACTTCTGGGCCACATCCTGACTGATGGCAGCCCATTCTTGCATAATCAATGCTTGGAGTTTATCCGACTTTGTGGGTTTTTGTTTGTCCACCCGCCTCTTTAGGATAACCACAAGTTCTCAATGGGATTAAGGTCTGGGGAGTTTCCTGGCAATGGACCCAAAATATATTTTTTGTTCCCCGAGCCACTTAGTTAGCACTTTTGCTTTATGGCAAGGTGCTCCATCATGCTGGAAAAGGCATTGTTGGTTACCAAACCATGGTTGGGAGAAGTTGCTCTCGGAGGATGTGTTGGTACCATTCTTTATTCACGGCTGTGTTCTTAGGCAAAATTGTGAGTGAGCCCACTCCCTTGGCTGAGAAGCAACCCCACACATGAATAGTCTCATGATGCTTTACTGTTGGCATGACACAGGACTGATGGTAGCACTCACCCTGTCTTCGCCGAACAAGCTTTTTTCCGGATGCCCCAAACAATCGGAAAGGGGATTGATCAGAGAATGACTTTACCCCAGTCCTCAGCATTCCAATCCCTGTACCTTTTGCAGAATATCAGTCTGTCCCTGATGTTTTCCCTTCTTGACACCAGGCTATCCTCCAAAAGTCTTTGCCTCACTGTGCGTGCAGATGCACTCACACCTACCTGCTGCCATTCCTGAGCAAGCTCTGTACTGGTGGTGCCCCGATCCCACAGCTAAATCAACTTTAGGAGACGGTCCTGGCGCTTGCTGGACTTTCTTGGGCGCCCTGAAACCTTCTTCACAACATTTGAACCGCTCTCCTTGAAGTTCTTGATGATCCGATAAATGGTTGATTTAGGTGCAATTTACTGGCAGCAATATCCTTTCCTATGAAGCCCTTTTTGTGCAAAGCAATGATGACGGCACGTGTTTCCTTGCAGGTAACCATGGTTGACAGAGGAAGAACAATGATTCCAAGCACCACCCTCCTTTTGAAGCTTCCAGTCTGTTATTCGAACTCAATCTGCATGACAGCGTAATCTCCAGCCTTGTCCTCGTCAACACTCACACCTGTGTTAACGAGAGAATCATTCAAACATTCTGGAGTATATGCAAATTGCCATCATACAAACTGAGGCAGCAGACTTTGAAAATGTAATATTTGTGTCATTCTCAATGATAGGCCACGACTGTATAGTTAAACCGCCCTAATGTTGGAAACAAACATTAATTATTATTATGTTCGTAGCTATGGCACACAATTTTACTTACAGCAGGTTTTTAAAGGACCACAGAGTTTGGGCTGCTTCGTGTTTTCATTTTTTTCAATGGAAAAAAAAATGTAATACTGGTATTGTCACAGCTTTACTTTTTACCTGTACTGTTGCATTTGGTCGGTAACACATTCTTCTGTGTTCCCAGGGATGCCAGTAAGACTGCCAGCAGCCCCCCCACCTCCCCCCGGCCAGGGTCAGCCCAAGCCTCTGCCTCCACCTCGGCCCCCGCTGCCAGCAACGTGGTCCCTCCACGACAGCAGAAGCCCGCTACCGCAGGGCCAGGGGCCCGCAAGAAGGCCCCTCAGAAGAAGAAGAAAGGAAGCAAGAGTGGCTGGTAGACTGGAAGAACGCTGCAGATATGGAGCAACACATAGGCAACCATCACCACACGGCCCGGAACTCACAGAATCATGTGCTTTGTCATTTAAGTTGATTAGCCTGTTCTTTTTTTTTTAGACCACAAACATTGTCCAATTTGTAGTTGTTGAATAGGATGCGATGAATTGAGTAATGGGCATCAATTCCCTGCCTGGTTCTTTCACGGTTAGATTTTTTTACGCAGAAACAATTGTCAGAGAACTAATTTAAATGGCCAGAGACCTTATTTGTTTGTTGTAGGCAAGTGGGTTCTCTAGTTATAATTTGTATCTTCTGTGCAGAGGAAATTTACTGTTGTTTCTGTTCTCTGAGCCTGAGTTTTTGAAAACTGTTCTTTGACCGTAAACTAATTTCCTTGAGTTGCCCACTGAAGAGGCAAGCTTTGTATGCAAAAGTTAGTATATATTTCTTTCCTGCATTGGTTTAAAGTAAAAAGACAATTTTTTTATTATAATTGGTTAGCAGTACGTCATTTGCGTATTGTTTTAAGGAAAATGATGAAAGCAAATGATTTTGGCCAAAATGTGTGTCCCATTATGTCTTAATAAATAGGCTTCTTTAACTGAACTGGATCTTTGTGTTAATTTTGTCTTTGGAAAGTTCTCAATTTTTATTTTACCTTTATTTAACTAGCCAAGTCAGTTAAGAACAAATTCTTATTCGACAGATTTTTACCTTGTCAGCTCAGGGATTTGATCTTGCAACCTCGGTTACTAGTCCAACACTCTAACCACTAGGCTACCTGCCGACCCATCAATGATGTGTATATACAGTGCTAATGGAAAGTATTCATACCCCATGACTTTCAACATTTTATTACGTTACAGCTTTATTCTAAAATGTATTAAATATTTGTTTTCTCAATCGACACACACTTGATTGGAGTCCACCTGTGGTAAATTAAATTGATTGGACATGATTTGGAAAGGCACACCTGTCTGTACAAAGTCCCACAGTTGACAGTGCATGTCAGAGCAAAATCAAAACCATTCGGTCAAAGGATTTGTCCGTAGAGCTCAGAGAAAAGGATTGTGTCGAGGCACAGATCTGGGGAAGTGTACCAAAACATTTCTGCAGCATTGAACGTCTCCAGGAACACAGTGGCCTCCATCATTCTTAAATGGAAGAAGTTTGGAACCACCAAGACTCTTCCTAGAGCTGGCTGCCTGGCCAAACTTCACAATCGGGGGAGAAAGGCCTTGGTCAGGGAGGTGACCAAGAACCTGATCGTCACTCTGACAGAGCTCCAGAGGAGAACCTTCCAGAAAGACAACCATCTCTGCAGCACTCCACCAATCAGGCCTTTATGGTAGAATAGCCAGACGGAAGCCACTCCTTAGTAAAAAAGGCATATGACAGCCCGCTTGGAGTTTGTCAAAAGGCACCTAAAGGACTCTCAGACCATGAAAAACAAGATTCTCTGATCGGATGAAACCAAGATTGAACTCTTTGACCTGAATGCCAAGTGTCACGTCTGGAGGAAACCTGGCAGTATCTCTACGGTGAAGAATGGTGGTGGCAGCATCATGCTGTGGGGATGTTTTTCAGTGGAAGGGAGTGGGAGACTAGTCAGGATCGAGGGAAAGATGAACGGCGCAAAGTACAGAGAAATCCTTGATGAAAACCTGTTCAGGACAACAGACTAGGGCGATGGTTCACCTTCCAACAAGACAACGCAGGAGTGGCTTTGAGCCAAGTCTCTGAATGTCCTTGAGTGGCACAGCCAGAGCCCGGACTTGAACGTGATTGAACATCTCTGGAGAGACCTGAAAATGGCTGTGCAGCGACACTCCACATCCAACCTGACAGGGCTTGAGAGGATCTGCAGAGAAGAATAGGAGAAACTCTCCAAATACAGGTGTGCCAAGCTTGTAGCATCATACCCAAGTAGACTCGGCTGTAATCACTTGCAAAGGTGCTTCAACAAAGTACTGAGTAAAGGGTCTGAATACTTATGTAAATGTGATATTTCAGTTTTTTGCAAAAATGTCTAAACCTGTTTTTGCTATCATTAAGGGGTAAAACGATGTAATTCATTTTAGAATAAGGCTGTGACGTAACAAAATGTGGAAAGGGTCCAGGGGTCTCAATACTTTCTGAATGCACTGTAAATCCTGGATTTCTATTGTATTTATTGGCCAATGAGAGGCTTTGAAGCCACCGGTCAGACATATTGGCACTCAGAAGAAGTCCTTCAAAGGAATAAATGGAATTCTACAGTATTTCAATTCAATGTTTCAAGGACAAAAATGCATGTATTTTTGTAGTGGGGACAGTAACATTAGTACTTAAATCTTTTTTTGCCATAAAGGATTTAAAAATATATTTTTATGTTTAGCTCACAATGTAATATAAGTATGCATTAAAGGTGTCTGTACTAAAATAAACATGTCAAAAACAAATGTAGAGATTAATAAATGCATTTCTAAAGCTTCTAACATTTTTTTACCAATTGAGTGCTAAGATGGAAGCAGGGTGGCTTCAACACCCTGTCAGTCTAGTGTATATTCGTCATTAGTTTTTACCCTGTTTTTTGATCATTGAGCATCTCATCAGCATTGTTCATCGGCATTGTACGCAGTGTGCCCTCTTTGATATCAAGCGCTGCCTGGTGGACTTACTATGGAAATGCAAACAAGAAAGAATAATTTAGCTGCATCATTCATGTTGCTGATTTTCTATATGTTATTTTTCAGTCCTACCTTTGAAATTGTGATGCTACTACTGCGTTTAGACAGGCAGCTCAATTCGGTTATTGTTTCACTAATTGGACCATTCAGATCAGCTCTGAAGAAGATCTTATGTAAAAAGATGGAACAAATATCAGAATTGGGCTGCCTGTGTAAACGCAGCCATACACCCCCTTGACGGTACTTGTATCAAGTCTCTACATGTCAATCAAACTGATGAGCCGAAACAACTCTCGAGAAGATTAAAGTTCGAGTGTAATATAGTAGTGACTGGCTGCATTGTAGAACGTTCATGTCTTGCGTTTGGTGTTTTTTTTATTTAGAAAATGTATTATATTGTATCTCTATATATATTTATCTATTCTAGCTCCTGCAAACATTATTTTCTGTATGCGCCTTAACGTTACTTCCTGTGTGCTCTAAGCCCCCGGATATCCCCTATCGCATTGAGAGCTTAATCTACTTGTTGTAACTGGGGGGATGCAAACTTATCGATACGTAACGATTATCACGATTTATAAAGACATGTGAAACAGTTCTCCGAGATTTCCTAACATTGTTTCGAACATGCCTGTTGTCAGAGAAGCTGCGGTCGTGGGTCTTGCTCTTGCAGTAACCGGAGGAGTTGCGTATGTCATCTGGACTTATGCGTCTTCGGGGGAAAAGCCAAAGCAAGAACCAGAGAAAATAGAAAAGGAGACTAGGAAAAAAACTGCACAAAAAGCACCAGAACCCGCACAGCAAACACCAACAATCGTAACAGAGGTACTTTTTGTTCGTCTTATGCTTACAAAATGTCTATTTTGAGGCACGCCTACTTGACGGGTGTTTGTGGTTGCTATTGGAAATTACCTCACCGCCACAGAAAAGTACTTGTGAAGATATTAAACAAGTTAGACTTTTCAAACTTGAGACTTGTAAACTAGAGGCAAATGTCCTGTGCAGTTTATAATAAATAGGGTCCATAGATAGGCAATATATCTATATACAAGGGCGCCACTTTGGTTTTAGAAGTGGGGGGAGGCATAACCTGGTGGAATTTTTTGGGGCATCTAAAGCTAATTTCCTGCATTTTTACATAATCGAATATGCCTTCTCTATTTGAACAAAAAGTTATAAAAAATGCCCACAGTTATCAAGCTAGGTGAGAGGTCATTATTAAATATGTTTAAGTGATTAATAAGACTGAACTAGGTCAATATTTTATATTTTATTTCCAAACATTTTCCTTGGGAATTGAAATAAAATGAATGGTGGGAACTGGGAAGGAAATTGTGTTGGGAGAGAGTTGCGTTAGACTGGTGTGGGTCGGGTGTGCAGGCTGCTTGGGCTGGCTGGTCGGTCTGGCTGAAATTTGATATTGAGGATGTCTTAATAAACAATCAAAAGTCTGTATTGGTTGTTAGACTATTGGTTTAAAATTCACCTCCGCTCCATCACAAACTGGTCTTCCCTGGCTGCCTGACCCTGCTGAGACCCCTGTCACCATCTGATCCGTGCTCTTAACTGACTTGCCTAGTTAAATAAAGGTAAAAATAAATCAATAAAAGATTAAGCATGACAAATAATTACCTTAGTGTACATTTATACAGTATATTATCCAATAATAGAATAATGGTCCAATAATGGAAATTACCATTATTCCCAGATCCTAGACTGTAGCTTTAAGCTTAAACTGCTGTTTTGTAGCTATGCCCATCAATATAAAATGGAACTTTGTATCATTCACTGATATTGTTAAATTCACCTGAGCTCTGTAGACTGTTCTTCCCTGACTGTGTGACCCTGCTTCCCTGACTGTGTGACCCTGCTGGGACCCCTGTCACCATCTGATCCTACTAAGACATGGTGAGCAGTGTTGTGTACTGACTGTGCACTCAAGGTCTGCCATCCCACGGGACCTGCGGGCCCCGACAGAGATCATTGCGGCACGGTCTGCATTTTTCATTCTGTGGGCGGTCAGACGGATGACTTTTGGATGAAAGCATTTTTGTATCCACTGATTATTTGGAAACGGTCCTCTTTCTGCTTTGTATGCGTTAGCCTACCTATTGTATTAAAACCACATTTTTCGCATTATTCACACACACAGAATTCGCTGCTTCAAGGTCCTGCCATTCTTAAGTGGCCTACCTCTCCTAGTTGATAATGAGAGTTCAAGGACGCTTAGTATGTGTGGTCTCATTGAAATAGAGTAGGCTGCAAACGTGGGTGGGGAATTACGTGGCAGTTAATTTAAATATGAAATTAACTTAAATATGATTAGACTGTAGTTTGCTAAATTGTCTGTAAATAAATAGGCTTGATAATGGAGTAAAGGAGGGTGCTCAACCAATGTGAGTCGACGTGCAATCAAAAAATGGAATCATCATTGAAAAAGAAAAGGCACAACTCGCACATTAGTTAGGCTACAATGGTGAGCGAGCGTTGCACCTTTTCATTTTCAATAATGATTTATTAACCATTTATTTGTCTCTGCCTGCAAAGTGTCCTCCTAAAAGCTAGGCTATATCCTATAAGCCTATGAAAAATGTAGTAAATGTCGCTGTCATCATTCTTGCTGCATCCAGTTCAGTAGACATACCTGTGAGATCAGGTGTGGTCTCAATTAAATAGAGTAGGCTATATCCTATACATGGGCGGAGAAGCACGGGCAGTTATCCATCCAAGGAAATGTACTTCCTAAATAGCTTACTATGTTGCCTCGAAATAGGCCTAAATATTGATCACCCATATTTCTCAGTCTGAAAATCTTCCCACTCCTAAAAGGGAACTATGAAAATAACTCAAGAGAATGTGGAAGTCTTTCGTACTCTGCTCTCTTCAAACTACATCTAGCATTTTGGCCGATATAGCCCAGTAATACAGATAGTCTAATATAAGAATCTCTAGGAATTTAAACAATTTCTTAAGTCATTTTTGCATTTGATATTCCCTATAGGGCGCAAAATTAATGGGACCATGGCTGGCATGTGAGCTGCCTAAAATAACATTGCAGGACTGGAGTTGGGTTTGGGACCAGTTCTTGGGGTAGCGGGTGGGAGTCAGACAGAAAGCCAACAGCTGACGCTGATTCCGGTATGAAAAGCTGCGAATGGGGGCGGGAGCGGAATGAAGAAATCGGTCCTGCGCAGACCTCTACTGTGCACCATGACAGTGAATCCTTTAACCTAATAGCGGTTTATTACTGTGTAAGTGTGAAAAGTAGGGAATTAGTTCGGCCACTGACAGATCAATAACATTACATTGCCATACTGACTAATAAAAACGTACATTGCACTGAAAAAAATGCCAGAATATAAATCTTCAATCGTTTGGCTGATAGTTCCATCATTTGATTCAGGTCTAGTGTGATTGAGGCAAAAATAATAGCTAACTTTAGCCAACTTTTGGCCAGCTCTCTCTAACTGTAAATCAACTGGCGAAAGCTAGCCAAGTTCATTTACTCCTGTTGAAACGGGACCAAACAAAGGCTACAAAACATGTCTATACAAACAACTACTGTTAGCTATATGAGGTGGCTATTATTACTATCTATCTGACAGAGGTTAGAGCTGACCTGGCTGTCCTAGCTAATAGCTAACGTAGCTAATTCATTCACGTCAGTTGATAGGGGATGAAACGTTACATGTCAGTTACAATACTAGCTCAGCACTGCAAAAAAACACTCAAGATTCTTAAAAGTTCAACCGCAGTTACCTTGCCAGCCACATCGGTCAACTAAAGAGTATCCCGTTTCTGCTCTGCTTGCCTTTACAACTCGGTGAACGAGAGCAACACATACACACTGAACCATGCTCAACTCTCCTGTGCTGTTCTAGCCAGCAGGATAATTACTGGCGTTTTGTATAAGCTAACCTGTAACACCCAGTAAAGGAAACATAATTATCACACATCTGGTGTACAAACTGTAGCTAGGTCCAAGTTTTTACTTGACATTATAATCTTGCCGCACTGTTTTATCATGCACTAGTCTATTTTTACTTGGCATTGGTTAGCGCGAACTGACCACATGCTGTTGTAATGTGAGTTCAGTTACGCCCCCTTCAGTCTCTTTGACTTCTAGGTGATAGAAAACTAAGGCTGAAGTAAAGATGAAGCAATACAATTTCATTGTGGGCTTAAATTGATAGTTCACTATTTGCAATGACCAGTACCATGGCCCAAGCTTTATAAATGTTCACATAACACATGATTCCGGATCAGCACTTACAGAAAAGTATTAATATGCAATGTTTAAATATATTATTATCCAGGTTGTGTTAACTTGTGTATCTGGATGTGCTTTTATTATGATGTGCCATCTTAGACAAAGGCCACGGGAAAGCAAGTCTTGGTGCTTGGCCTCGAAGGGGCAGGGAAGACCAGCTTGCTTCACTGCTTTGCCTCGGGGAGTCTGGAGCAGGATGTGACCCCAACACAGGGGTTCAATGCCGTCTCCATCAATAGAGAGGACCTGCAGATTGAGTTCCTAGAAAGTAAATGCAACTTGCACATGAAAATATTGAGTACAGTTACTGATTATCTGGATGACCATGATATGAAGGACCAACATGAGTTCATCACTCGATATGCATTCATAGTATTTTCTTGTGTTTAATAAATGTTTAAAAAAATGACTTACTGCTCTGATACCTTATGGTGAAGAAATTAACTAAAACATGCCATCTTTTGCAGTTGGTGGCACAGAGAATCTGCAGCCCTATTGGAAGAGGTACATGTGCAAGGCTATGGTGCTCGTATTTGTGGTGGACTCTTCCAACGCCGCCCAGTTCCCTTTGGCTAAGAAGCATCTCCACGAGCTGCTCGAAACCGACCTCTACCTTCCCTTAGTGGTACTAGCCAACAAGCAGGTGAGACTGACATACTGATTTAGGGCTTGCATCTCAATTGTCTTTCCTTGATTCCTCACGTCTTCTCTCCTCGCCTCCTTCTCAAAACGCGTTGAAGGGGAGTGTCAGAGGGGAGTAACCTTGGATCTTTTTCAAGAATTTTAAGAATGAGATGAGGAAGGACATGAGGAACCCAGGACAGACGTGAGAACGAGCCAAGAGTTGCATTTCAATAGTCTTGTGGCGTTTCCTTTCTTCGTCGCCTCTTTTTCATCCTTGTGAGATACTGCACCTGCTCCAGTGTCTCACCTTGGGTTTGTTCCCGTTATTCCCCTTATCTCCAGGATAACCAGGGGGCCTGCAGTATCACAACACTCCATGAAGCCCTGTCCCTGGAGGAGGTGGGGGACCAGCGCAAGCTCTTCCTCATCGGCACCCATGTAAGGAAGGGGGACACCGAGGTGAATTCTGCTGTGCAGGACGCACGGGACCTGATCATTCAAATGGTGCAGGATGGTAGATAGACTCACCATCTAGTCATCAGCTATGAATGTCCCACTTGCTGAGAGGTGATAGGTTAGTTTAGTTTCACCCTGTCCTGGCTTGCCTTCATTTGTTTTGATAACACTAGCTACAATCTCTACTGACAGACTGCATGATAGTGAAAGGCCTCATTCACATCCAAAGAAGCCATAAGCTGACAAGGTTCTTATGGTCAAACTCATTCACTGGCAATTGTATTAGCACAAATGAACAATAGCACAGAGTTTTATCATTTACTTGCCTCTGTAGTTTTTCACTTTCAGACACAATAATTCAAGGATGGTCTCAACATCCTTACCTATAGGGATTGAATTGGTAATGCTTTGTTGTTATCAAATATTATTCTCGTAGAGTTATGTACAACTTGCAGAGCATAATGCAGGTTCATTTTAGACAAATGGCTGTTAGGTAGTATGTTGAAGACTCTTTTGTTGTACATAGGATTATTTTAGTTTATATTGCATAGGAACGTGATGTATTGACTATATTGTCTTAAAGGGACCTTGCTACATAGTTATATTTTCTTAAAACCGATGTGATATTTAATTAAACAAAGCAAACTGAACAATTCCAAAGTATCATTTTTCACTTGTGTCTGGGCATTTGGCTAACAATGATTTGCCTTGGAGTAGGTTGAAGCGTTTACATGCACTAAGGAATAAATCTACATGTGAGCACAAAATGTGCTACTCATTTTCATATTCATCACTTGTAAAACTACCGGTATAATCTTGAGTAATAAGCTGGTATGAAGTGCACTACAGAATTTCAAAAACCAATGGAACAATTATTTGTATGGCATGACTATAACAGACCTCCAAACTGTTTCTGTCATTTAAGCATAAAATACCTCATTTTTTTCCCACTCTTTTTCTGTTTTGTCGCACCTGGTGATGTAAATAAAAACCTGGTTATAAATACCTGCGTGGCTCAAATTGTTGTCTATAGGCTTATGCTGACATTTAGTTCTCACTCCTCAAATATAAATATCTATATGTTTATTTTTGGAGTTAAAAATACAGCTAACCATAAATATTTATGTCATTGTTGACCTCCGATATCACTTTTCATTTGAAATCCTGTATCGGAACTCTTAAGAAATAAGATAGACGCACCCTCAAAAGGGGCTTGTACACTCCGGTTTCAACCCGCCACACTCAAGTAGTCCAGTCCTGTCATGTGATAAGTTGCTAGGGACTCCCAATGCCATAGCAACAACACAGACCATTGTGACCCAGCAGGTGAATTCAACTGGGTACATTTATAAAGACTTCCCATCAGGCAGATATGGTATCTGGAAAAAAAGGTACGTATGGTGGGAACCATGTTGTCCGAATGCTTATGTTGAAAACCATTTTAATGTTATCCTTAAATGTTGGTATTTAAATTTAAAAAAATAGAATTTCCATTTTTATCATAAGGGGCTAAACCCAATTGCGTATTATTGTCTGAACAATCCTCTCTTTTGTAGGACTTGAATCCAGATCATGTCCATCAAACAGGTGCACATCTTTTCCTTATGAATTCCTTGCTTTCAGATCAAACTGATGTGCGAAAAAAAAAGTAAGGTACTACAACTACTGTCCAGTTGTTGGTTGTCTTTGTATTGTCAAGATACATTTTAAACAGGGAATAATGAAATGAAACATTTCTTGTAGGATTCTGGAACTTGCACAACACAAAGAAAACAAAACAGTGTGGGTCACAACACCTTGGTAAGTAGGCTACTTTTTGAGTATTGGTATTTGCAAATAGTTTCTATGACAAGTCTATCAGTGGAAAAAAAAAACACATTAAAGCAAGTACTTTTTTTGTTTATACGTTAGCATTCATAGTGGAGATGTTTATTTGATTTCCTCATTGATCTAGTCCAAAGCTTACCTGGGGCAATCAGGAGTCAATATGGCCTCTGTCTTACTCAGCGCTGGGTGCAGTTCCAACAGAGAGAATCCAATACCTAGCTAAGCACAAAAGAGACTTCTCAGCATGGGAGGACCACCTGAGGTAATGTATGTAAACTAATTACACCCAGGCTGAACATTATTGATGACTCAAAAAAGTATGAGCCAACAGTTTGACTAAAAAAACACTGTAAGTAGGTATACTCGATACATTACCATTTTATTGTGCAGTGTCACCACAAAACAGAGAAAATGTTTGCTAAGTCTTATATTGGTCTGCTCCATAAGCTTGCGTAATATAAAGTACATTTGGCTTTGAGCTCAAGCGCAGGAAATGGTCCTCCAGAGTGAAAAGGGATGTTAAGGCTACTTGCCAATTTCCTGCATCCTCATTGGAGGTGACTGCTACAGAGATGTCAATTCGAAATCGAGAAATGTCTGTTCGTCAGATTTAGACAGACCTGTATTAGATAATACAAAAAAAGAAAGTAGGTTATCATTCAGCTGCCAAGCTAAACGTGCAAGCAACATTAGACAAATCATTTAATCAAAATTCTTCTCAGGAAGCCCTGCCTTGTAAGCTATTTGTTGAATTGAAGAAGGCAGCATTTGCCAGTAAGTGAGAATGAATGGCCAGTTTGGCCACAGGCAAGCTGCCATCATTGTTTCTGTGCTCATTGAATTTATGTTTTAATGTGCTGCAGTTCGTTTTTTGTGTGGTTTTGACAGAGAAACAATGCCCAAGTGTTCCAAGTGGTTGTAGTTTGACCACATAACCTCACCAACCTACTAGAAATAGGAGACAGATATTTGGCATTCTTCAAATGTTCAGTTTATGACTAAACCATTAAGTCTAATGAGATTACGGAAAAGTGAATTTAGCTGCCTGCAGGCAACAGAGGTATGTCACCCACACAATGTGTCATGATCTATATCTCGCATAAATGTGAAATGAAATTGTTCAGGTTCAACACAGTCCGATCTGTGTATTCACCCCTCTAAAACGTTGCATCATTAGTGATGCATTTAATCCTTTCAATTGTCCATTGAGACAGGAGGTTAAGTTTCTTACCCTCTGGCATGATGAGACTTTTTTTAGTCCAAAGAAATGGACAGTAATTGCTTGTATTTTCCTGCAGGAAAGACGATGAGGTGATCTCCTCCAGGAAGACATTACGTTCTTCCTCCAAGACAGCCCAGTATGAGCTCGTTGTCCGCCTGTCAACACCCAAGACCAGGTCCCGAAGCTCCCAAGAAATGGGGTAAAATCCCCAGGAAAACGTGACTATAACAAAATGTGCCCAGTCCACATTGTTAAATACTAGAGTATACGCAAGCATGCCACTTGGCCCAGATCCTCCTTGGCCCAAGAAGCCGATATTTTGACATGTGTTATTTCAGTTGCGAGTTGTGGCTCTGGGAGAGAGAGGAGACGATGATGAGATAATAGGGGTTATTGTCCAAAGGTCAGGCCCCTGGGACATTCAGAAACGGCCACGGAAGTCTTTTTATAAATCTTAAAGCGCAGCAGCGCACATTTGGCCTCAAGCCTTCTAGAAAGGACTCTCAGGCCTGCACACTGGAGCGAATATAAAAAACAATATGCCTCTTTGTATTCATGCCTCTGTGGAGCACACTCCCTTGGGAATGGTCTGAAAAGATGAGAGGTTTTAGTTCAGGGCAGAGGGCTATGTTGGGGTGTTTGTGTTTGTTTTATGGTGATCTTGCATATAGAAATATTAGAATCTCTGTGGTTCCACAGTCCTCCTCACACGTCGTGTTGTGAGTACAGCTGCCCCATCTGGCACATAGACCCCAGAGTGAGAACTGATGAGACCACTCCACGGCTACTACAGCTAGCCAATCCCAAAGCGAACCACCTCAACTTCAAAAGCAACAGGGAGGTAAGTGCCTAGAAAGAAAGGTAAGTTATTCATTCAGTTCAGTGTAATTGAAAGTGTTGCCAAAGGTGTATATCAAAGGTTTACAGTTGCTGTACCTTTTGGATAACATTTGGATAACTTATTCAGAACTGGAGGGGGAGGGGGGGGAGGGGGGGTTGCCTTCAAGGCTTGAGGTCGTTTTCACAATTGCATGTTTGATTGGGAAACCATACATAAGTCAGTGATTCATCTTTTACTTATTTTTCTTTTTTGAAGAAAGTGGAAACATACATTTCCTATGCTGCCAAAACAGCCCAGACCACTCCCAGGCTGGACCAGCTCTCACTGCCGAAGTTGAGGGATTGTAAAATGTTCTTTGAGCGAGGACATCCAGAGGACTCCATTTGGCCAGTGAGCTCATCGCCTTTACTATCACCCACACAACACGCTGGAAAACAGTTAAATTCATAGACCTTAGAATAATGCTCTGCACCAATGTGTAACATTGTCTCAATGTTGTTGTGATGTGCACATTTTTTTTTTTTTTTCTATAATCTGAAGAAAGATGCGACGTGAGAAAGCGTATGCTTTCAAATAAGTTTTTTAGATCCTTGGAGAGAACTCACTGAAACATGCATTCTCAACAGGTGTCAAGGAGAGCCCGTCAGGCCACAGCAACTTCACGACTTCAAACTCTATCAGCTCCCAAGGGACTTAATAAGGACTACATCCCTCTGAGAGACCTGCCACCTTTATGAGCTTGCTTCTCCATCAAGGTCCATGTCGGTGCACAATGTACTAGGAAAATGGCCACTGAGAAAAGCAAAATAAATGGGTACAGAGTACTCAAGGGGTCTCTAATAAAACAGCGTCTTGTGCTTTTTTAAAATCTGTTTGGCGCCAGAGACGAGATGGGAAAACCGGGCGCTTTTGTCCCCCACTGGTTTTGCAATCATGTGCATTGAGATGTGTTGCTTGGAGCTCTTTTTGACGACATCGAAGCAATACATTACATTTGTCTTTAGCAAACAGCCAAACCAAACTGTTGCTTTGCTCCAGTAGGCTCTCTTTCCAGAAGAATGTGTTTTCATCTTTTGAAATGAGAGCAACGGTATGATAAAAGGATCCACATGTGTTTCGACATTTCAATCATTCTGGGTTCTCTGTTTATATCAAAACCACCTGTTGTAAAGATGCCTCGCGTGTTTTCCTTGAGATAGTGAAATCTCATAGATTGATTCAAAAACCATATTCTCGCCCCAGGAGCTTTAAATGTCAGCCTCCCAGTCTATATGACCACTGTTTAATTTACAAAAGGCACCGTGACCTCTGTTTGAAATACACCGTAATCCCGGTTACACTACAGGCACATGTGAGCATTACCTAAAAGTGGACACAATAGCTTTCAATGGGACTATGTGGATTTAGAGCGGTGCGGGAGGTTTGGTGGAGCCGCCGTGAGTGTAGGGCCCGAGCGGAGAGGCGAACAGACCTCGGAGGCTGGACTTCAAATCAGATCCAAGTGTCCAACTGGGACCTAATCTTGGATAAGCCAGCAATGATCGTGACCTTGGACTGCAGGATAAAGAGGGATAGAGTGGAAGGTGGAGGAGGCCGAGGAGGAAGGAGGAGTGTCATGACCGTTGGTGCCTCCCACTGGTTGACTCACTTCCCATGGGGCACCTGTTCCTAAAGAGGAGCTCTGATCTATGCTGTTGGTTATCTGTCTGTGTGTGGCAGCCAGCTCTGACACGTTCATCAAGCTCCAGCTGACACTGATAGGCTCTGAGTGGGGTGGCTGTCTCACTGTCTGGATCCCGCCAGTTACATGAGATGTTGACGCTTGCAGAGTATTAGTGAGACTGATCTGGTTTTGGCAGAGAACTGCAACACTATATTAAACTGCACTTTTTATAAAGGGCTTCTAAACGGTCCGTAATTAGTTTATAGACAGTTCATTATGGATGTAGTAATAGGTAATAAACTGTGTGTGTAAATATATCCCCTCTTTAAACACCTGAATGAAGATCACATTTTTAACAGCTGGGTGAAACTAGCTACTTTCACATTTAGCCACTTAAACCCTATGAAGAGCTGTCTGCACACATCTATTTCCTATCAACTCTTCACTGCCTCAATAGTTGAGTATGCAAACAAATGTCATGGTCCATTTTGTGTCTTATCGGCCTTGATAGATCTTCTCATATTATCCTTGACTATTCAAGGCTGCACTCAAAATACCCTTTGATCAAATCAAATCTCAAATATGTGGTCGGCCTACATCTTCAACCCCCACACACATGCACTTCCTCCTAATGCAGGGATAACCACAAACCAAGACATCCTCACTTGCCCCTTTCGGTTGAACTTTAAATAAAGTGAAAATCGACAAGAAAATGTCATCCTTGTGAGAACTGTTGTCGCTCATACATCGAAGCACATGTGAATCCTCTTAGTCTAGCAGCTTCTTGAGTCCTGGAAAGTGTGGCTTGGACAGAGTGCAGTTTGGACACTTCTGGAGTCAGTTCCTGGGGCCAGCTGGACCAGGCTCTGACGCTCACCAGTCTTGGGGTGACAGATTCCACACAAGCCTGCTAAGTCCTCTTAGCAACAGACAATGCAGGGCCCATTCAAATTCCATACACACCACATTGGCCTCTTATAGAGCACTAACGGCCTTTCATTCCACTGAATTGTGGTTCGGAAATGACATAACAAGCGGTATGGCATTATCTTCCTGATATACTTTGCCAGCTATCAGCACATATCAATAAAGGTGGGGTATACTTTTTTTTTTCTCTGATCTTCAAATATCCATTTCTTTAGTGGTTTGTTTACTTATTGTAGTTGTTTTGCAGCTGCAACACAAGTCATAAGATGGCATGCAATGATTTAAGAGTGCCGTGCAAGAAGGGACAATAAGCGTTCAGCTGGAGCTTGATGAATGTTCAGCAATTGGTGAGTTAGCTGCTCAACTCTCAACAAACCCACTTGTTTTTCCCTCTTTGGGTGTGACTCTTTTTTACACAGTCAGCTGAACAGGGGAAACAAAACAGACCGGGACAGGAAGAACAGTATATACCACTGTGTGTGTGCAGTATGTGCAGCCAGGCCACACAGCTATCTCTTATAATACACTGTAAAACAGAGAGGAGAGTTTTATTAGGACCAGAAGTACCTGAGTTAGTATATATTTTTGTTGTAGGCGGTTCCCACAATCAGTCCATCATTACCCTACGTTTGTTGGCAGGATGTCACTCCCTTCTCTCTTTACTTCACGTTATTTCCCCTAGACAGATATTTAGAAACTGGGACAACTGAACCGACAAGTAGGTGGCATCACCTGCTGGTGGCTGTTTGCTCTTAACCTCAGCTGACTTGTCTAAAGCCTTTCCCTCCAAATTTGCCATCTTCCCTGTTACATGGCTAGCCGATTCTGTAGAATCTGTCGTAAAATGAGTGCTACCTCACATCTTTTATAGTCCCATGAAAGCCTAATGTTATCCCGCTCCCTGCTGAGAGACACACAAAACAAAGCCTCACAACCAAGTCCCCCCCCCCCCGCCAACTCTTCCCGTCATTGTACCCTACTTCCTCATTGCATTCAGCAGCCCCCTTATACAGATGACATGAAGTATGAAAGCAGGCTACCATAATGTATAATATAATATATGTTTATTTATTATTATATGTAAACATGGCGGTTATATTGGCAAAAAAACAATGACTCACTTTACATTCAGTAAATGAAAATAGCTTAGATACAAAAGAGAGAGAGTGATTCAAGGAAGGGGGGATTGGTCAGTAAGGGTGTGGTGGGTGGGTCGGAGGAGCAACGGGATGAGGGGGAGGTTTCCTACGCCATTCCAATCTCAGTCTTTCACTGATCCCAGTTGAGCTGGAAGGCCCTCGGCCTGTCTCCACTGTGCGTTGCGTAGCCTAAACCATTTCTGAAACAAACAAAAAGAGCCCAAGGGGGGTGTCAGAGACAGATGACGGCACACCACGGCATTGTTACTATTGTTCAACCGGGTATTAGTTCCAAATACCATTTATTATTGGTCAATTTGTTTAAAACCTGAACTGACCTGGGTGAGGTAATGGCGGGTTACAAACTCAATTAAGTCATTGTGACATGAATATTCCTGAGAAATGACATTCTTCCCCTAGGTGTTTTTCCTTATGCAGGGCGATGAGGTTCCGAAAGCAACACCCAGGGCTGCTTACATCTAAATGTTCAACTGAAACAAATAAACTCAGATGGAATTTCTGCAGCAGTATTTTTCCAGCTAGGCAATTGGGGGAGAAGTCAACTACACTCAGACAACGTTGTGGACAATTAGTTGTGTCTGGAAACAGGGTTTGGCTGTGTCATCGACTGTGAAATGCGTTCTCAACTGTGATTTCCCCACTCTATCTGAATGATGCCATCATTGCTGTGGATTCTCTTGACAACTTGGAATTCCAAACAATGACAGAATTTCATGGATGGTCAAATCATTAAGCAAAATCGTGGATGGTGAAATGTGTTATTGTGGGCCAATATAAAAAATGTTTTTTTAGCAATACACCAGTTGAGAATAAGTGGTATCCAAATGAAAACCTACATATGATTCTCATTTGAAATGTCCATGCCCTAAAGTGGTCAGAACAGCCTATATCAAACCTGTCATGGGTGTTTATTCACAGATAGCTAGAAGTATTAATTGACACTTTATAGCTAAATTGTGCTTCATTTTTGTTCTCCCAGATGGATTACACAGAGAAATCACTGCAAGAAACTCCACATGACCGACCCCATTGCCTCCGTGTGCTTTAGAAAGCGCAGAAGGTCTAATAATGAGGTACTGTATGAAACACCTTGTAAAGAGGTAGAAACATGTTGCAAATGCTCTTTATGCACGAGAGGGAGTGGTAACAGGGTGTGCCCTTTCCCTTAGGTGTACTGTAAGACCTATCAAACATCCAGTGCTTTGTTCAAACTGAATGAGACAACAGTAGGTGGTTCAAAACATCCGCTGTCAATGAAGTCAGAGGGCCAAGTACTCAACCTCACCCAGAACCACATTTGCCTAGTCAAGTTGGCTGGGCTTCTTCCAACTTTGCGCACTCAATGGAAATACAATGGAAATGAGCAGGCCAAACCGGTTTACAGAGGAGAGATGATCTGTGCATGTAGTTGTTGATGATCCTCCATTTGATCATGCAAATAATGTGCAGGACAAAATCTGCTCAAGGCAATGGGTTGGTTACGTTCTTCTCTGTCACACACACCACTGTTTATGAAACGTGCGTATAAAAATGATCCCAGCTCACGTCTTCCTCCAAAACAACAGCAAATGAATGTATGTGAAGCCTAAAACTGATCGTGAACCCTGAAACTCAACATTATTGTCCTTTTAGCATAGTCAGCGGAGAAACAAACAACAGAGTGCATTACAACAAGCATCCTAAATACGGAATTAGAAGAACTAGCCTCCGCATAAGTGGAATGCTATCAGATAGAGGTGTCTGCATAACTCCACCATGTTCTCAACACCTTTGAGTATCACTGACCCAGCCTTCAAGCAAAGGATAGGCCCTACCCCGAAACTTTGCATATGTTTATGTCATACTATATGGTTACTCAATGGCTTGGTTATTGCATAGTCAAGAGTCATGTCCAACAACAAACGTTGACTCAATTAAATGTATGTTGTGACTGTATCCAAAACTGACAACTGGCAACGTTGTTATGTAAGGACCACAGGTGTTCAGATGTATTATTAGAATGTTTGGAATTTCTGGAATGAGTAAATAATCTCTTTAAAACTGTCAGCTTCGCGTTATTTTGGGGACAGTGACATGGCATGCGAACCAAAGAGCCGTCACTGGACGCGCGCGCTGTCAGCACTGTCCGAATCGCGCTATTCTCTTTTGACATCGTTGCCACTGAACACAAAATATAGTTAGGCTACACATTTGGGTAGCCTAATAGAGGTAGATAATATCTGATCAAAACAACGATCTTTCTTCTGGCCACTCATCTGCGCGCCATTACGCCTATTCAATGAACTACCAATTGCCTCTCTTTAGAAATTTCTACATAGTATTTGTTCAATGGTGCGTGGGAAAAAAATGAGAAAAAAGTACACTGGGGTAGCCTGCGCCAGCGCAGATATGTATCGATACTAAATTATGTGTACAACAACATTGTAGCCAATAGCCTATAGGTTCCCAAATATGTGTAGCTCTCTAAATTATGTTCATTTTCAAGATAAACAAGGCATTCAGTTGATTGTTGACATTATATTACACATTGAAAAGACAGACACATTACACATTAACCTAATTTGAGTTTTGACAATAAATGTGTGTGGATCATTTTAGGCCGTTTCTAGCCAATTCACCCCATCCTCAGCAAAGTTTATTTCCTCGCAACATTGTTTTCATCATACAAAACGAATCTCTCCATAGAGCGTAACATTTTCATTATTGAAACAACATCGAGAACATAATTGAACACTCACCGCTGTCTCTTCCTCGGTTAGTCCGCTTTCAGCTGCGATCAACATGAGCGTCGACTCGTCGGGATGCTTGCTGACTCTGTTGAAATTCTCCTCCAGAATTTTAATCTGGTCCTCCGCTAACTGCATACTTTCCATTCCATTTGAAGCCATGTTACCTCTCCAAAAGAGCTCTCAGCCACAGAAGTCGTTTTTATGATACAGGCTCAAAATTATAGCACTTCGTGGTATAAGCTCCAATCCAAATGACGTCCGTTTGCCAGTAAATACCAGTGGCAACTAGGAAATAATGCTGGAGATAACGACCAACAGCAATCGCTAAGCAATTACAGCCCCTGAAAAACTAACAACAAAAACGCATGTCACACTGACTGAATGTCGACCGTGTGAAAGCTCTACTACTGTCAACAGTGGCTCTCTCAGAGCGTTTAACAGAACACTCCCCTTCTATATGAAATTCAATGAAAGTTTGACCCCACGGAGTATGAACAAGTTTAAAAGTGACATACTCATATTTGAATACACATACAGAAGTTTAGATATTTCCACAGTGCTTTCTTTTGCTTATTTCTCTCAACTCAACTGCTGATAAGCCTTGTCTCTCCTCATTATATGCAACATATGCTTGATGATGTCAGGAATACATGATGCTGTGCGCTGGAGCTGCTGCCCCAGCTGCACCTGTAACCTATCTAAAGGGCCTGCTTAATGCATGGGCTTACCGGGACTGTTGCCCCTGTGCCCAGGCCCGTGGGGGGCCCAAGAGACAAAAAATACATAAACAACAAAAGAACACAGTGGCCTCCATCAATCTTAAACGGAAGACGTTTGGAACCACCAAGACCCTTCCTAGAGCTGGCCGCACAGCCTCACTTCGCAATCGGGGGAGAAGGGCCATGGTCAGCGAGGTGACCAGGAACCTGATGGTCACTTTAACAGAGCTCTAGAGTTCCTCTGTAAGGATGGGAGAACCTTTCAGAAGGACAACTGTCTCTGCAGCACTCCACCAATCAGGCCTTTATGGGTGAGTGGCCAGATGGAAGCCACTCCTCAGTAGAAGGCACATGACAGCCCACTTGGAGTTTGCCAAAAGGCACCTAAAGACTCTCAGACCATGAAAAACAAGATTCTCTGATCGGATGAAACCAAGATTGAACTGAATGCCAAGTGTCACGTCTGGAGGAAACCTGGCAGCATCTCTACGGTGAAGTACAGTGGTGGCAGCATCATGCTGTGGGGATGTTTTTCAAGGGCAGGGACAGGGAGACTAGTCAGGATCGAGCCAAAGATGAACGGAGCAAAGTACAGAGAAATCCTTGATGAAAACCTGCTCCAGAGCACTCAGGACCTCAGACTGGGGCGAAGGTTCACCTTCCAACAGCACAACCCAGGAGTGGCTTCGGGCCAAGTCTCTGAATGTCCTTGAGTGGCCCAGCCAGAGCCCGGACTTGAAAGACCTGAAAATAGCTGTGCAATGACACTCCCCATCCAACCTGACAGAGCTTGAGAGGATCTGCAGAGAAGAATGGGAGAATGGAATTCCCCAAATACAGGTGTGCCAAGCTTGTAGCGTCATACCCAAGAGGACTTGATGCTGAAATCGCTGCCAAAAGTGCTTCAACAAAGTCCTGAGTAAAGGGTCTGAATACTTATGTAAATGTGACATTTCAGTTTTCTTTTTGTAATAAGTTAGCAGACATTTCTATAAACCTGTTTTTGCTTTGTCATTAGGGGGTACTGTGTGTACATTGATCAATTTTAGAATGAAGCTGTAACGTAACAAAATGTGGAAAAAGTCAAGGGGGTCTGAATACTTTCCAAAGGAACTGTATAGCCTAAGTTAACGATGTGTGTACTATCTCAGGACACCATAAACCAGGAGGACCATGTAACAAACCATTCAATCATTACAATGGAAGCTTCACTTATTTATTCTTTCCTAAGTTTCCCTTTGTAGTGGTGACTTGGCTATAATTGAAATGACAACAGATGACCTTGTGGGGTTGTTGATTTTCTCAGGGGAAAACAGTCAATACTGCCACACAAATGTTCACCCGTTTCAAAAGCAGGTTCCTTTTAAATGCTATTTTTAGATTCAGATTTGGCTCATCGTTTTAAGTTACTCTCAATGAACAGCTGGAAAAGAGGGACACAAACCCATTGATAAGGCCCAGCCTTGCCTGTATATACAGTAGGTGCTAAATAGATAATTTATGTTGCCCATATCTTTAGTGTTGGCAGTACTCTGCACCTGTTATGTCACATTATGTAGTGTAACTAAAATGCCTTAAAGTTAACACCGATAAAACCCATGAGCAGCAATATTGATTGGCAAACTAAAATCTTTGCCTTAGTACCGACAGATATAAATGTTATAATGACATCGACCTTTCAATTTAGGACTATTATATCACAAGGCAAAGATCCATATTTGTTTCAAGTAGTGAAAGAGAGAGTTCCATTTGATTTGTATTACTCACTAGCCTGTTTGACAGGTTGTACAAGCCACAATCACTGATAAGACTTGTAGTACCCGCATGGTCAATCCAGAATTCGACACATCGGTTGGCACCTGTTGCAAACATTTTGAACCGATTATGAATGGACTATGTTCATAAACATTATGTTGAACAATTCAAATAGAAATAACCACCATGCATTTTGATAGGCAACAATATTGAACTGAGCTTTGTTGAATTCAGGAACACCAATGTACCCAGCCCCACAAGCAGTTTGTCCACTTCAGCAGGCCTACTGTAGATATGCAAAGATATGGTAATTGCTTTTGAGTTCAAAATGGATATGAGGCCTGTCTAAATATATCAGGGGTTAGGACCTCCCTGCCAGTAGAATGAGTTGTGTGCGTGTGACTAATCAGCCTATCCTCTCCTGACTTACACAACAATGCCCTCTATTTTCTCAAATTCAATTACATTCCACAAAATTAAATGACATATCATAACGAAAATGATTAACTGAGACCAAAATAATCCAATCAAATGAATTAAAGCAAATTTAAGTGGAATGGATAACATGAGCTTGATCCTGTGATTGTGCTTAGTAGACGTACAGAGGTCGAGTAACTCATAATCACACATTACCGTCTTCTACCGGGACCAGAGTCATGTCTTTATGACTTGAAAGCGAGACTATTGCTACATGCAGGTCAGAGGTAAGGTGTTGTTTTGAAACATAATTAGGGTGGCAAATTCCTAAGACAATCACCCATCGCTGAGGACATAGACATGACTGAGACGGGATAACCCCTTGGTATAGATGTGGGTATTTACTAGTGAATGAGAGGGTGATGTCACGCGACACAACTATGTTACCATGTTTGGTAACTAACACGCTGTACGGTTTGACTCTGACATGATACGGATAATAATGTTGTGGTAAGAAAAACAATGCTTGTGTCATAACATTCCATGACAACTAATACCAGCTGTTAGACTTACTGTTGATGAGTGAATGATTCAATCATTTACTCTCATAGCAGTCCTATGACATAGTTATAGTAGGACTGTCACGAGTCACTACAGAGATTTGTTGCATCAGACACTATTCTACTGTTATGACAGCCCAATGTTGAAAGGTCTCTTGAGTCATCTACATATTTTTTTTTACTGCATACCAACACTTACACTAGATTGGTTTAGAGATGTATTGTTGTCTCTAAATAAATTGGACAAAAACAAGAAAAGCAAAACAGGATGTTCCACTATCCACACTGTCCCTATCGCACATCCTTACGACCACCCTTCTACAACAGGAGGATGAATAAGGAAAGATACCCACATAATAATAAAGGAAGTCTAAAACAAACACCCAACTCTATTTCCAGAAAAGGAAATATGTTCGTACAAGTATGCAAAAATAAAACAACAATAAATCTGTAGATGCACTGACATGTAGTAGGCCATACCACTACTAAATCTCTAAGGTCTCCGGGAGATTGAGAAAACAGAGCTCGTCTCCCCCTGGCTTTAACCCCCTGAGCCAAACATCTTGTTTCCATTAAAGAGCATCGGTAATGGCCTCAGAGTCACTCTGGAAGGAGCTCCTGCACAAGTCAGTTATTTAAGGAGGCCGGGGCCGTATCACATGGGCCTTACATGACAGTAGTCCGGTTCTACCCTACCACTTCCCTCGTGCCTCCCCCTCCAGAAAAAGAAACATCTGGAAATGAGGAATCAAATTCGCCTGGACCTGGCGGAGGAAACGAGGCTGCTGAATTATGGAGGAGTGTTGGGCTGGGGACAGAGCGAGAAGCATTGGAGCGTGCCCGTTTGGTCTGCTCTCTCTGGTGGCACACTCAGCTCCTTCATGGAGGAAGCACTAAAGAAGGCTGCAATAAATCGTCATGCTGGGAAGCCAGACTTTGTGCAAATGGCAAGAAGCAACTTCCTGTGATCTTAGTAAGCTGACCAATGAAGATGTGTATAAGGGTGGAGTGGCTCTGTTTTAAACAGTGCGAAGGCAGGATGTCTTACGCAATTGGGCAGCTTTATTCATTGTGATGTCAAGATGGGGCCAATATAGGCTACTGCTCTAGGCCCCAGGGTAGGGACCGAGTTGAGTCTTACTATTACTTATTCTGCTGGCCAAGCACAACAATAGCTACTGTCACACAGATGGAGGCAAGGGCGTCATGCACCCCAAAAATCTGAGGGGGCACAAAGTACGTGAGGGGGGCTAGTTGGAGAATTTTGCAATTTTCCCCTGAAACATCAGTAAGTTTTCTCCTGCAATCTAGAGCCATAATCATTATGTTTAATTGTAGGTTAAAAAAAGTATATTTTTCTGCATATCTAAGCATACCTCGAGTGATCTGTACCCACCAGACTGCTTCTCTGAATCTCTGCTTACATCTGGGTAAAATATGTAAGCAGAGAGCTGTTGTAAAATATGTTTTACTGCTGCTCTTTAATTACTTGTTACTTTAATCTCTTATTCTTGTTCATATTTTTTAAACTGCATTGTTGGTTGGGGGCTCGTAAGTAAGCGTTTCACTGTAAGGTCTAAAGAGCATCTGTAATGGCCTCAGAGTCGGTGCATGTGACTAATAGCATTTGATATGAAGATGGAGAGGAATGCTTCTTATTCAGTAAATTTAATTATTGCTTGCTTTTCTACCAACCTTGCCAGCAGGCATGCCAGCTAAAATAGTTAAACAAAATAGGTAGTCTAATTGGCCTAGCTAAAGCCAACGTCATAAAATTGCCAAGTGGCTAGTATTATTACAAAGAACAAACAAACACACTTGTTTTTTTAAAGGACAAATTGAGGGGGCAAGTGCCCCTGTGCCTCCTATAGGCATGACCCCTCTGGATGGAGGCACTGCTATTCCTTTGCTGCATTTCCAAAACAAATAAATAATGTAGTGTTTAATCCCAATGACATGGCTTGAAATTCAATAAATCTTGGTAGGCTATCTATTCTGAACACTCAACTCTATTTGACTTACCCAAGCTGCCTTTCGTGAGAGAAATATTGTATTGACTGAGTAAGCAACAAAATTGATATACTGTGGGCCCCCATGTCTCTATGAGAGCCTCCTGCCAACGGCACTATGGGAGTCTCTCACAGGTCGTTCTGCATATGGTTAAAGTTTAGAAGTCAGGCCTGTTCAAGGAGTGCTCATCAAAATAAACTCCCAGCCGACTCTCTCTCTCTGACGGTTGGAGAGGTTGATGGAGGGGGGGCGGGGGGGGGGGGGGGGGGGGGTGTTTGTGTCAAGCTGCGGGAAAGCTGTACAAACACTGTTGTTTGTTCGGCCCATTAAACCATACACAAATAGAGGTGATGAGGCTTGCATGAATTGCATATGATGACCTCGATAACAGAGCGTCATGAGCTCCCTTTTGTTCACGGTAATGCAAACATTGAGTGTTCTAAAGAAGTTGGTTTGTGTATTTCAACTGCTAACAGCAGATGTGGTAGCGGTCTGTTCATTACCATGGAACAATAAGCTATTACTATATTGTCAAGTCTATTACTTCACAATATGCTACCATGTGAAGATGAACAAGGCTCTTGGTTCGATGCTTTGAGCTACAGAAGAGGTATAGAAAGGAGACTTCTGGGTATTATCTCAAACTAAATACATTTGTCATAAGAAACTCGCTCCTTGGTATACAGAAAATACCCGAGCTCTGAAGCAAGCTTCCAGAAAATTGGAGCGGAAATGGCGCCACACCAAACTGGAAGTCTTCCGACTAGCTTGGAAAGACAGTGCCGTATCGAAGAGCCCTCACTGCTGCTGGATCATCCTATTTTTCCAACTTAATTGAGGAAAATAAGAACAATCCAAAATTTATTTTTGATACCGTCGCAAAGCTAACTAAAAAGCAGCATTCCCCAAGAGAGGATGGCTTTCACTTCCGCAGTAATAAATTCATGAACTTCTTTGAGGAAATGATCATGATCATTAGAAAGCAAATTACGGACTCCTCTTTAAATCTGCGTATTCCCCCAAAGCTCAGTTGTCCTGAGTCTGCACAACTCTGCCAGGACCTAGGATCAAGAGAGACACTCAAGTGTTTTAGTACTATATCTTTTGACACAATGATGAAAATAATCATGGCCTCTAAACCTTCAAGCTGCATACTGGACCCTATTCCAACTAAACTACTGAAAGAGCTGTTTCTATGCTTGGCCCTCCTATGTTGAACATAATAAACGTCTCTCTATCCACCGGATGTGTACCAAACTCCCTAAAAGGGGCAGTAATAAAGCCTCTCTTGAAAAAGCCAAACCTTGACCCAGAAAAGATTTAAAAAACTAAAATCGGCCTATATCAAATCTTCTATTCCTCTCAAAAAATTTAGAAAAAGCTGTTGAGCAGCAACTCACTGCCTTCCTGAAGACAATGTATACGAAATGCTTCAGTCTGGTTTTAGACCCCATCATAGCACTGAGACTGCACTTGTGAAGGTGGTAAATTACCTTTTAATGGCGTCATACCAAGGCTCTGCATCTGTCCTCGTGCTCCTAGACCTTAGTGCTGCTTTTGATACCATTGATCACCACATTCTTTTGGAGAGATTGGAAACCCAAATTGGTCTACACGGACAAGTTCTGGCCTGGTTTAGATTTTATCTGTCGGAAAGATATCAGTTTGTGTCTGTGAATGGTTTGTCCTCTGACAAATCAACTGTACATTTCAGTGTTCCTCAAGGTTCCGTTTTAGGACCACTATTGTTTTTAGGACCACTATATATTTTACCTCTTGGGGATGTCATTCGAAAACATAATGTTAACTTTCACTGCTATGCGGATGACACACAGCTGTACATTTCAACAAAACATGGTGAAGCCCCAAAATTGCCCTCGCTAGAAGCCTGTGTTTCAGACATAAGGAAGTGGATGGCTGCAAACTTTCTACTTTTACACTCGGACAAAACAGAGATGCTTGTCCTAGGTCCCAAGAAACAAAGAAATCTTCTGTTGAATCTGACAATTAATCTTGACGGTTGTACAGTCGTCTCAAATAAAACTGTGAAGGACCTCGGCGTTACTCTGGACCCAGATCTCTCTTTTGCCGAACATATCAAGACTGTTTCAATGACAGCTTTTTTTTCCATCTACGTAATATTGCAAAAATCTGAAACTTTCTGTCCATAAATGATGCAGAAAAATTTATCCATGCTTTTGTTACTTCTAGGTTAGACTACTACTTTCCGGCTACCCAGATAAAGCACTAAATAAACTTCAGTTAGTGCTAAATACGGCTGCTAGAATCCTGACTAGAACCCAAAAATGACTCCAGTGCTAGCCTCCCTACACTGGCTTCCTGTTAAGGCAAGGGCTGATTTTAAGGTTTTATTGCTAACCTACAAAGCATTACATGGGCTTGCTCCTACCTATCTTTCCGATTTGGTCCTGCCGTACATACCTATATACGTACGCTACGGTCACAAGACGCAGGCCAACTAATTTTCCCTTGTTGCAACCTCGACAACTACTGTGATTATTATCATTTGACCATGCTGGTCATTTATGAACATCTTGGTCATGTTCTGTTATGATATCTACCCGGCACAGCCAGAAGAAGACTGGCCACCCCTCATAGCCTGGTTCCTCTCTAGGTTTCTTCCTAGGTTTTGGCCTTTCTAGGGGTTTTTTTCTTAGCCACCGTGCTTCTACACCTGCAATGTTTGCTGTTTTCGGCTGGGTTTCTGTACAGCACTTTGAGATATCAGCTGATGCAAGAAGGGCTTTATAAATACATTTGATTTGATATTATCTGGGGTTCAACTGCAGTTTTTCACTGGACTACAAATAATACTTTTTTCTCTATTTTGACAACCACTACTCTCTGCAGTTTATCCTGTCAAACAATACTCCCTTGTAAGCTTACAAGACAAGCACAGAAAATACCTTTCGTTGAAGCCAAGATTACACCTCAAAACCACAAGCAGCGTATCACTAGTAGATAGCTCTTACCACATGAGATAAGGGGCCTGTGTGTGTAACAACTTCAGTTTGCTTTAAGGAGACAAAGCGGAAGAAGGGAGGGAGAAAAGCATATATTTAAACAGTGGTCTCAAATCAGGTGTAAGTTTGCAGTAATAGCCACCACAGGGACATGAAGTTACTGTAGAAACTCCTTTTTCTGGATATCAACATGGGAAAATGTAGTCATGATGCAAGGCTGAATGGGGAAACTGTGACATCATGCCCCATGAAAATATCTGAGGTACTGTGGTGGTGAGTGAAAGGGGGTGTTGAAGTGGGTGTGTCCGGGGGCCGTCCAGTCAAAATGGTGTTTAAATATAGCTGGTCAACAGCAGTAGTTTGTTTGTTAGTGAGGGGCTCATGAATTGTGCTGTGACACCTCACTGAGTAGGTTCAGTTAAAAAGCAAAGGAAATACCATTAGACTTGATGTGCTTTTTCAAGGACTGTGTGTGCGCGCACATACCTGGAACCCTGCAGTGACAAAACATTTGTGCACTAATTGAATGGTCCTATTACTTTTTGAAGCGTGAAATTTTTTTACATATGTTCTATGTAAAATTATTTGTGGCATTGGGAGTTTGTCTCAAAAGTAAATGAAAAAAAACTTGATGCAATGGAGAAAAACATTCTTTCCAGTTGGATGGTGATAAAGGAACAGTATAACGTTGTTATTATGGCTTGCTAAAATAACTGTACCCCGTAGGAACCAGAGATGTTTGCAAATGGACCAGGAAGGACCAAGGAGTCCACGAGGGAGGCAGGACGGTTCATTTCTTTGTATATTTACAATGTTATCTTTAGTACATCTGAGGTATGCCCCCACCCTTTTGAGTTAGTGTATTTTCCAAGACTAGGTTGACTAACTTTGAAAATGAGACGTTTACTAGGAGACATATGGTGAGTAAAATGTAAGAATGTCTTCCAAAAACATTGGTCTAATTTCTGAGAACACAAAAGGATGGATGTTAATACTGTTTCCTTTTCATGAATAAAGCTGAAGGATTCCTAGATCATTTTATACTACTGAGAGTGAGACGATATACATAGCTGGTGAAATAAAGCAGGGAACTTAGTAACAGAAGTGCTTTTTAAAGTATGCAGCGCAGATACAAATCCTTATAGTCATTAGCGAAGTGGTTCATTGAATGTGTCAAATATGTACTATTCCTAACCTTTCCATCAAGGAAACAGTCCATTCCATTTATTTTAACCGTTGTGGCTTTTCTCAGTAGTCCTCTGAACAAAAAAAATGCAATATGCCTCTAATTTTCCTGTGATAGGCATCTTAGAGAAATCAGTAGGGAATGTAGATGTGTTTAGCCAAGATAGTTCATTTATCCAAAAGAATTGCAAAGTCCCTGCCAATCACTTCACCATTGTTGTGTCCCCCAAAGCTACAGTTTCTGTCACACGATACAACTGTAAATATTCGCTACAAACCATGAATGAAACATTGATAAGCGACCTCTAATGTAGCAGACAAATTCTGCAACACTTGAAGGGTTTTCTACAAAACAGGATTAATGAGATAGCCAGATAAACAACTAGAAATAACTTGATTTTCTGGTTCATTAAGAAAGATAAACTTAGATGTGTTTTTGGTTACTGAGTCATTAGACCATGCCCATTTCAAGCTTATATTTCTAAAGAATGAAAAGTATTTTCTGAATATTTCCACAAGTTAACTGGCTAACTCATTGATCCTGCTTTCTAGTATACCCCTCTGCAAAATATGTGAATGAGGAGGAAAAAAAATCAAGTGAAATACTGTTTCATTTTATTTAATAAGCTGGTAAATTATAAATTATCGCACATAAAATATTATTTTCAATAGTTACAAAGTGGATAGCAACGTCTGGTAGCGGATCAAAAAAACAAGAGGGCGGCAGTTTACAAAGGATTCAGTTTCATCTGACGACACAGGATTTGAACAGCTGGGAGAGGAGTCGAGGTGCAGAGAAGGGGTATTCAACCACTGTTGACTAGCGTCCTGTTAAGCAGAGGGTGGCCAATTACCCGACTAGCAGCAGCAAACACAATGGTAACAGAGGTAGCTCCAGAACACACTGAAAACAAAGAGGGGGGATGCTGTACTCTTATGTCAAATGTGTTTGAAGATAAGAGGGAGGAAATGGGAGAAGGATGTGGAGGATGTATGGTAATAAAAATAAATAAAAAATGTGGATCATACCACAGCATGCGGAGGCGTATCAGAGAAGGGTCAACTTAATCAGATGAGGAAGTAGCATCTTTGGCTTTCCCTTGGAGATGCTACGTGGAGCTACGACAGCGGCTGAGAGACGATAGGGGAAATGTTCAAGGGAGCGAGCTGGTTGAAGAAGCAGCCCGTTCAGAGCACACCACTTGATCTGTGAGTCCAACGGCATATTACTTCACTTCAACTCCAGAAGTCATCTTCACTTTGTCACTCTGATTTTTGATTTTCTTTCTGGTCCTTCCACCTGCCTCCCCCGGGTCATGGGCCGTGGTTGACCGGACCACTAGGGTGGGTGGGGTTGGGTTGGTTGTGTTGTCCCCTCTACGGTAAGTCTGAGGGAACTTCCTGTTTACCATGTGCCACGTTCACATTCAGTTTTTTTTTTTCCTACACAAGGCCCAAAGGGCCTTCTACTCTGTGTGTTCTACTTGGTCATCTGTTGCTGGATGTGGAGCAGGAACTCGTAGTAGGAGAAGGCCGATTCCGACCTGTCCTCTACCAAGTGCTGGAAAAAGCTGGTCTTAGCTGAAGCATCATCCCTACGGGGAGAAGTAATGAAATGAATAAGCATGTGAAATAAGAAGGAGTGCATATTGTCCGAATACATATACATTCTATTGAAATTACTTTGATACTCAAAAAAAATAAAAAAAGAAGGCCTCTTTGAATTTGTAAGATGTCCATTTGCTATGAAGAATTGTCCTCTGGCCTGTAGACATTTGTAGCAAACAGATCCTCACAGCAGTGTAGAGGTGCTGACTAAAGGTGAATAAACTGTAAGCTGTAAAAACAAAGAGTCGCACACTATGTACAAATTACTGGGAGTTTACACATAGCGTGCGACGCGGTTTTTATAGCTCATAGTGCAACAATGCATGACGTAAGAACACCTGATCGTTCCATGACAGAGTGACCAGGTGAATCAAGGAGAAAGCTATGATCCCTTACTTATTTATTTCACTTGTTAAATCCATTTCAAAATCAGTGTAGATTAAGGGGAAAAGACAAGTTAAATATTTTTTAAGCCTTGAGACATGGATTGTGTACAGTCGTGGCCAAAAGTTTGAGAATGACAATTTGCATATACTTCAGAATGTTATGAAGAGTGATCAGATGAATTGCAATTAATTGCAAAGTCCCTCTTCACCATGCAAATTAACTGAATCCCCAAAAACATTTCCACTGCATTTCAGCCTTGCCACAAAAGGACCAGCTGACATCATGTCAGTGATTCTTTCGTTAACACAGGTGTGAGTGTTGACGAGGTCAAGGCTGGAGATCACTCTGCCATGCTGATTGAGTTCGAATAACAGACTGGAAGCTTCAAAAGGAGTGTGGTGCTTGGAATCATTGTTCTTCCTCTGTCAACCATGGTTACCTGCAAGGAAACACATGCCGTCATCATTGCTTTGCACAAAAAGGGCTTCACAGGCAAGGATATTGCTGCCAGTAAGATTGCACCTAAATCAACCATTTATCGGCTCATCAAGAACTTCCAGGAGAGCGGTTGTTGTGAAGGCTTCAGGGCACCCAAGAAAGTCCAGCAAGGGCCGTCTCCTAAAGTTGATTCAGCAGCGGGATCGGGGCACCACCAGTACAGAGCTTGCTCAGGAATGGCAGCAGGCAGGTGTGAGTGCATCTGCACACACAGTGAGGTGAAGACTTTTGGAAGATGGCCTGGTGTCAAGAAAGGCAGCAAAGAAGCCACTTCTCTACAGGAAAACCCATCAGGGACAGACTGATATTCTGCAAAAGGTACAGGGATTGGACTGCTGAGGACTGGGGTAAATACATTTTCTTTGATGAATCCCCTTTCCGATTGTTTGGGGCATCCAGAAAAAAGCTTGTCAGAGAAGACAAGGTGAGCTCTACCATCAGTCCTGTGTCATGCCAACAGTAAAGCATCCTGAGACCATTCATGTGTGGGGTTTCTTCTCAGCCAAGGGAGTGGGCTCACTCACAATTTTGCCTAAGAACACAGCCATGAATAAAGAATGGTACCAACACATCCTCCGAGAGCAACTTCTCCCAACCATCCAGGAACAGTTTGACGACGAACAATGCCTTTTCCAGCATGTTGGAGCACCTTGCCATAGGGCAAAAGTGATAACTAAGTGGGTCGGGGAACAAAACATTAATATTTTGGGTCCATGGCCAGGAAACTCCCCAGACCTTAATCCCATTGAGAACTTGTGGTCAATCCTCAAGAGGCGGGTGGACAAACAAGACCCCACAAATTCTGACAAACTCCAAGCATTGATTATGCAAGAATGGGCTGCCATCAGTCAGGATGTGGCCCAGAAGTTGATTGACAGCATGCCAGGGGGGATTGCAGAGGTCTTGAAAAGAAGGGTCAACACTGCAAATATTGACTCTTTGCATCAACTTCATGTAATTGTCAATAAAAGCATGACACTTATGAAATGCTTGTAATTATACTTGAGTATTCCATAGTAACATCTGACAAAAATATCTAAAGACTCTGAAGCAGCAAACGTTGTGAAAATTAATATTTGTGTCATTCTCAAAACTTTTGGCCACGACTGTATGTATATGTGCCATATAGAAGGTCAAGGCAAAATAATTAAGTGCCAGGCGCACTAGTTTGAAAAGGGGGTTACAACTCAATACTAGGAAGGTGTTCCTAACGTTTTGTACACTCACTATGTGGTCACCGATGGCTTCCTACACGACATGGACCCAGACACTCACTAGCAACAAACACACACGCGTCAATGCATCAGACCCGGGGTCCTTGACTTACTTCAGGACGTGAAGTGTTGAGCTGAAGGTTCGTGAGTCCTGTAGCCAGGCGAGGAGTGCGCGCAGTCGTTCAGACAGAGGGGTTTCCAGCTCAGGAATTTGGGTCTGGTATTCATAAGAGACAAAGAAGAAAAAAACAAGACCCACAGCTTTGTTTTTACTACTCAAGACAGTCTACACTGTGTGTGTGTCTGTGTGTGTGTGTGCGTGTGTGAAAAAACTAAAGATAACTAGTGGTTGGTTTCAATCCCAGATCTCCACACGTCTGACGTGTTTGTGATTTAGTGAAATATGTACGTGTGGTTCCGAATGTGAGGAATGCCTGTGGTTTAGGGATGTGTTGGTCTTCTCCCGAAAGATGGAATCAGAAACGCAAACAAAACCTCGACAATTGCTACTCGGCCTGTGTTTGGGTTGTAACACACCCACGTTGTGTGGTATTACATTATTTAGGTAGCCACGGGCCTTTTGTAAAAAAAGTAGAACCAAATAAACAAACCTACTAAAATGTAAATTACTCTCTGGCTGAACTGACTAAAGTACAGTACTATTTAATTGTGAAGCACCAGCTGGACACAGCACAGAGTTATACACAGCAATAAATGTGTCACATTGTGTCAAATGAATGTTAGTGCCCCACTAACCATGTTAGGGGGTATTGAAGCATGGTTTGGGCAGCCCAGCACGTCTCGAATGAACATATCATTACAGCATTTACCAATCCACATGTAAAACACCTGGAGAAGAGAACAGTGAGGAAGTCAATGAAGTGTACATTTCTACACGGGACAGTAACAAGGATACTTCTTCCAATACATGAATCTTTCCTCCATTCCCTTCCTTGAGGTAAACACTGATCTACACAGAGTGTGAAAACCATTATGGACACCTGCTCATTCCATAACACAGGCTGACCAGGTGAAAGCTATGATCCCTTATTTATGTCACTTGTTAAATCCACTTTAAAATCAGTGTAGACAAAGGGGAGGAGACAGGTTAAAAATAATTGCCTTGGATTGTGTATGTGTGCCATTCAGATGGTGAATGGGCAAGACAAAATATTTAAGTGCCTTTGAACGGGGTATGGTAGTAGGTGCCAGGCGCACCGGTTTAAGTGTGTCAAGAATTGCAACGCTGCAATATTGCCTTCACCTAGTCAACCTTGTCAGATCTGTTATCATCATGGAGGAACGGATGGAGGAGTTCATTGCTAAAAAGTCCTCAAACAGAGACGAGGTTCATTTCTTCAGGGACTTCGGTCAATTGACAAGAGCATAGCAGGACTTACACTGCCACAGTCCATGAGGAAAGCCCCTTCTCTGGTCAGCTTCTCAGCCGTAAGGTGCAGCAGATGGGGCTGGGGCACTATGCAGTCGTTCAGGTGGAGCGCCCCCTGTGGACAGAAAAGGGTAAAGCAGTCTACGTTTCAGTATACTCGTGACCCACCAGGTAAAACAAAACCAACGTGTCCAGCTAGGAACCATTGGAACGCTGGAGAGATGAATCAGTTGTTCAAAGCAGAGCGGGCAGTGTTGACCTCTCACCTGGTCTGAAATGGTGTCCAGGCGGTAGAGGTCGGGGTGGACCGTGCGCATGATCTGCTGCAGCGGCTGGCTCTTGAACTCGCACATGGCGAAGACGCGCTCGTCCAGCTTTGTGCTGGTCCCTGTGCGCAGTGCTTTCTGTTAGGTGGAGAGGAAGGAGGAGGAAGGGGAAAGAGGAGGAGAGGTGGGAGCACAGATTCATGAGAAGGGTTAGCATTGACAGCTTTAAACGGCTTCTGACTAGTGACGGAGACATACGGCGCATACAACGGCTCTGTGTGTGTGTTGTTCAGACAGACCTGTTTGAGTAATGCCAGCACGTAGAGGGGGAAGAGACAGAGGGATGCGGGGGCAATGAGGCCAGACTGCTGCAGATTCGAGACTGTGTTCTTGTACGCACTCAGGGAGTCCACCACCGCATTCACCAGGGCATCCCGGGCGTCCGACAGGCTTGACGATATCGACCGGTCAATGGCTGTTCAAAATTAAAATGTATGAATATACACAACAACAAAAATCGGATCTCATGAACAAATGCAGCGTGCGTATATATACACTCACCCATGTTGGCTAGGAGGCAGGTGATGGCCTGAACATCAGCCCCGGCATATACATCACTCAGCTGGCTGACCACGGGCAGACACAGAGTATGGACCCTGATCCGCCTCTTCCCTAGGAGGACAGAGGGAGGGGGGGGATAGGAGTAGAGATGAGGGTAGATTAATTTGTCTTTGTTAGATGATATTAAAATAACAACTCTTGTACTAGAACTGGGACTAATTATTCATTATTTAAGTAAAAGTCGGCAATGACTTCTCCAAATATTTCCACAATGAATGAAACGGTGAGATGGTGTTCACCTTTGCTGGAGGTGTACAGCAGCGCAGCCTGGAAGCAGGCCAGTGAGGTGTCGGCCATGCTCTCCTCTATAGACATCTGCACAGCGAAGCCCGAGTCTGGGTTGACATTGGCCAGGGACAGCAGGTCCGTCGAGCGCACAAAGAAGTTCCCATGGAATGTGTGGATGGACAAGCCTGTTTACCAAGGAGACATACATAATAATGATGACTGCTAAATCGATCTAGAAATTGTCAAGAAATGTGTACTGTTTGGCCTCCCGAGTGGCGCAGTTCTCTAAGGCATAGCATCGCAGTGCTAGAGGCGTCACTACAGACCCGGGTTCGATCGCAGGCTGTGTCGCAGCCAGCCGCGACTGGGAGACCCATGAGGCGTAGCCCGGGTTAGGGGAGGGTTCGGCCGGGCCGGGATGTCCTTGTCCTATCGCGCTCTAGCGACTCCTTGTGGCGGGCCGGGCACAATGCACGCCGACTTTGGTCGCCAGTTGTACGGCGTTTCCTCCGACACATTGGTGCGGCTGGTGGTTAAGCGAGCAGTGTGTCAAGAAGCAGTGCAGCTTGGCAGGGGTCGTGTTACGGAAGGACGCATAGCTCTCAACCTTTGTCTCTCACGAGTCTGTACGGGAGTTGCAGCGATGGGACAATTGGATATGATGAAATTGGGGAGGCAAAACACGTAAAAAAATATTAACAACATTTGTGGAGTGACAACAGTACCTTTCAGAAAAAGATTTTAAAAACTACTCAGACAATACAAAACGAAATATCTAGGAGTAGTTTACCCTTGCAAAATCATAACCATTTGAAGAAACAAACTAACAAAATAGACCTACCTTTGGTGCAGCGTATCCTCATGACAGCCTCAAAGCCGATCTTCCTGGTGAGGTAGCGCTCCAGATCCTTCTGGAACTTGTCCAGCTGGGCCGGGTTGTGAACGTGGTGCAACGAGGGGTAGTAGAAGATACTACCCGCTGAGTATTTAGACACACACGCTGGCCATCCGAGAGGGGCGGGGGGGTGGGGGGGGGGGAGAAAAATAAGGAAGGAAAGAAAGGAGGATAGAAATTATCTTTAAGACGCCGGTCTCTTTCTCAACTTTCAGCATTTTCCTAAACAGTAACCTGTCTATTATATAATCTAAGGAATGGACGATCACGTCTTACCTAGTGAGGCCAGGTCAGAGTACTGGGAGCTGAGGAGGAAGAGGTCCACTCCTATCTGCTGACCAGAACAGTCCAGGGCCAGCTTCTTGTAGAAGTCTGTGGCTGGGCCCAGGTGTTGGACCCCCTGTCACAACATGACATGCAGAACAGACTTCTTAGACAACTGGAACCTTACATTACAGAGCCATATGGTCTGACAGTGTGTGTCATGCCTGTGTGTGCGACTCAGCACTCATACCTTGGTGCTGGACCTCTGGTTAGGGTCCTCCCGGGACTGCAGCAGGCCGGCACCCAGTGTGGGTAGCTGGGTCTGGAACACGGAGACGCGGCCCCCTGTGGAGGACATGAGCTTGTAGGCAGCCTGCAGCGCCGGGCCCAGGGCACTGTGGGTCTCCCTGGTCTGGCTAAACATACCGGGTAGGGAGGTCAACAGGACCCTCACCAGCTGGGAGTGGGAGAGAAAATGAGAGATCAGGGAGAGAGAGAACAGTCAAAATGACACACACCAGCATCTGAAAACAAACTGACTATCACACTAAAGCAACCATACATGGTCAGAAACACACAGACTCTCACCCTCCAGTCATAAAAAATACATGAATAAAATAATAAAATCAGCCTGTGGTGACACTGGTAAACACAAAAAGTTCCACACATTCTCAGTCAAAGAAAAACCTTTACCGCTCTGCTTTCCTTCAGGTTCACCAGTAGACTGTCGTGGGTTGGAATGAAGATATCTACAAGAACAGAACAAAGACTGAATCATTTACTGCATCTCCACAGCTCACATTCAATGTCCTGGGATAATTCACTTGGAGAAATGACTATATTCACCAGCAGAAGGACAAGTCATTACATCTCTACAGTACACGTTATTTTTACCATTAGTGGATAAGTGACATGTCAGTTTGAGGGAGAGGAGGGTGTAGTCAGTCTGCAGTCAACAACACCGATGCCTTGCCAAGAGCTGTTTGTTGTTTAGTAAGACAACGACATGTTGGCTCGAGCACAAACTGACTGGCAGTGGACCTAAAGATGGAGGAGAGCTGACTGAAACACACACAGAACACACACCGTCGATGTCGGAGACCACCAGCATCTGGGGCTGCGAGAGGCTCTCGTGGAGGTTGTAGAAGTGGATGGTGCTGTTGAAGGTGATGAAGCCCACTCGGGTACGCGTGTCCCCCGGCATCCTGAGACACAGAACAGACACCCCCCGGAGAGTTAGCCTGGCCGCGGCATGTAACAGTACTGTACAACGGAACAGGTCAAGAAAATGGCAGAATAACTCTCTGGTTTGAGAGATACCAGATGTGTGTGAGTGTGGAGTTCTGGTGAACTCTTTTTCACGTCAGAATGTGAGATTATGGAGTTCAAGTTGACGTGACTGAGATTTTCCAGACATCGGAACCAGCAGTGAACCTTCGTCAAAGCTAGTTTTGTATAGTTGCAACAAAGAACAGGATAATTTCCTGAGAAAAACAGGAAGGACAGTCCTGCTAAAGTATTTCATGTTTCTCTTTTCTTTTTTTCTGGCAAGAGTTCAAGTATATACACTTCAAAATGGTTTGCTCCCTAAGGAACTGTCCGATTAAATTCAGATTTGACCAAATCTTATTGCTCACCATGTGTATGAATGTTGACGGACTTAACTACTAAAACAGAAAGCAACAGAGCGATCACCATTTACTTTTATATGCCTCCAGTTCTTACGCACTTCCAAGCCAGCCAATACTAGTATGACTTTTATAGTAGGGCTTGACCTGTTTCACATTTGATCCATGGCTTTTATTTGTTTATTTCTCTTTGAAATGGAGCCTTGACTACTTAATAGTAGGGGTGTGAGCAGGAAAGGCCTTTGTCAGATACATATAAACTGACTGGAAAACTATAGCTACTGCATCGGTTATCTAAGTGAATTTATCAGGAGTCAACGGCAGTGCTATAAGCAACTCAGATCATATTGAACACATGAATCCAAGTGCGAAGCTACTCACTTGTCCAGGTTCTCCAGTAAGGTCTGACAGAAGACGTCCAGGTAGCCTGCATCCACCGCGTTGTGAGACACATCCAGCACAAACAGGTACACTGCAGGCTGAGGGGGCCGCAGCTGGGGACAACACCCATACACATGCTTTACTCAAAACATTCAACCAGTTCACATCTGCAGACTGACAGTCTGATATTGGAAAGCACAGTGCCTTGCCATTGGTGACTGCATGAATCTGATGGAGACCTGCCCTCTAGAGGATTGTGGGCAAACTGTTTCTGGATGACTGAACTTATTATTAAAAAAAGTATTATTATTATTATTGTTTTTTAAATCACTCACCATGTAATCTGAAGAGGCTATGAACTCCACAGTGGAGTTCTGCACCTCTGGCCTCTTGTGAGGCTCTCCATAGGAGCGGGTCACGGGATTGTACATGAACTCATCGGGAACTGTGAGGGGGAGAATATGCACGTTCAAGTAATTTAGCAGATGCTATTTAATGTCTCACATTTTGGACGGTGCTGCCCTAAGTACACATATTGAATAGAGGGATCCGTACCATCGTTGACCCTGTAGCAGAGGCTGCATTTCCATCTCCTCTGGTCCAGGAAGGAGACGAAGGGGTTAATGTAGGTACGACAGGAGCGACATCTCACTATGGTGCTGGACGTGATCACTGGGAGTTGCTATGGATGGAGAGAAAGAGATGTTAAAAAATAAAAAAGTAATCACTAGGTAAGTCAGTTAAAGAACAAATTATTTTACAATGATGGCCTACCCGGGCCAAACCGGGATGACGCTGGGCCAATTGTGCGCCGCCCTATGGGGCTCCCAATCACGGCTGGATGTGATACAGCCTGGATTCGAACCAGGGACTGTAGTGACGCCCCTAGCACTGAGTGCCTTAGACCGCTGCGCCACACGGGAGCCCAAAGATGAAGACGACTGTTGATTTGTGGTTTGTTACTCATTAAATGATTTACATTCTACACCTGATTGAACCTGCGTCTGCAATCTATAGGAGAGGACTCTTTTCTGTCAAGTCTTTATATCAACAGTCTGCTTTTTGTACTTTTACTACCTTGCACCTGACACTGTCAATGAAACTAAAATAATGGCTTTCTGCACCTCCTCACCCTCCAGCTCATTCTGCCTTGCCTCCTGCTTTTCTGTTTCTGAACTCAGGTCAACTTCCTATGACATATTGACAGGGTTTTATTAAGGGGCACTGAACGCTACAGTCAATATAAATAACCACTGAAGTGTCTTATTCTATGATATTCACTCAATTCCACAACCAAACATTTGTGCTATGTTCAATGTAGCGTTTCAATTCAATTGCACTTCCAAGTTGGTAGCTTCCTGAAATGTCAGTCGCTTACACCTATCCAATCCTCTCAGATCTACACCAGTACATAGTAGTTAGGGGCTAGGGGATGTTTGTGGACAGGGCCCGGGTTGTATTAGGGCTGGGTGTCTTCTTACTGCGAGGTCTCTGAAGGGGTGCAGGAGGAGGCCCAGGGGCAGCCGGGCTTTATTCAGCAGGGCCTGGGTCTGTGGGATGTTGGTCAGGGTACACCTGAATGTGCTGTGGAGGCCAGAGAGAAGAGCTTTTAGCACAGCTTTGTAAAGGCATGAGCTAATAAGTTCAATTGAGTGAGCGGGGACTATGGAGGAACAATGCAGTGTGGAGATAGAGGAGAAGTACATTTGAAATCAACAAAAGTTCCCAATATGTGTTTTGCTTGAGCCTATAAATAAACTTGGGATCGCACTTGTCATTCCTAGTGTTTCAGTTTACGCTGAATATTGTCTGTTAGTGTTGTGTCCAGATACCAGCATTTCCTCAAACCCACAAACTTCCCCTGCCCTTACTCCGGGCTGCAGTTGGCCTTCTTGAGGTCAGCGTTGAGGTTGGGTTCGGGGGCATCCAAGGGCCGGTGGGGCAGAAGGTTCCTCTCCTGCAGCAGGTTGACGGGCCGCAGCGCCTCCACCTCCAGCTCTGGCACACCGCTCAGCCCCCCCAGGGCCGCAGACAGCTGGGACATGTTAGGGAAGGGCTGCATGGACAAACAGGAGGCAGTTAGTCAAACAGTCACTAGGGACAGGTAGATCATTACCACAAGGGTCAGGTGTGGGGCAGAGATGACATGATAGAAAGGAAGTGATATCCACAACACTAATATGCCCCCAGAGAAATGTATTGACATGCAGTGTCTTAGTAGGCCAACTCCTTTTCATGTATTTCATGAGGGACCATATTAAAATTGCACAATAAGGCCCGAGGGGGTGTGGTATATGGCAAATATAGCACGGCTAAGGGCAGTTCTTATGCACGACGCAATGAGGAGGGCCTGGATACAGCCCTTAGCCGTGGTATATTGGCAATACACCACAATCCCCCGAGGTGCCTTATTGCCATCATAAAACTGGCTAGCAATGTACTTAGAGCAGTAAAAATACATGTTTTGTCATTCCTGTGGTGTACGGTCTATTATAAACTGGGTGGTTCGAGCCCTGAACGCCGATTGGCTGACAGCCGTATACCATGGGTATGACAAAACATTTATTTTTATTGCTATAAATACGTTGGTAACCAGTTTATAATAGCAATAAGGCACCTCTGGGGTTTGTGGAATATGGCCAATATACCACGGCTAAAGGCTGTATCCAGGCACTCCGGGTTTCTTCGTGCATAATAACAGCCCTTAGCCGTGGTATATTGGCCATATACCCCTCGTACATTATTGCTTAAATATACCAACGCTGTCAGCCAATCAGCATTCAGGGCTTGAACCACCCAGTTTATTTAGAATATATATTCTCTTTTAGTCATACACAACCAGGTGAGTTGTACCAGAACATCTTACCTGTGACAAATGCTGGTAGCCAGTTTGGTTGTACCTGCCGTGTGAGGGGGAGGAGTCTGTCCTGGGGGACGGCCTCTGCTGATAAGCTGGCTGCATGCTGGGGTAGCCATAGCCAAAGGGCGGGGCTTGTTTGGTCATGTCGGCGGAGGGGGGAATGGAGGACTCTAGAAATAGAGTGACAAACATTAGGGTTGAAGGTACCAAATTGATGACTGCCTGCCCACTTAGTGCATTTTGGGGTTGTGGTTGAACGGAGAGAAATGTGGCAGCAGAATCGTTCAATTGTGTCAAATGCCTCAACGTGGCGCTGGATTTTTAAGAGCCGAGTACAGTATGTACCTGGGTAGCTGCCGCCTTCCAGGGAGTCGTAGCTGTTGGGCACCGGGGACGCACTGCCAGTGGTAGTTGAGGAACTATCACCACCTGAGAATGGGGATGGTGGGGGAAGGAAGAGAAAAACATTTAAGGAGCTGCTCTCTAACTTTAAAAGTTGAATACAGTGCACATGCAGGCGGGAGAAAAATGACACATGAAAGGTGGACATGTTAGGCGTGTGTAAGCAGGGCAGGGGGAACGTGATGCTGATGAAATAGGAAAATAGGTGAAGCCATAGACAGACAGGCAGTAGTTATCATCATCATCCAGCCTTCCCTTCCAGATCTCTGAGAGAAGTCATTTTAGGTCTCGCCACCCACACCCACGCACTGGAAGCTCTGAAAGAGTCGTTTAATCCAATTGGGCAAAACGGAGGGCTGTGACAGTGAACCAAGATAGCGCTGCCTCATTGGATGAGCTCCAATTATCACAGGCAGCTAAATCTGCCTGCCACCCCAGTGGATTAAGTGCTCTAGATATTAAAGAACCTGGGCCTGGGGAAACATGTACTATGACTGACAAGCCCTCCTAACACATCGGAATTCAGCTAATTAGACATATCAAAATGACCAAAAATGGAGAGCGGCTGAATGATGATTGGCCAAATGTACAGAGAATGATAAGAAACCACTTGAAAAAAAAAAAATAGGACAAACAAGAGAAACATCAGTGGCAAAAAAAGTGCATGAAAATGACATCCGAAGGCGTTTGGAGAGCAAGGGCAGAGGACAAAGAGTTAAGGCATAGCACACTTAACTGAACCAAGGTGCTAAGGAGTGCTAGCTGACTTGCCTCAGCCTCTACCCTTTTCCCATTGGAGACCAGTGAGCGGCAGAGAGCCTGTTGGCCCGTGGTAACAGGGGACATGCTATATATATAAAAAGCGGTTAACCTCTAGACAATAACACACTACCCAAGGGTGTGGACCCACCAGCGCCTCTAGGACATTCATCAACACCTTCTCATTGAAACACGGCGTGTACTCTGATAACAACATGTGAAATGTAGTATGAATAATATCATTATCAGGATAGCATAACTATGGAAGTTGCTAAGATTTCAGGTTCCAAACCAACTGGTGGCTATTGACTGGCCCAGATAGGGGGTCTATTGAAAATTGTGTTCAATTATGTCTGCTCTAAACATCCGTTTATCTAAATGCAAAACCAATCATGCCCCCTCCTGTAATTGAAATGCAGACAGACATTCCCAAATGGTTAGTGGGTGAGAGGAAAACTGAGGACATGATTGGAAAGGACAAGAACGAGTGCATAGCCTGAATTTCAAGAAGACTAAACAGATTCTAAAACAGATCATTTACTCTCAAACACTACACCGTACTCACATTATTTGAACCGATGGTTCGAATGAGGCTTATCCTCTGTGATGAAGTTAGGATACCTGATCAGATGCTCCACACCATTCTGATTGCCATGCTTCAGCGATTTTAGTTACAACGAGCTCACATCACGAAAAACAAAAATCTATTGGGAACACTGTGATAATGTTGGGAGAAGATATGGCGTAGATGTTGAATGCGTGGACGCGTCAGAATGCGTCAGATGGGCAGCAGAGAGAGATGGATCTGCAAGTGGGGGGCAGGCAAGCTGCTAGAGATGGGCAGAGGTGGCTTTGAGACATGAGTATGAATGCAAAGTGCCTGGGGTTGAAAGGAAAGTAAGTGGGTTGATGTGGGGGTCGGGTTGGTTGGGTGGTTATTGGAGTTGGGATGAGGGGCGGGCGGGCGGGCAGGGATGGGAATAAAAGCTATAAGCAGACCTGCTTCCTCATCCTCCTCCTCATCAACATCCTCATCGGAGCTGGATGACAAGGGGGCAGCGTTGGTGGAGGCGTTGGCAGAGCTAGCGCCACTATTGGCTACATATCCGTAGTGCATGCCTGTAGAGGGGTGGGAGAGGGTACAAAACAGAACAACCGTCAACTATGTGGAGGGGAGGAGGGGGCGAGGACGGAGCCAGAGGACTGTCAATTTAGAAAATCTGTGTCTGTGTGGTGGGAATGTTGGTTAGGATGCTTGTGATTCGCCTGTTGAAACATCACATCTCACTAGCTTGTACCAAATTGAGACAAAAACAAATCATGGTAGGATTGTATCTATGGAGAAGAGAAAACGGAAAGCGAGACAGGACAAGAACAAAAAGGAGATAGAGGACCTATTACATTCACTTAGTTAGACTAAGCCTACAAGAAGTGAGTTTGAAAGATGAAATACAGATCCCTTCATCAATCATTGAATGAAGGTCCTCAGGGTGAGGACGGATAACCACACAAACATAAAAATGCAGGACCTAGGGCAGGCAAAATTACCGTATAACTGACGGTTATGGATGAAGACCGTCATGAAAATTAAGTAACCGTCATAACTGTAAAAAAATTAATAAAAATGGATTTTACAGACCGCGGTCATTTACCATCATCCAAAATTCCATGAATGTCAGAGCCTTGGCAGGATCCTCTTAAACTTGCATTAAAATGGCAGACATGGATGGGCATGCCATTGAGGACTTAGAGTTACTGTAGAGATATGGAGGCTAATTCAAAAGTTGAAAAGCCTCTCTTTTCTCCATTTACCTTGCTGATGCCCCGGGGAGGAAGTGAAAGGGGTTCCTGAAAGTGGTCTATCTCCGTCAGCACCCCCGGTGTTGTGTGTGACTCCGTAGTGGTCATGTGCCATGGCTCCCTGGTGGCTTTGGTCATAGTGCTGGAGGACTGGGGCTTGGACTGGGGAGAAGACGACAATTAAGGCAGAGGCAAGTATATCAAATATTGTCATCGCATAAATTAAAAAGAAAAGGGGATTGACAAGTGTCTCAAAATCGATTATGTACGGACAATCACAACAGTGCAGAGTCGACTGTACCTGCATTACCCTGGCCGTTGACTGTGGCTGGTTGGCCGGGTGGAGCCATGCTAGGCCCAGAGGGAACCGCTGCAGTAGATGCTGGGTGACTGGTGCCATTTCCTGGGGGATACTGGTGGAGGGGAGCGCCTATCAGGTTGGAAATGGCTCCTGGGCCGGTGGGAGCCTGGGAGGAACGCAAAGTGCCATACTGGCTGCTTCCTGGTGCAGAGGGGTACGAGACAATGGGGTACATGGGAGTGCCTTGGCTGCTGGGGGTCGCTGACACCAAGTTAAGCTGCTGGGGATAGATTAGCGCTTGGGAGGGGAGGTACTGCTGCTGTCCATGGTAGGCCCCATGCGGTGCGTAGGGGGATGGTTGTTGGAATGGAGGTGCCTGTTGGGGGTTTGGAGGGGCAACTGAGGTGGGAAGGGTGCCATAGAGCTGAGAGGGAGGATGGGAGCCTTGAGTTACTCTGTATGCAGAGGGGGCTACAGTAGGTGCGGCAATAGGCTGCTGGTGGCTGTTGTGGTGGTAGTAAGCACTGTGGTCATTGTTCGTAATGGGAGATTTGTTGACGGCAGGGGCACAGTGTCCAGAAATGGTTTGGTAGCCCTGCTGTTGAAGCCCTGCTCCATAGTACCCCGGAGGATATGTGGATGGGTAGGTCTGTCCTACCGGACCTGTGGAGAATAACAGTTGAGGTTAGCAAAACCAGGATTCATGTTAGAATTTTTTTAAAGGAGTTTGCGGAACAATTTACATATTGTTGATGGATTTTTGATCATCGATGTGTAATCAATCTACCATTATCAAAAGTATTACCTACCTACATTACTAAATATTCTATAGAAGGGGTCAAACCTGTCAATGTCAGCTAAGCAGTTACTGACTTATTCAAACCAACAGTAACATAATTGTGCTAACTAGCTGCCGGTGTATTGTCCTACCAGTAATGACATGTCAATACTCTAGCTAGCCTAAAGGTTCCTCCCCTCCATGGACCCTGGCTGCGTTAGTACAATAAGCAAAGAAGATAGATAATTTCTGGCAACATCCATTTGTGAACATGACCAAATATTACTACAAATACTTTAGTGATGTGGTTGTTCAATATAGCTTGCCAACTAGCTAGTTGCAAGCTTGAATGGATGTTCGCTAGAAAGTTTAGCTTTCTCTTTAACGTTAGCTAGCAAGCTAGCTACAGTACAGTAGATGGCTAACGGTTTGCTAGCTGTTTCTAGCTAACGTTACTGCTAGTTAATAACAAAAGGACAATTGTTCCGTTTTTACTAGCTAATAACGCTATAGCTAACGTAAGTTAGTTATCTAAGCTAATTACCAGACGCAATAGGTAGCCAAGCAACACCCTTTCACACAGCCATTAGCTATTTCAACCACTGGCACTTGCTAGTTTAGCTAGCGGCCGTATCTCCACGGCCCGTTTTACCATTCTGATAGGGGGGTGCTGCTCCACCATTAGGCGTAGAGTTCATGCTGTAACCGACAGGGGTTTTCAGGTCCGTCTCTTGGTCACGAATGCACAGGGTGACAAAAACACATGAAAGGTTGTCACCAGGGCAATATTCCCATTTGCTAGCTAGTTGTTGGCTGAGGATTTTGTGTCCCCTACTCCGATGGCTGTCGAGCAGAGACGACGAGGTTCATCCACTTATGTGAAGCTGCCGTTTCTATGCGACTAGAGATGGCATAACGGCGCCACCTGTCAGTAGGCAGAAGAGCAAGAGCTGGATCAAGTGTTGAAATTGTTTTATTTATTTAGCTAGTCAAATCAGCACCTATTTTCTCTGTTGTTCTAAATCATGAATATAGAGGTTGTATTTATTTGTATTAAACAATAAACCAGGTGATGATATCAGGGACATATGTCTCTGTCATATTTACTATCTAGTGTAAAATGTTATTGCATTTTTAACTCATGATGGTGAGTAATTAAAGGCAAACAAATAAAATAACAGATCTGTTGAGGATTACTTTAATTAAAATAGGCACAAGCCGATTGTCACCACAATCACATTAGAGTCTATTGAATAAGGATTGTCCATTTAAAATACATGAATGGGTTAAGCTCCAGGTAAGGTCTCCGCTTAGCTCTGTTGAACTTTTTTAAAACTGGTGATGTCACATCACAATGCATCCTGGGGGATTCTGGGCCGCATGGCTGTGCACTCGCACTCCTCTCTCTGTGGAGGTGTGGCAGAGGGCTCTTCTCCCTTGCCCTTGGTCTGGCAGATGGGGCAGCAGGCGGTGTGGCCGCCCTGTCTGCAGGCAGAGCAGGAAAGGACCAGCTGGCAGCAGAAGTGTGTGGAGCATAGCTGGTACTGGTCCCACGGATAATTGCAGTACCTACACCCTGCACACAGAGGAAGGGGAGAGGAATGTTGATGAACAGGGCCTGGTTTCCCAAAAGCATCTTAAGGCTGCATTCATCGTTTAAACCTTCGTAGGAGCATTGTTAAATCTCAGAGCTGTTTCCCAAAACCATTGTTACTAAAGTTGCGCTTGAAAAAGCTTGTTATTTAACAACTGCCTCAGACCACTCAGAACAGTTAAGTATGTCATTACATGCTTTTTTTGCGTTTCCACATCACTTTATACACAGAAATCTCTGCTAAACACAAAATCAAGATGTTCATCTGTCTTTCTGTGACGGCCAATAACTTCAGAACAAATGTGACCGCGACTACAAATACAAAGTTGACGATTTCTTTGCATAACAAGAGAAGGGTATCGAGGCTTCAAGTGAAAACTGAGATGACTGTATTAAAATATAAATACAGTCTAGGCTACATAGGCCTATATATTAAATTATTATAAAATACATTTCATGTTCATTCAATTGAGTTTTATTTAGCAATTTGTGCGTTACCGTCTGATTTGTGCCTCAATATATTTAATGTGTAACATGTGAGCAATGATGTGCCAAATCGTTATTTTGTGCATTATTATAGCGTAAGCATTAGAATAAGCCGGCTCAATATTTGTAGCCATAGGGGATATCGCTCTAGGAGCTAATTCGTCATAAGTATTGTGGAATAATTGTAATGTTAAGGTAAGATTGGAAAGGCAGAATGCTGATCCTAGAGTAGTGCTTCCTTTCTTTTGATCCTATCAGTATTGACACATGCCTCAACGACGCACTTAGCAAACGTTCTCTCTGCATGGCGCTTTGGGAATCACATGTTACATCTTTGGCTGTTGTAGAAAAGATGCGTGGTTAAAACACTCGTAAGCCTAAATTCCATCGCTTTCAGGAAATTGGACCCTGGTCTCTCGTTCTAACAGGAATGGTGAACCATATGTTGGAATGCTGGGTTTGCTACTGCTTACATTAAAAAAAACATTGTGGTGATCATAAAGTCTTAAGGGCAATTCATAGTTAACATAGACCTGAGATGATGTCACTGTTGGAGGAGATTGCAAAGCGCTCGTCAAACACAAACAGTTTGCCGCGATAGAAGCCCTCAGGGAATTGTTCCAGGTACTTATGAATGCCACCTTTCAGCTGATAAACTTCTTTACACACATGCTAGAAGTAGGAAAGAAACACAAACACTTTGTTTAGGTTGAGCTTTTTGGTTGGATAAAGTGTGTTTGAAATATTCCAATTATATACTGTCACTGTGCAAAACCTGAAAGGTAGGCTTACTTTTGAGCGGAGATAGGCTGAGCCGCGTTCACAGCGAATGCCACCGGTACAGTACATAAGAACCTTCTTGTCTCGAAAGAGGTCAAGGTTCTGGTCAACGTAATCGGGGAAGTAACTGAATTTTCGGATGTTAGGGGCCAAACATTGGCTGAACTGGCCCTGAAAACAAAAACATATTTAACCTGCCATTATCTTTATTACTCTATACGATACACTTTAAAAATGCATAAATAACCAAGTGGGATACAAACATATGCAGTCAAAAGCAATACTTACAATTCTACTCTCGTAGAAGTTCCGGCAGTCCAGCAGTATTGTATCATTGCAAGAGTCACATCCGAAAGACGGCACCCTACAAATATGCAACGCAGACGTACACAAGACACACGTTGTTTACCTGCTAGACTGTAGGAGAAGGCATCAGGGTCCCACTCCCATTGGCACTATTTCCTTGTAGACTCCAACCCTCAGGTCACAAAAACACTCTGCACCCCCATTGCTGGTCTAAGGGGAAACAGAAAGACATATTGAGCATTGAAAACAACACTTGGGCGATTCCACGCCAGTACAGCCCGAAAATATTTAAGGTTTCTCAGATTGTTATAGCAATTTTCACATAGTAACTTCATTGGGACGAAGAAAGTTTGAAATGCTTTTTACAATTGTATCACAGTTTGAGAAAGTCATGATGAAAATGGCCATTTATAAGGCCCTTTTTAGACCTATACAGTGCCTTGCGAAAGTATTCGGCCCCCTTGAACTTTGCGACCTTTTGCCACATTTCAGGCTTCAAACATAAAGATATAAAACTGTATTTTTTTGTGAAGAATCAACAACGAGTGGGACACAATCATGAAGTGGAATGACATTTATTGGATATTTCAAACTTTTTTAACAAATCAAAAACGTAAAAATTGGGCGTGCAAAATTATTCAGCCCCTTTAATTTCAGTGCAGCAAACTCTCTCCAGAAGTTCAGTGAGGATCTCTGAATGATCCAATGTTGACCTAAATGACTAATGATGATAAATACAATCCACCTGTGTGTAATCAAGTCTCCGTATAAATGCACCTGCACTGTGATAGTCTCAGAGGTCCGTTAAAAGCGCAGAGAGCATCATGAAGAACAAGGAACACACCAGGCAGGTCCGAGATACTGTTGTGAAGAAGTTTAAAGCCGGATTTGGATACAAAAAGATTTCCCAAGCTTTAAACATCCCAAGGAGCACTGTGCAAGCGATAATATTGAAATGGAAGGAGTATCAGACCACTGCAAATCTACCAAGACCTGGCCATCCCTCTAAACTTTCAGCTCATACAAGGAGAAGACTGATCAAAGATGCAGCCAAGAGGCCCATGATCACTCTGGATGAACTGCAGAGATCTACAGCTGAGGTGGGAGACTCTGTCCATAGGACAACAATCAGTCGTATATTGCACAAATCTGGCCTTTATGGAAGAGTGGCAAGAAGAAAGCCATTTCTTAAAGATATCCATAAAAAGTGTTGTTTAAAGTTTGCCAAAAGCCACCTGGGAGACACACCAAACATGTGGAAGAAGGTGCTCTGCTCAGATGAAACCAAAATTGAACTTTTTGGCAACAATGCAAAACGTTATGTTTGGCGTAAAAGCAACACAGCTGAACACACCATCCCCACTGTCAAACATGGTGGTGGCAGCATCATGGTTTGGGCCTGCTTTTCTTCAGCAGGGACAGGGAAGATGGTTAAAATTGATGGGAAGATGGATGGAGCCAAATACAGGACCATTCTGGAAGAAAACCTGATGGAGTCTGCAAAAGACCTGAGACGGAGATTTGTCTTCCAACAAGACAATGATCCAAAACATAAAGCAAAATCTACAATGGAATGGTTCAAAAATAAACATATTCAGGTGTTAGAATGGCCAAGTCAAAGTCCAGACCTGAATCCAATCGAGAATCTGTGGAAAGAACTGAAAACTGCTGTTCACAAATGCTCTCCATCCAACCTCACTGAGCTCGAGCTGTTTTGCAAGGAGGAATGGGAAAAAATGTCAGTCTCTCGATGTGCAAAACTGATAGACATACCCCAAGCGACTTACAGCTGTAATCGCAGCAAAAGGTGGCGCTACAAAGTATTAACTTAAGGGGGCTGAATAATTTTGCACGCCCAATTTTTCAGTTTTTGATTTGTTAAAAAAGTTTGAAATATCCAATAAATGTTGTTCCACTTCATGATTGTGTCCCACGTGTTGTTGATTCTTCACAAAAAAAATAGTTTTATATCTTTATGTTTGAAGCCTGAAATGTGGCAAAAGATCGCAAAGTTCAAGGGGGCCGAATACTTTCGCAAGGCACTGTACATGCCTCCTGTAAGACCCTATGATCTGTGAAATGTACATGATACAGACATCTTGGTGTCATTATACTCCTAACAAACAGAGTCTGTCTAGATTCAGAAACACACTTTTTAACATTCATTTATTCAACATTTAATACAAATATTCATTATAATTTCTCAAAAGTACCCTTTTTGATTTCATTCATTTCTAAGCATTAAATGGATCAAATATACCAGAGAACCCATTCTGGAAAGTTGACATGTTTGAAGAGTATATCGTTCCAAACAATATGTAAAAAATAAAAAATAAATACAAAATAAGCTAAATCAAAAAGGGTACTTTTGAGATATTAATATTTTTCATGTGGAAAAAATGAATGTGAACATTATTATTTTGGGATCTTGACATACTCCATATTTGAGATCACACTATTAAAGGAGTAAAATGCAATGGTGTAATGGTGCCTGGAGAAGTGGGTATTGTTAGGGAAGATTCAGAATTTGTTGGTAACATATGTAAGATGTTTTATATTCATCAAATATGTGTAAGTTAATTCTCATCAGAATGGTATTTTTGTGTAATTCTGTGGTGAGGTTGCAGTTATCTGTTCTATGTCAAAACTAAGTTGCCTGGGCCGCTGAGAGGGGAGAGGTCAAAGTGTCATCATGTGTAAACATATCTTTCACTCTCTACCTTTCCCATAGTGGGGAAAGGAAGGTTGCAGTGTCTGGAATCATTCTATGCTCCCTCTTATGTTGTTTCTATCTTAACCTATAGCCTCACCCTCCTCTCCGTGAGTTTGTCCAGGAGTTTGTATTTAGAGTGGGTTGTATCTAAATGACAATTTGATATATGCCTGTTGTAATGGAGGATTGGTTTATGGTTCTGGGTTTGGGAAAGGAGACAAAGCTGAACGATGAGTTATGTCTATGCTGTCTGACTATGTGTGTCTTTGCTATTAAAGGAACTCAGTTGCATTGTAAGGGGGCTCTCAGAGGATTCACTGGTATGACACTGAATCAATCTGAGAGTCACAGGGTTGTGATAGAGCTCATATAATTAAAGATGGACTTTGATAACTAACTCTGACTTGTGTGTGTGGTTTGCTCCCATGATTTGGTAAATAGAGGAAATTTCCACGACAGTATACTCAAATGTTGCTAAAAATTTCCCAGACGTCCTGCCTGGCGAAGGAAAGGCACCTTGTGTGAATATGACAAACAGTGACACGCACAATGACCTAACGTGATAAATCCCATATTGGTCTTTCACAGTCAGGCCAACCAAAGCTGTACTGTGCAGTAGGCTAATAATAGGCCAACTATTGAAACAGATAAATCAGGCTATCAACTGTCAGAAATTCATAGGTTTTGGATTTTTGCTCTCAACAAAAAGAAAAGATGATGTTCTATGTCCATAAAAATGATTAAACCACATCAGGAGACCACTTTTGAGGTTGGGGGAAAAGCCAAGATTTTTATTTTTTTGAACGTAGTTACCCTTTAATTCAAGCGAACAGGCACCTATAGCACTGTTTGGTTATATGTGTTTCTGTAGCACGAGTTGCAGTTTGAAAAACAAATAGCCACTGGATTGATTTTGCCAGGTAGGCATAGGCTACTTTGTAGCTAGTTAACATTTAATTGAGAACATTTTTTGGGAAAGCTTCTCCATCTACAAGACAATGGTTAGGCCTATTGTTGGTGTCGCTATATTTTTCCTGTTCTTTAATTGTTTAAAACTGGACATTTACTTCATATAGTGAGGCATGTCTTGCCTTGCTTCAAAGAATACTGAGCAAAAATATAAATGCAACATGTAAAGTGCTGGTCCCATGTTTCATGAGCTGAAATAAAAGATCACAGAAATGTTCCATATGCACAAAAAGCTTATTTCTCTAAAATGTTGTGCACAATTTGTTTACATCCCTGTTAGTGAGCATTTTACCCTTTGTCAAGATAAGCCATCCACCAGATAGGTGTGGCATATCAAAAAGCAGATTAAACAGCATGATCATTACACAGGTGGACCTTGTGCTGGGGACAATAAGAGGCCACTCTAAAATGTGCAGTTGTTACACAACACCACAGATGTCTGAAGTTTTGAGGGACAGTACAATTGGCATATCCACCAGAGCTGTTGCCAAAGAATTTAATGTTCATTTCGCTACAATAAGCCGCCCCCCAACGTCGTTATTTAAGAATTTGTCAGTATGTCCAACCCAGGACCTCCATATCCGGCTTCTTCACCTGCTGGATCGTCAAAGGGATGAGGGGTGCTGAGGAGTATTTCCGTCTGTAATAAAGCCCTTTTGTGGGGAAAAACTCATTCTTATTGGCTGAGGCTGGCTCCCCAGTGAGTTTGCCTGGCTCCCAAGAGGGTGGGCCTATGCCCTCGCAGGCCCACCTATGGCTGCACCCCGACCCAGTCATGTGAAATCCATAGATTAGGGCCTAATTTATTTATTTAAAATGGACTGATTTCTTTATATGAACTGTAATTGTTGCATTTATATTTTTGTTCAGTATAGCTTATAGACAAAATCCCACCATAGAAATGGGGAGGTAATTATTTTATAATGACTTCCTTTCCTGTTCTTTTGGTTCTTTCAAGTTTCTTTCATTGTCCAGCAGTTAAAGGCATTATCCTAGTCATTATCAACCCATGATAGTTGTCGCATCTTTTCTAAATTTCTAAAGGAAATGTTCATCTCTGTCCATGTGCATTTTATAACGGGGGTTTACCCATGAATTGCATTTTTGAACATTCGCGCATAGGCCTACCACCATGTGCACATTGCTGCGCCTAAAATGTGAAGAAATAATAGTTCAAGATTTTAAGCTGAACATTCTGATCGGTTCCATCAGCCTTATTGATACGGTGTATACCTCCACTACACTACTTTGATATGCAATCGTAGGGATTAAGTGAGTATACGCAATGCCCACTGAAAAACAAGTGGATATACAGCATATACCTGAGTATACCCTCCACTACACTGGTAAAATGACACCAAGATGTCTGTATCATGTACGCCTCATGGATCATAGGGCCTCGCAGGAGGCCTGTAAAGGTCTAAAATGGGCCTAAAAATGGCCACTTATCATGATTTTCTCATAACTTTTGCCAATTTTACTTGCCCCAAACTGAAGCCTTTCTTTTTTACCTTAAAGTCTTCTTTTTCCATTATATTGAAGATTGGATGGCAGCACATTGCCTTGATGTACAAGCCAGTCGCCACTTTTGTGCCTCCAACTGTTCCATTGATCCCCTCAGTTGCCACTCTCACCTGTAGAAATTGTTTGATAACAATGTAAACACACACACACATACATACATACATACATACATACATATCTGTTTATAAGCCAAGACTCTGTCATTCTGTTACCTTGCCAGTTAACTGGAGCTTTTCACAAAGGGCCTTTTGCCAAGCACAGATGAGCTGTGGATCTGCCAGCTGACAGTAGCAGTAGAGCAGAAGAACCTCGCCTGGGCCACTATACAGATTACAAGAAACAGAGCATGAGAAGGACTTGATTTCATAGAGTACTATACAGTCTAATGTAATAACTCCCATACTTGTGAAGCTGGTCACCAGTGATGTGACTGGTGTCAGGTATCCAGGAGGAAACGTCCACTGGCTCTTTCTCTGTTGATTTTTGTTGTGAAGTGGCTTCTTTCTCAATCTGGCTCAGTAAAACCTCAAATGTGGACTGGGTAAGCTGGTGAATGTCAGTGTCATGAGTCCTTGCCACATGTTTGTGGATGGAAGAAAGTTCCTTGAAGGTCTGGCCACAGCAATTCCAAACTGTTGTTGAAGCTCTTTTGGATGCCACAAATGTACCAAATGTCTGCAAGATGAGAGATACGTCTCCATTATGACATACAATAACCAGCACTTTAGCAAGCCAATAAATTAGACCGTTTCTTACACCCACCCTCCTCTTACAGAATGAGTAGTACTTTCGTAGAGTTGCAGAAAGTTTGAGTTTTTCTTGTTTTAAATCATGGGGGGCAGGGGTGTCAACATCTATGTTAATTAACTGCCATATCATCGGTTGTCATCATGTCCCCTCTTCTTTCTGTGGCTAGACCTTTTCTAGAGTGATAACGTTATTTGCTAAGTTGATAATAAAGATAATGTCACCTAGCATACAGTTGAAGCTAGCCCCCATGACTTGTTTAGTTTATGTCAGCAATTAAAACATTAAACGAAGCAAATAACCTTTGTACCCGAGTTTATCACCAAAGCCAACAAAATGTAGCTATAAATTAACACTACTAGCTAGCTAACTTACGTTAGGACACACCGGCGATGACAAATACGGAACCAAACACAAGAAATTCGGAAGACAAATAAAGTACACAACAAAGTACTTCTGGTTAACCTCCACCCCGGATGTGCCTGACTTGAATCTGACCGCTATTATTTTTGCAACCATTGAAAAAAATCAAATCTTTATAACTTGGTTTCTTATTTCGAAAAAATATTGTTGCCATATTCAAAAAGAAGCAGCACACAATTGTTAATCCAACGGTGTCAACAATAAAATGTCGAGAAGACGGCACAGTGACGGAGATGATGGTAAGTTGTCGCTAGTTACTTCGAGGCTAACGGTATAACGTTTGCTGAAGCCCGCGAGAGTTGATGCTGCTAGCTCTGTCAATGTGTGCATGCTAGCCAAATAGCTAGCTAACCACCTTGATTGCTAACTAAATCATTATAGCTAGTCATTTCAATTAGCTAACGGTGACTGTATCGGTTCATACTTGTATGTGACAATTTAAAACAAGTTTTTCGCAAGTCATTGGCAGTTTTCCAGCACCCCATTATTGGCTAGCTAGTTAGCCTGATGGATTAGCATAGCCCTTGCTTTTAACCGGTTAACTAGAAATTGCCTAGCAAACTACCTTTCGTTCCCCATCACATAAAGCAAAAACACTTCTTTATCCTACCATTACGTTAAACATTTGACCAACATATAATGTGATATATAGCTAACATTATTATCTTGTTGTTAATTAACAACTGTTAATATTATTTCAGACCTTGGGGGCGGCAACCATGCCAAAAAGTTGTTTATCTCGCTAGCTGGCTATCCTCTGCCATTTACCCCACAGACAGCGGATGTTCAAAATAATGATTAGTGAAATTAACTAGTTAGTAACTTGTTACACCACTGAAGGATACAGTTTTTAAAGAGCTAAGCATATTTGAGCTAGCACAAAATACTACATTGAAGGAAGGCTTTATCTCAGACTGTATATGGTCCATCTCCCCATCATCCGTCCTGTATGTGTCTGTCTGATTTCAAGGAGGCCAATCTCACAAAAGAAGGAGAACGTCTGAGCCCATTGAGATTGAGGATCGCCTGGAATCACTGATATGTCGAGTGGGAGAAAAGGTAATAGGGCTTTGCAGTAAGTGTGGGGATGTTTTCTGCATGATACCCATGTGTGTATTTTCTCACTCACTATACTTTTCTTTTGCCTGATTTGACCCCAGAAATCACCAGATATGTTGCCCTACAACAATTTCTTCATTTGCAGAGTACCTCTTCCCTGGAAAGCAATTTGGAAGGTCTTGCAGGTGTCTTGGAAGCCGACCTCCCCAATTACAAAAACAAAATCCTCCGCATTTTGTGTGCTGTGTAAGCTATTGGAAGTTATTCTAATACATTTGAAGGACTTTTAGTAAAACAAATTAAAACATGGAATGAGTAGGTGTGTCCAAACTTTTGACTGGTACTGTAATTGTGTGTCTGGTTTTGACAGGGCTCGACTTCTACCCGAGAAGCTGACAGTGTACACAACATTAGTGGGCCTTCTCAATGCCAGGAACTACAACTTTGGCGGGGAGTTTGTGGAGGCCATGATCCGACAACTCAAAGAGACCTTGAAGGCCAACCTGTACACCGAAGCGCTTTACCTAGTAAGTGTTTGGTGCGATAAAATAATTAGTCCACAGGCTCACCAAGGCAATTTTCTTTCAAAGTAATTACAGATGCTTACAATCATGTTTGACGTTATGCTAAACAATGGTTTCCGACACCCTGGTTTCCCTCTTTTCTCCAGGTGCGCTTCCTCTGTGACCTGGTGAACTGCCACGTGATCGCTGCCCCCTCCATGGTGGCCATGTTTGAGAACTTTGTTAGTGTCACTCAGGAGGAAGATGTGCCACAGGTAACATCTTATTGATGCATTTTAAACCCTTGAATTGTATGAAAGTATATTCAGTTTAGTTTTAGGATTGGTACATTTGGACTGTTTTCCCTGTTCCCAGGTGCGCTCGGACTGGTTTGTCTATGTTGTACTCTCCAGTCTCCCCTGGGTTGGGAAGGAACTCTATGAGAAGAAGGACGTGGAGATGGACAGGCTCCTAAACCAGATTGACGGTTACCTCAAGTATGCTTTTTTCCCCCCTCTTAGTTTGGTATTAACATGTCATTCTGGCTCTTTCCTAGTTGAGGAACTGTGCATGATGTAATGCAACTGAAATTCATGAGTATTTTGAGGGAGACTCCTTTGTCAACTGCACTCAATAGTGGTGAGACGGTCATGGTGACACCAATCTGTTTTTTAGGAGGCGACTGAAGACTCATGTCCCCATGCTTCAGGTTTGGACAGCAGAGAAGCCACACCCACAAGAGGAGGTAAGTAAGAGATATGTGTTCATATATGTTATTCCTCTGTCATAACCATCATAACCTTCACCTCTTCCTCGCTCGCCCTCAGTACCTGGACTGCCTGTGGGCTCAGATCCAGAAGCTGAAGAAGGACCGCTGGCAGGAGCGCCACATCCTGCGGCCGTACATTGCCTTTGACAGCGTGCTGTGTGAGGCCCTGCAGCACAACCTGCCACCCTTCACCCCGCCTGCCCACATGCCCGACTGCCAGTACCCCATGCCCCGCGTCATCTTCCGCATGTTCGACTACACCGATGCCCCTGAGGTACCGTGTAGTACTCCCTCGCTCAGACCAGAGAAAGAGGAATGTTTGGGGATGGGGTGGCCTTTTTGGAATGCTCCGACTAGTCTTTCTCTCTCCCTGACCACAGGGTCCCGTCATGCCAGGCAGCCACTCAGTGGAGAGGTTTGTGATTGAGGATAACCTTCACAACATCATCAAGTCCCACTGGAAAGAGAGGAAGACCTGGTGAGCTGCTGTACTTTCCAGTTGACTTGTTTATGTGTCCTCTTGTTGTGCGAGTGAGTCATTTCTGCCTCGTAATTGATCGAACAACTTATTATTTGTTTCCAGTGCTGCGCAGTTGCTCAGCTATCCAGGGAAAAACAAGATCCCACTCAACTATCACATTGTGGAGGTAAGCCCATTACTGCTTCATATCAAGGTTTCATATCATTAAGAGGACATGATCGAAGTCGACGCTTCGGTTCCTCTTTCCCTCTCTTCTGCCAGGTGATCTTTGGAGAGCTCTTCCAGTTGCCCTGTCCCCCCCACATCGACGTCATGTACACCACACTGCTCATCGAGCTCTGCAAGCTGCAGCCAGGCTCCCTGCCTCAAGTTGTATCCTTCTCCCCACTACTGGGACTACCCATTACAGTCTAGTAAAGGGCACACTGAATGGGTGGTCCATCACATAAATGCTTATTTTGAATTCTTAAGAAATACATTTTTGTCCTATGCCAACATTTGAGAATAGTGGGAAACCAAGTTACACAAAATGGCATGGGAAAGACCCTACAATTTTTTTTGACCACAAGTAATTATTTTGTCAGGCTTGGATACCTGTTTTACATCAACCGTGAGCGTTAACCCCTTAACAGCCTCATCCCAGTTGGCCCAAGCCACAGAGATGATGTACATGAGACTGGACACTATGAACACTACTTGCATAGACCGACTCCTCAACTGGTTCTCCCACCATTTGAGCAACTTTCAGTTCCGATGGAGCTGGGACGACTGGTAAGACCAGCTGTCTTTCACACAGCTTTTCATTTTATTTAGTTGGAACCTCTACTTATTATATTGAAATACTTATTTACTATTCAGAACAAATACATGTTCTTCTCCAAAGGACGGACTGTTTAGCGCTGGATGCAGACAAGCCCAAGCCCAAGTTTGTCAAGGAGGTTCTGGAGAAATGCATGAGGTATTTCCATTCAGATCCACTATAACTGTGTTGCACCCAGCTTGTTTTAAATCATACATGGGGAGGGATGTGTTATAGAGTCTGTCCCTGTAAACTGACCAATTGGCTTTTTGTTCTCGACCTCCAGGCTCTCCTATCATCAGCGGATAGTGGACATCGTCCCGCCCACTTTCTCAGCCCTCATCCCAGCCGACCCCATCTTCTTTTACAAATACCAAGATGAGGCCAACAGTAAGTACACTGCCTCTCCAGGGGCCATTCATTTATGTATTCTTGAATGTATTTCTGTAAACTTCTGTCTGTTGGTGCATCATAGCCTGGGGACTAAGATGACTCTAATGTGCTCGTAATTGGTCTGCCATTTATTTGTATTTTTTTTCTGTTGGATTGTAAGAGTGTGATCACAAGTAGCAGCCTTTTGAGGGTAAAGCTCAAATAAACCCCAGGGGGGTAACACTTCACATTAGTGTTGTTATTCCAGTGAAACTGTAATGGAACAGATGTAATTAGCCTGTAACAGGAAAGAAGTTCACTCAGCGTAATCTAAGTAAATACGATGTGCACAGTCTTCTTTTTTTCCTACTGTTGAACTATTGGCGTAAGCACCATCGGAAATACAACACGACACCTCTGCCTTTGTCCAGGTGCGCTGCCAGGCTATGCCGTGGCCATAACGGTGGGCAACGCCATCAAGAACCGGGCCTCCAATGAGGAGATCCTCACCGTGCTCAAAGACGTGCCAAACCCCAACCAGGAAGATGACGATGGTCAGTTAGCCCCAAAGCACTCACCTTCTCAGTGTCCCTATATCCTACATACACTCATTACAGTACTGTACACCATAGGGATATGTTCTGCTCATTTCTCACTCGCTCCTCCTTTGTCTGTTTCCAGATGAGGGTGAGGGCTTCAACCCCCTAAAGATAGAGGTGTTCCTGCAGACACTCCTCCATCTGGCTGCCAAGTCCTTCAGCCACTCTTTCAGTGCCCTGGCCAAGTGAGTGCCTGTTATGCTGACCCACACCCTCCATTTCTGTGCCCTCCTCTGTGCCACAGAAAAGGGTGGCATTGTTCAGCCTTGAGGCTTAGTGTAGCATCGCTATGATACCAGGCAGTTGAATGAACGATGGGAATCCGTCTTCTGTTGAGTTTTGCGCGTGTTGTCTGCGTGTACAACGCCTAAAGTGTCCTGTTTCCATCTGCCAGGTTCCATGAGATTCTGAAGGTCCTGACGGACTGTGACGAGGGCAAGCTGCACATCCTCCGGGTGGTCTACGAGGTCTGGCGGAACCACCCACAAGTGAGACCGACCACCCATCTCCGTCACCTACACTAGAACCCTCATTTCCACAGAGTTAATATAGATTTTGTGAATTGTGATGTGACCATAGGGTGTATGGAGAAATATGACCTTTCTCTGTCTGTGCAGATGATCTCTGTGCTGGTGGACAAGTTGATCCGTACACAGATTGTGGATTGTGCAGCTGTAGCCAACTGGCTCTTCTCTCCAAACATGGCTCATGAATTTACCAGGTGGGTGTTAAACCCTCTCTGCGTGTGTGCCCGCACACACACGTTTGCTGTGTCTTCCTTTGCTGTAAATCAGGTCATGCAAATATCTCGATCAATAGTTTTCAATTATCCTAATATGTACTACAGTATAAAAAAAATCCACTGTTTTGAAATTAGCAAACTCATTGTTACTCCATGCTTGGTCGTGTGGTGGGCAGGTTTTACGTGTGGGAGATTCTGCACTCCACCATCCGTAAGATGAACAAACACGTCCAGAAGATTCAGAAAGAGCTGGAGGAGGCCAAGGATAAGCTGGAGAGGCAACAGCATAAGAAGGTAGGCAGCAGGAGTGTGTCCTATCAACCGCTGCTGTAAACAATGCCTCTTTATAGACTCTTTAAATGCACGAATCGACCAGCCGCATTGCTCTGAATATTGTACTGATTGTGCCAGTAGTTTCTCTTCCAAGGTTTGCACAAAGCAGAATGTTCCCTTGTCTATATATAGTGACCTTTTTAGATTGTGCACTAGTTTTGCTTTCTAAACATGCATCACACGTGGTATTTTCAACCCAACACATTTAATTTGGCCTTGAATGGACACACTGTCCCTTTCAAACATATTAAAACATTTGAATTAGTCTGTGTTTGCTGATAATAGACATTACCAGTAGATGTCAGTGCTGCCACCATTTTAAAGGGAGGAGAGGAGCCAAATACGCAAAATAAGATCACTCTTTCTCTCCCTCAATCTCTCTTGTGTGTTTGTCTCTCTCCCCTCCCTATCTCAGCAGAAGGACAGTGGCGATGAGGAGGACATGGAGAAGAACAGTGAAGATGAGGACGGTCAGCTGGAGGAGCAGATCGAGCGTCTGCAGGAGAAGGTGGAGTCGGCCCAGAGTGAGCAGAAGAACCTCTTCCTGGTCATCTTCCAGGTAGTGCATGGGCAATACATCTTTGAAGTTAAATGTACAATGTCGGCAACATGGTTTCCTGTTTTTGTTTTCAACTGTTCAGCGCTTTCAGTGATGCTGAGGAGAGGACAGTAGACAGGATGTCACTCCAACGTGTTTTGTATGAGTCCATAGTACCCAGCCTGATTTCATCCTTTTTTTCCCCTTCTAATCTTTGTCCCTCTTCTGTCCCCGCAGCGCTTCATCATGATGCTGACGGAGCACCTGGTGCGCTGCGAGACAGGCAGTGTGGACTTCAGCACGCCCTGGTACAAGAACTGCATCGAGAGGCTGCAGCAGATCTTCCTCATGGTATTAGCTAGCCTTTCTCGCCTCGTCCGTCAGTCTGACGGGCCCTGTTCGTTCAATTCCATGTCTTTTCAAGGTCAACTGATGTTCATGTGGCTCTTTTGTGTTTTCTTTGTAGCATCATGTGACCATCCAGCAGTACATGGGGACCCTGGAGAACCTGCTGTTCACCGCCGAGCTTGACCACCACATCCTAGCTGTTTACCAGCAGTTCTGTGCCCTGCAGCTCTGAGACCCTGCACACACACCATTACTTTACATATGCCATACTCTATATATACACACACACACACAGACCCACACTTGCATCAAGATGTCTTCATTACTTTTTAATTTGTATTTTATGTGTGAGTGCCATTGACGGTATTAACTTTAAAAGACCATATTTGAAGGAGGAGTTGTTTACTTGGTGAAGTAGTACATTTGACAGATGTTAGAATCTGTCTCTCGGGTCTTATGCCATTTCTTTGTATTGTTTTTTTTTCTCCCCCTTCATTTTGCTGTTCATTTTTACCACGTTACTCGTAGCCCTATTAAGGTGGCTCTTTTAAAAAAAGAACTGAGGTTGCAACAAGGCAGAGGGTGGCTTTCAGTTTTGCTCAGGCGAGCCTGAATCCAGAGTTCTCTATTTTTTTTATATGTATTTTATGTGAATTGAAATTGGGGAAATGATTCAAACTCCTGTAGAGTCTTATCTGCCTGTATTATCTGTATGGTGTCTACTGAGGGGAGTGCAGTTCTGTTTGTCACTGTGTAACACTTTGGAACAGTGATGAAATAAATACACTGAAACGGCTTCCTCTTTAAAAACAATTCTCTTTCTTAACTTTAGAACTTTTAGATAAATGGCTCATTTTATCAGCTGCCTGTATCTTGGTTGGGGTGTATGCATGTGGTAAATGGCACATAATAGTATCCAGGAGAAATGAAAGTGTTTTGACAATTCACTAAATTGTATGTATTTAGAAGTGAATTAAACCAATGACTGACATGGTGGTTTATTTGACTATAAAGTATATTTACAGGAGTAGTTTAAAATACCAAATTTACTACAATTGAATGTGTAAAATAATTTGGTACTGACAAAAAATGTGCCATCATTCAAATACCTGGAATATTATTTTATGAACTAGTCTGTACACCCCACAAGCATACATGTCCACTACCATCACAGTTTAATTCCATTGAAATTTCAGTCAATTCAGGTATTGGATTACTTTTGCATCATACATTTAATGTCCAACTTAACAGACCGAGCCGAAATGACCTCCACTCTGCTCCGCATCAGTACAAACGGTGCGGTGCATAAGATGCTATTCATCTTAGAGCATACCTGTATAAAAGGAAAGCCCCGTTTCAAATCGAGTAACTTTTTACCACCACCGTTTAAGCAATATTAAATATCGCTATTGTCAAAACTGTAATCATTCACTTGGGACGAGAGAATGAAGCAGTATAGCAAAGGTAGAAATTACCTTTCAGTTACATTCCGAAAACCTAAATAATCTTTATTAAGGAATGTAATGGTAAGTCAATACACTTGGCCTCGTGAGAATTGTTGTGCTTCTGAAATGATGCTAGTGATCTCAAAGCAGTTCAGTTAACCCCTGACCTGTTCCTACTTTTGGTCAGAGTTTGACGTGCTGTCACAGGTTGCCAGAGTTGGCTTTTTTCCACCAGCCTGTGCCTCAGCATCCAGTCTCCTGTACTTCGTGTGGAAGAAGATAACAAAGCAGCAGGTAAAGACACTGAACAGGCCTGCCATCACCAGCACGGGCACTGTGGAGACGTACACAGAAAAAGACAAGTCAATGACGAGCTAAGACATTTTCAGACATTTCTACAGGAACTAATCACTGTGTGTGTTTTCGAGAGAATCACGCTGCTAGAGCCACTGCAAAGCACCAGACAATAACAATACAGGCTTGTTCCTCTTTATCAAGTCCCCAGAGGATTTCATTATGTTATATTTAGAAAAAGAGTGGCAATTTAACTGAACATAACCTCTGGCATCACTGTGTTTTGGCCTTGTGCACGTATTTTATTTTTGGAGGGCAATACTTTTTAACGTATTTGTTGTAAAATAAACTATAGCTTGTCACGGCACCTGTCCCCTCAATTTCAATGGAAATAATGTATTTGCAACATACAGTACCAGGCAAAAGTTTGGACACACCTACTCATTCAAGGGTTTTTATTAATGTTTACTATTTTCAACATTGTACATTTATAGTGAAGACATCAAAACTATGACATAACACATATGGAATTATGTAGTCCCCCAAAAAGTGTTAAACAAATCAAAATATAATTTATATTTGAGATTCTTCAAAGTAGCCACCCTTTGCCTTGATGACAGCTTTGCACACTCTTGGCATTCTCTCAACCAGCTTCACCTGGAATGCTTTTCCAACAGTCTTGAAGGAGTTCCCACATTTGCTGAGCACTTAGTAGCTGCTTTTCCTTCACTCTGCAGTCCAACTCATCCCAAACCATCTCAATTGGGTTGAGGTCAAGTGATTGTGGAGGCTAGGTCATCTGATGCAGCACTCCATCACTCTCCTTCTTGGTCAAATAGCCCTTAGACAGCCTGGAGGTGTGTTGTGTCATTGTCCTGTTGAAAAATAAATTATAGTCCCACAAAATGTAAACCAGATGTGATGGCGTATCACTGCAGAATGCTGTGGTAGTCATACTGGTTATGTTTGCCTTGAATTCTAAATAAATCCCTAACAGTGTCACCAGCAAAGCAGCCCCACACCATCACACCTCCTCCTCCATGCTTCACGGAGGGAACCACACATGCGGAGATCATCCGTTCACCTACTCTGCGTCTCACAAGGACACGGCGGTTGGAACCAAATTTGGACTCATCAGCCCAAAGGACAGATTTCCGCCGGTCTAATGTCCATTGCTCGTGTTTCTTGGCCCAAGCAAGTCTCTTCTTCTTATTGGTGTCCTTTAGCAGTGTTTTTTTTGCAGCAATTCGACCGTGAAGGCCTGATTCACACAGTCTCCTCTTAACAGTGCCACAATACAGTGCCACAATACAGTGCCACTGACACGGCCCGCTACCAAAACCTGCGGGCTCTTCTTCAACGCAGCCAACGTGAGTAAAACATTTAAACATGTTAACCCTCGCAAGGCTGCCGGCCCAGAGGGCATCCCTAGACTCGTCCTCAGAGAATGCGCACAACAGCTGGCTGGTGTGTTTACGGACATATTCAATCAATCCCTATCCCAGCCTGCTCTTCCCACATGCTTCAAGAGAGCCACCACTGTTCCTGTTGCCAAGAAAGCTAAGGTAACTGAGCAAAACGACTATCACTCACTTCCGTCATCATGAAGTGCTTTGAGAGACTAGTCAAGGATCATGTCACCTCCACCCTACCTGACACCCTAGACCCACTCCAATTTGCTTACCGCCCCAATAGGTCCACAGACGATGCAATCTCAATCACACTGCACACTGCCCTAACCCATCTGGACAAGAGGAATACTTATGTAAGAATGTTGTTCATCGATTACAGCTCAGCAGTTAACACCATAGTACCCTCCAAACTCGTCATTAAGCTCGAGACCCTGGGCCTCGACCCCGCCCTGTGCAACTGGGTCCTGGACTTTCTGACGGGTTGCCCCCAGGTGGTGAGTATAGGAAACAACCTCCACCCCGCTGATCCTCAACACTGGGGCCCCACAAGGGTACGTGCTCAGCTCTCTCCTGTACTCCCTGTTCACCCATGACTGCGTGGCCATGCACGCCTCCAACTCAATCATCTAGTTTGCAGACAACACAACAGTAGTAGTCTTGATTACCAACAACGACGAGACGGCCTACAGGGAGGAAGTGAGGGCCCTCAGAGTATGGTGTCAGGAAAAGAACCTCACACTCAACGTCAACAAAACAAAGGAGATGATTGTGGACTTCAGGAAACAGCAGAGGGAGCACTCCCCTATCCACATCGACGGGATAGTAGTGGAGAAGGTGGAAAGTTTTAAGTTCCTCGGCGTACACGTCACGGACAAACTGAAATGGTCTACCCACACAGACAGCGTGGTGAAGAAGGCGCAGCAGCGTCTCTTCAACCTCAGGAGGCTGAAGAAATTTGGCTTGCCACCAAAAACACTCACAAACTTTTACAGATGCACAATTGAGAGCATCCTGCCAGGCTGTATCACTGCCGGGTACGGCAACTGCTCCGCCCACAACCGTAAGGCTCTCCAGAGGGTAGTGAGGTCTGCACAACGCATCACCGGGGGCAAACTACCTGCCCTCCAGGACACCTACACCACACGGTGTCACAGGAAGGCCAAAAAGATCCACCCGAGTCACTGCCTGTTCACCCCGCTATCATCCAGAAGGCGAGATCAGTACAAGTGCATCAAAGCTGGGACTGAGAGACTGAAAAACAGCTTCTATCTCAAGGCCATCAGACTGTTAAACAGCCATCACTAACATTGAGTGGCTGCTGCCAACATACTGACTCAAATCTCTAGCCACTTTAATAATTAAACATTGGATGTAAAAAAAAATGTATCTCTAGTCACTTCAAACAATGGCACTTTATATAATGTTTACATACCCTGCATTACTCATCTCATATATACTGTACTCTATACCATCTACTGCATCTTGCCTATGCCGTTCGACCATCGCTCATCCATACAGTTTTTATGTACATATTCTTATTCATTCTTTTACACTTGTGTGTATAAGGTAGATGTTGCGAAATTGTTAGATTACTTGTTAGATATTACTGCACAGTCGGAACTAGAAGCACAAGTATTTCGCTAAACTCGCATTAACATCTGCTAACCATGTGTATGTGACCAATAAAATTTGATTTGATTTGTTGAGATGTGTTTGTTACTTGAACTCTGTGAAGCATTTATTTGGGCTGCAATTTCTGAGGCTGGTAACTCTAATGAACTCATCCTCTGCAGCAGAGGGAACTCTGGGTCTTCCTTTCCTGTGGCGGTCCTCATGAGAGCTAGTTTCATCATAGCGCTTGGTTTTTGCGACTGCACTTGAAGAAACGTTCAAAGTTCCAAATTGACTGACCTTCATGTCTTAAAGTAATGATGGACTGTCGTTTCTCTTTGCTTATTTGAGCTGTTCTTTCCATAATAGGGACTTGGTATTTTACCAAATAGGCCTATCTTCTGTATACCACCTCTACCTAACACTTATTTTGGTTACTACATGATTCCATGTGTTATTTCACAGTTTTGATGTCTTCACTATTATTCTACAATGTAACAAATTGTGAAAATAAAGAAAAACCCTGGAATGAGTTGTGTCCAACCTTTTGACTGGTACTGTATTTTGTTAGCTGTGGCAAACCATGTGTTGTCTAGGATGCTGTTTCAGCCAACATTTCGGTCTGCCATATGCATCTTGTGTTATTTTCATACAAATGCAAAGTCTTAACTGCTAACAAAACAACCAATAGCTGTAATTGCCTACAGAAATGTAATGGTGGGCAACCATACCTCAATTAGCATGCATATACTATTTTAATCCCTCCGATACATATGGTAGTTCTTGACTTACCCCTCCAACTCAAGGCCGCATCCCCTCCTACAGAACAGGTAGAGAAGGGCGAGTAGGCCATTGGTTTGGTCAACCCCTGAAGAAGCAGTATATAGATAACTGACTGGATCTGTCTGAAAAAAAACAAAAACAAGCACATTCTTATTAACACTTAGCCCTTTATTCACACTCTTGCTCTTTAGTCTATGTTCTTCTTGTGTGAAACAGTGTATCAGACAGATGTACCCTGATATAAATATCAGGCCTGCTGAGGTGGCCTCCCCAACCGGGTAGGAGCACTCCACAGACAACTCCATGGCAACCGGGTAAATGGAGAAGCCGAAAAAGCCGAAGAGCGAACAAGCAACGGCCACGGCTATTCCCTGATTCCGCATCTGAGATACCTGGTAGGGGGAAACACACACACACAAGGATGAGAAGGCGTTACACACAAAACTGCTTGGTAAAAATAGAAGATTGTAAAGAGGATAATGGTACCAACAGAGAGGGCTGCTGTGCTTCTAGCTCATAGGAAAATGTGTAGTATTTAGTTTTTTTACGTATTATTTATTACATTATTAGACCCCACATTTTTTTTGTGTTATTACATACAGCCGGGAAGAACTACTGAATATCAGAGTGGAGGTAACTCACCAGCACTACCAGCATTACAACCAGGAATATGACTTTCCCAAAGCGAATCCTTTGTTCACACCCCCCAGGGGAATTTAATTGATTCCAGAGTCCGACCCAAAACACCGCCGGCAGAGGAGAGGTACTCGGAGTGGTCTTCTAGTTCGCTAATGTTCAGTCTCTGGATAATAAAGTTGATGAGCTCAAAGCGAGGATTTCTTTCCAGAGAGACATCAGGGATTACAACATACTCTGTTTCACGGAAACATGGCTCTCTCGGGATATACTGTATGGGGAAGTCCAGCCAGCTGGGTTCTCAGTTGATTGCGCAGACACGGATAAATATCTCTCCGGGAAGAAGAAGATGTGTGGTGGTGTTTAGAGACTCATGGTGTGATTGTTCACCCGACCTAGAACACCTCACAATCAAATGCTGACCGTATTATCGCCCAATAGAATTCTCTTCGGTTATAGTCACAGCCGTGTATATTCCCCTTCAAGCCAATATCACGACGGCCCTCAAAGAACTTCACAGGACTTTATCACATATCCACATATCCTGAGGCCACATTTATTGAAGTTGGGGATTTTAACCGAGCAAATTTTAGAAAAAGGATGTCGAAGTTCTATCAACACATTGACTGTAGTACTCGCGCTGCTAAAGCACTCGACCACTTCTACTCCAACTTCCGGGATGCCTACAAGGCCCTCCCCCGCCCTCCTTCGGCAAATCTGACCATGACTCCATTTTGCTCCTCCCTTCCTATAGGCAGAAACTCAAATGTGTGACTGTGACTGTGACTATTAAAACCTACACTAACCAGAAACCGTGAATAGAAGGCATGGTTCGCACAAAACTGAAAACGCAAACCACTGCATTTATAAATATGGCAAGGTGACTGGGAATAAGGCAGAATACAAACAGTGTAGTTATTCCCTCCGTAAGGCAATCAAACAGGCAAAATGTTAGTACAGAGACAAAGTGGAGTTGCAATTCAACAGCTCAGACAAGAAACGTACGTATGTGGCAGGGTCTACAGACAATCACGGACTACAAAAGGAAAATCAGCCACGTCGCAGACACCATCGTCTTGATTCCGGACAAGCTAAACACCTTCTTCGCCCGCTTTGAGGGTAACACAGTGCCACCGACGCGGCCCGCTACCAAGAAATGTGGGCTCTCCTTCTCTGTGGCCAAAGTGTGTAAGACATTTAAGCGTGTTAGCCCTCGCAAGGCTGCCAGTCCAGACAGCATCCCCAGCCCCGTCATCAGAGCATGCGCAGACCAGCTGTCTGGAGTGCTTACAGACATATTCAATCTCTCCCTATCCCAGTCTGCTGTCCCCAAATGCTTCAAGATGTCCACCATTGTTCCTGTACCCAAGAAAGCAAAGGTAACTGAACTAAATTACTATCGACCCATAGCAGTCAATTCTGTCATCATGAAATGCTTTGAGAGACTAGTCAAGGATTATATCACCTCTACCTTACCTGTCACCCTAGACCCATTTCAATTTGCTTACCGCCGGAATAGATCCACAGACAATGCAATCGCCATCACACTGAACACTGTCCTATCCCATCTGTACAAGAGGAATACCTATGTAAGAATGCTGTTCATTGACTATAGCTCAGCATTCAACACCATAGTACCCACCAAGCTCATCATTAAGCTTGAGGCCCTGGGTCAGAACCCCGCCCTGTTCAACTGGCTCCTGGACTTCCTGACAGACCACCTCCCCAGGTGGTGAAGGTAGAAAACAACACCTCCACTTCGCTGATCCTCAACACTGGGACCCCACAAGGCTGTGTGCTCAGCCCCCTCCTGTGCTCCATTTTCACCCATGACTGCGTGGCTACGCATGCCTCCAACTCAATCATCAAGTTGCAGACAACACAACAGTAGTAGGCTTGATTACCAACACTAACGATACAGCCTACAGGGAGGAGGTGAGGGCTCCCGGAGTGTGGCGCCAGGAATATAACCTCTCACTCAACGTCAACAAAACAAAGGAGATGATCGTGGACTCCAGGAAACAGCAGAGGGAGCACCCCCCTATTATCCATATCAACAGGACCGCAGTGGAGAAGGTGTAAAGATTAAAGTTCTCGGCGTACACATCAATTCCTCGGCGTACACATCAATGGTCCACCCACACAGACAGTGTGGTGAAGAAGGCGCAACGGCGCCTCTTCAACCTCAGGAGGTGGAATAAATTTGCGTGGCACCTAAAACCCTCACAAACTTTTACAGATGCACAATTGAGAGCATCCTGTCACCTGGTACTGGAGAGTATGGTCTGCCCAACGCATCGCCGGGGGCAAACAACCTGCCCTCCAGGACACCTACAGCACCCATGTCACAGGGAGGCCAAAAAGATCATCAAGGACAACAACCACCCGAGCCACTGCCTGTTCATCATGCTATCATCCAGAAGGGTAGGTCAGTACAGGTTCATCAAAGCTGGGACCGAGAGACTGAAAAACAGCTTCTATCTCAAGGCCATCAGACTGTTAAATAGCCATCGCTAGCACATTAGAGGCTGCTGCCTATAGACTTTAAATCACTGGCCATTTAAATAAATGGAACACTAGTCACTTTAATAATGTTTACATATTTTGCATTACTCATCTCATATGTATTTAATGTATTCTATTTTACTGTATCTTAGTCTATGCCGCTCTGACATTCCTTGTCCATACATTTATATATTCTTAATTCCATTTCTTTACTTAGATTTGTGAGTATAGGCTGTATGTTGTGAAATTGTTAGGTATTACTTGTTAGATATTACTGCAGTCGGAGCTAGAAACACAAGCATTTCGCTACACCCGCAATAACATCTGCTAAACACGTATGTGACCAATTCATTTTGATTTGATACCTTGAAAGAAGAAAAACTGAAAATATATGCTGTTTTCCTCCACCCCAAACCTTAGTTTGGAACATGCATCACTGTTTCATCATCACACCTATTCATGAGGTACGAAACTGATAACCCTGAGGTTTGATCCCGACTCACCACTGAGAAGGCAATGCAGGCCAGCGCTGAGAGGCTCATGTTGACCTTGGTGACCTCAGTGAACTTCTTGGTCTTGTCAACGTAGAGACCCAGGAAGCCAGCTCCGACTATACCGAACACGATGAAGAGACCTCCGCACAGTCCTGCAAAGTCCTGCAACAACAACACACATTGAAAATATTGTTCAGGAAACCAATTCATGGGACATATTTTTTCATATTTTGCAATGAAAAACTAATTTTGTTGGTCCTTTGGGATCATTGATGGGTGCTTACATTAGTGTACCCTCGGACACACATGATCTGCTCCAACAGTGTAGAGAAGCAGGTGAACACAGCGATCCCCGAGCCGAAACACAGCAGGAGAATCATGTAGGCCTTGTTCCTCAGGAGCTACAAAGGAACAGGAGGCAGACAGGCACAGGTTACAGTGGGTTACAGATGTTCCTGTTAGAAGATAGCCATCAGGGATCTTTCAATGCTGCAGAAATTTGATTTCAAGCAGTATCCAAATCCATCGGATATGATGATCACAATATAGTAGCCATATCTAGGAAAACCAAAGTTCCAAAGGCTGGGCCTAATATAGTGTATAAGAGGTCATACAATACGTTTTGCAGTGATTCCTACGTTGATTGATGTAAAAAATATTTGTTGGTCTGTGGTGTGCAATGAAGAGCAACCAGACGCTGCACTTGACACATTTATGAAATTGCTTATCCCAGTTACTAATAAGCATGCACCCATGAAGAAAATGGCTGTAAAAACTGTTAAATCCACCTGGATTGATGAGGAATTTAAAAATGTATGGTTGAGAGGGATGAGGCAAAAAGAATGGCAAATAAGTCTGGCTGCACAACCGATTGGCAAACGTACTGCAAATTGAGAATGTGGAAATTGAGCAAGTTCAGGTAACTAAACTGCTTGGAGTAACCCTGGATTGTAAACTGTTATGGTCAAAACATATTGATACAACAAAAGCTAAGATGGGGAGAAGTCTGTCCATCATAAAGCGCTGCTCTGCTTTCTTAACAGCACTATCAACAAGGCAGGCCATACAGGCGCTAGTTCTGTTGCACCTGGACTACTGTTCAGTCGTTTGGTCAGGTGCCACAAAGAGGGACTTTTTTGCAATTGGCTAAAAACAGGGCAGCACGGCTGGCCCTTGGACGTACACAGAGAGCTAACATTAATAATATGAATGTCAATCTCTCCTGGCTCAAAGTGGAGGAGGGATTGACTTCATCACTACTTGTATTTGTGAGAGGTATTGACAAGTTGAATGTACCGATGTGTCTATTTGAACTACTGGCACACAGCTCGGACACCCATGCCTACCCCACAAGACATGCCACAAGAGGTCTCTTCACAGTCCACAAGTCCAGAACAGACTATGGGAGGCGCACAGTACTACATAGAGCCATGACTACATGGAACTCTATTCCACATCAAGTAACTCATGCAAGCAGTAACATTTGATTTCAAAAACAGATAGAAATACACCTTATGGAACAGCGGGGACTGGGAAGCAACAAAAACATAGGCACAGACACACACGATAACATACACAATATGCACACACGTACACATGGATATTGTGTTGTAGATATGTGGTAATAGAGTCGGGGCCTAAAGGCAGACACTTAATGTGTTGTGAAATCTATTGTTAATGTTTTTAAAATGGTATAACTGCCTTCATTTTGCTGGACAGAGAGTAAGAAAGGAAGAGTATCTGCTAATAAACACCAAATATACAATGCAATATGGATGCTGCTACCCCTCTCAAATGAAGAATAATGAGCCTGAACCTCAGTACCATCAGGAGTGAATTAAATGTTGATGGGGACTACAAATATTATTAGTACAGTATTGTCATTCTTTGTGTGTATAACTCCTCACCAGCTTGATTCCCTCCAGGAAGGGCTCTGAGTTGGAGCTTTCGGCACTGGCTGAGGGGGGCGTTGGGGGGGCACTATCACGGATCCCCACTGTTGCTAGGAGACAGGTAATGGCTGCTGGTACAGCATATATGAACAGCTGGGAAGATCAGTGAACGCGGAAAAAGTATAATTGTAGTGATAAATATATATGCAATCTAAAGTCAAGACAATCTGTTTTACTATTTCTTCCTTAACTCACCAATAAAGGGATGTTGTTGGTAGTCCCCACAATCATAGGGGAAAAGATGCTAGCAATGAGAATCCCAAGGGGATTGGCTGAAAGGAGAAATAGAGAAACACAACCAAAAAATTTAAAATAGTCCGCCATGATATTGTCATTTGGAGCTTAAACGAACAGACATTTTGGACTTTCTCTTCCTACTTTTTAGGGGATCTCAGTTCCTGTGACTGAAAAGCTGACTGAAAAGCTGACTGAGGCTGACGGAAAAGCTGACTGAAAAGCTGACAGAAAGCTGACAGAAAGAGGAGCAGTTGGCAATTCAAAACACATATGGCAAGTGGTGACTAAACCAATAATGCTGACTTGACACAGGTAGTTTTAACAGAGTAACTGATGGGAAAATCTGTGGTGGACAGGACAGCAACCATAGCTCACTCACACATGGAGGCTATCATATTGGCGGTGGCTCGCTGGTGCTCTGGGAACCAGAGGGCTGCCAGCTTGGTGGGAGTGAAGATAACCAGGGGCTGGGCCAGGGCACACAGGGTTTGGCCCCCCATCACCACGGGGAAATTGGCTGCACTTGGTAGGTTCCTCATGATGCCCACGAAACGCAGCACAGCTCCCAACATGTTGAGCCAGGAACCCAGCACCAGCTATAGAACAGTCAGAAAGGCAAAATGTCACAATGGGCACGGTTTAGTAAAAAAATCAGAGTGCCATCTGCATGTGGGCAGCTTCCTCTATCACTGACAGCAGACTTCATATACAAAGCCCACACACTTTCTATCTGAGATTTTTCCAGACAAACTCAAACATTCACACTTTACTGAATATCCCTCTTACACCTCTCATCCATATCTCTTTCATCATATCTCTTTCATGCATATTTATTTCATGCATATCTTAAAGGAACAGTCTGTATCTTTCATTTCAAGCACTGGACAGACTCCCCTCACAGGTTTGTTTTCAGTGTGTGCACAGCGTTGTAAACAAATATTCTGCGAGATACTGTAGGCAAGGCAGATTTAATGGAATCTGGTCTGTTTTATTAATTTAACCTTTATTTGCCCAGGAAGTCCCATTGAGGTCAGGAGACCTGTGTGTGGTCTACCTTGACCAGACTGTACATACTGTGATTCGGAGTCCTAAGGTGTCCAGCATCCATGTGGTCCCAAAGCTGAGAGGAATGGCCACCACCATGTAGATCATGGACAGCCAGTTGATCTGGTCCAGGGTGACACCCATGAACTGGGCTGAATGGTCTGCCACTGGAGCAAAGGTCAGCCATAACTGAGGACACAAGCACAAACACAAAGGAAGAGGGTGTTTTAGGATCATTTGATTATATATACAATAAATGTGTTATTACATTGTTTACAACTTGCTGCTTGTACACAAATGTTCTTCACTGATATTTCCTCAATCATTCTATCTGCCCAATGTTACAATGCAGTGACACAAAAGTGTCTGATCGGACACCATCTGTTAATATTCCAGTCCAATCAAGACGTCAACCAATGAGACGTAAAGCTTGATTTATTCTATTTAACCTTTATTTAACCAGGAAGTCCTATTAAGGACTGAATACCTCTTTCCCAAGGAAGATATGGCAAAACTGCATGACAAACGCAACCCACTGGTATACATGTGATCATGTGATAAAAAGATACATCTCTAAGCAGGAAGTAAACCACAGCCTTGCCTTGTGGAACTCCAAGTCACGTGAAAACAGAAGCAATGACTCACAAGGCACTAGCGTATGACCCAGCTTTAGGCCGGACTATTCAAATCAGGCTACTATGGAGTGTTTACATAGGCTTATTTGCAAATAGTCTGGGTAGCCATTTAATTAGCTGTTCAGGAGTCTTATGGCTTGGGGGTAGAAGCTGTTTAGAAGCCTCTTGAACCTAGACTTGGCTCTCCGGTACCGCTTGCCGTGCGGTAGCAGAGAGAACAGTCGATGATTTATATTGTCATTCATTGGTCAAAATGAATATGTAGAATTCCTATGCTGAGGAGAGAGACCAACCATCCCAGCCCAATAAACAGTGATAGGCCGATACAATCACAGCATGTTAACCATATACAGTTTGACCCCTGTGCCCTCTCCTTCAAAGATTAACCTAACTTTAACCTCTTAGATGTTGTCCCTTATATAGGAGACTTTGAGCGGTTGTGGACCGGTTCCAACTTACATTTTGGTGTACAAAGCCCCCTGTGAACGTTGCAGGGTCCAGTACCTTATAGTGCCAGTAAACCCCAATTGTCTGCTTTCCACTACTTCTCAATCAGCGGAGCTTACTTGAAGTGTCAGGTTTCACACCCAACATTTGCATAGGGAGTGACGTGTCACATTTTCTGGCCTATCCAGACAAAGTTTTAATTTCATCTGCCTCTGAGCACTAGATTCCAGCCTACTCAAGAGCATGTTGTGTCTCAACCGATGGCGGGCACAACACTAAAACCTCAGATGATTTAAAGTAAAGTCTAAGCTACAACACGCAAATATGAAGGCACGAATTCATTCCTTCAATTCAGTACCGCTCTTCACCGTGCCCAGAACTGTCCGAACAGATGTTCATGGCCGAACAGGTGTTTTGCCTCCTTTCCCTCCTTCATGGAACAGTAGTTATAGTCATAACTGTACCTTCCCTTTCAGTCACTCAACTCAGTACAACAAAGCTATGAGGACATGAAATCACACCCCAGGCCGACCCCAGGGGGCACCAAATGAAATTGCCAATGGCAGACCACTCAGAGTTCCATCCCGATAGGAAAACCTGCGGTACCCGGGTATTGTGCAATCTGCATGCTGCTTAATGACCCTCTCCTGACCCAGCGGTAACCACACAGTTGGCTACACAGGGGGCAATGAAATCCGAGCAATAAAACTTCACAAAAATGTTTGGTAATGCCCAACTCGCCGTAGAACAGATATCTCCTGAAGGCAACCCTTTAAACAACGCCCAAGACGTTGCCAAACCCCTGGTGAAATGGGCACATGCACCGTTAGGTAATTCTTGCCTTTTGCTGTCATAGCAGACCAGAGAAATAGCCCCCGAGCTGCAGTTTAGAAAGCCCCCTAAAACTATCCGGATTAGCAAAACAGACAAAAAGTTGGACACTCAAACGTACACCCCTATGCCGCTCAATGTACAAATCAAATCAAATTGTATTTATCACATAAGACATGGTTAGCAGATGTTAATGCGAGTGTAGCGAAATGCTTGTGCTTCTAGTTCCGACCATGCAGTAATATCTAACAAGTAATCTAACCTAACAATTTCACAACAACTACCTTATGCACACAAGTGTAAAGGAATGAATAAGAATATGTACATAAAAATATATGAACGAGTGATGGCCGAACGGCATAGGCAAGATGCAGTAGATGGTATAGAGTACAGTATATACATATGAGATGAGTAATGTAGGGTATGTAAACATTAAATAAAGTGACATTGTTTAAAGTGGCTAGTGATACATTTATTACATCAAGATGGCAGTATACAGTAGATGGTATAGAGTACAGTATATACATATGAGATGAGTAATGTAGGGTATGTAAACATGGCGTAAAGCTCATACGGATACAGGGCATGTAACCTCCACTGCTCCTCAGAAGCAAATGGAGGAGGTGAAAAGGGAAATAGCTCAAAGCTAGAGACCTGTAGGACATAGTCATGACCTTAGCAGCAAAGGGTGCAATAGGACGCAACGTCACCTTAGAGTCAACAAGGGTGAACTTTATACAAGAGGGGTGAATGGATAACATGTGGGGATCTCCAACACATTTGGCTGAGGCCAAAGCCACGAGCAGGGCGGTCTTGTAGGAGAGGATTTCAGATCTAATGACTCCATTGGTTCAAAGGGGGCCTCACAGAGCACATCCAAAACCAAAGCCAAATCCCAAATGGGTGCAATAGGTTTAGAATCCGGGTCCCCGCCTAAAAGGAGAATGATCTCCGTGAAACCAATGTTGTTTGGGCCAACGGGGAGCCACAAGGATCAATGACAATCCCTCCAGATGCACCCTTTCCAGCGTGGGCTGAATCAGGTCCACGGGGGGAAATGCGTCAAGGAGCACCCAGAGCCCTTATCGAGAAAACCAGCCAACAACGCACGTTTTCTTATGATGAGTAAAGATCTACGTCATCCTTGCCAAACATTTCCCATATCTGGGAGATCCCAGAGAACGGGTGCACCCCTGGATAGCAGATCCACACCTGTATTGAGGCACCCGGGGGGATGCGTCGCCCGGGGTGAGGGAAAGTGCGCACTGCTCCACAGCAGTAGTGAGCGAGCCAAGGATAAGATGGTTAGAGACTGCACCCTTCCCTGTCTGTTGATGTATGCCAGCAACCCCCAAATGTAGCTGCCCTCAGGGGATGCGTCTGTCGTGATCACCTTGCGGGATATAACTCATCCCATGGGGGTCCCCAGCGACAACAAAGCCCATTGGCATAACGGGGCCACCCGGAGTGACCAATTTAGGTGGCGTGATGCGTCCATGTGCCTATCACCCACCGCTGAAAAGGTTGCATCAGCAACAGCCCGAGGGCAACCATGGGCATCATAGAAGCCAACATCCCCAATTGACGCAGGCACTGGTGAAAATGCAATATGTGACCCAGCCAAAATCAGGCCAAGCAAAACCGGAAACCAGACTGCCTCTGCTGGGACAAGAACATTTAAGTCCATGGCTCCCATAACTCAGACCCAGCCGAGGCTCCTGTGAGAGGAAGTCCTAAGAATTCTACCCATTGGGGCGGCAGAGTGGCCTAGTGGTTAGAGTGTTGGACTAGAAACCAAAAGGTTGCAAGTTCAAATCCCCGAGCTGATGTCGTTCTGCCCCTGAACAAGGCAGTTCCTAGTGATTGAAAATAAGAGTTTGTTCTTAACTAACCTGCCTAGTTAAATAAAGGTACAAATTTGCCAAGGGAACCTGGTCACATGGACTTGGCAACAGGGCAAGCCACTGACACTGTCCCTTCATCTCACACACAAGCTGAGCCGGGGCAGCAAGAGCATGCACTGCTCCAAGACATACCAGACAACAAGATGTGAGTATCATTTAATTTATTTGGGCAAATTTGCCAAGGGAACCTGGTCCCTGGTCACATGGACCACTGAACCTGAACCCGCCTTCGTCGTTTTGGTTGCGTTAGCCAGGCTAAACAGGCAGAAGAATAACTAGCAAATTGGTCGGGAACTTCACCAAACTAGTTATTAAACTTTAATATATAAAGTACAGAAGGAGTACAGGATTTTTTATTTTTTTATTTAACTTGGCAAGTCAGTTAAGAACAAATTGTTATTTACTATGACGGTCTACCCTGGCCAAAACCCTATAGGACTCCCAATCACAGCCAGTTGTGTTACAGCCTGGACTCAAACCCGGGTCTGTAGTGACACCTCTAGCACTGAGATGGACTGCCTTAGACCCCTGCGCCACTCGGGAGTCCAAGTATGTCTGCCCTCTTGGACAGTTAAATTGGAGTAAAGCCTGATACATTTTGCATTCCAATATTATAATTTTTGTGTGAATTGTTCTGCTCAGTTAGAGGTGAAGAGTGGAAGAATTGAAGGAATGAATCCGTGTCTTGGGTTTATCACCTGTGGAAGATGGGGCTTCGATTTACATTGTCAGGCGTGATTTGCCCTAAGGCACACATCCCCTATTAAAGCAATAGCCCCAGGGGTACATTAGCTACATTCTCTGAAATATTAGGGTGCACCATATGGCAGGTACCTTCACAGTACCCTTGTAGAAGTCTGAACCAAATGCATTTTGACTCAATGAGTGATATGCTAAAGGGGTTCATGATGACTCCTGAAATGTCACTATAGGCTGCTAAGCTACTGTATTTCATAGTGAAGGGTAAACACTAATTTAGGATCTGCAGCAGTCTGTCCAAATCAAATCAAATGAAATTGTATTGATCACATATACATGTTCAGCAGATGTTATTGCAGGTGTATTGACGTGTTTGTGTTTCTAGCTCCAACAGTGCAGGAATATCTAACAAGTAATATCTAACCATTTCAAAACAATACACACAATCTAAAGTTATTAAGGAATTCAATTAGGTCATATAAATATTTGGACGAGCAATGTTGGAGCTGCATAGACCAAGATACAGTAGAATAGAATAGAAGGACTTCCTGTGACATCGGGTGCTGTAGGTATCCAGGAGGGCAGGTAGTTTGCCCTCGGTGATGCGCTGTGCAGACCGCACCACCCTCTGGAGAGCCCTGAGGTTGTGGACGGTGCAGTTGCTGTACCAGGCGGCGATAAAGCCCGACAGGATGCTCTCAATTGTGCATCTGTGAAGGTTTGTGAGGTTTTTATGGTGCCATGCAAATGTCTTCTGCCTCCTGAGGTTGAAGAGGCTCTGTTGCGCCTTCTTCACCACACTGTCTGTGTGGGTGGACCATTTCAGTTTTCAGTGATGTATACGCCAAGGAAATGGACGCTTTCCACCTTCTCCACTGTGGTCCCGTCGATGTAGATAGGGGGGTGCACCCTCTGCTGTTTCCTGAAGTCCCCGATAAGCTCCTTTGTTTTGTTGACGTTGAGTGAGAGGTTATTTTCCTGCATCACACTCCCAGGGCCCTCATCTCCTCCGTGTAGGCTGTCTCGTCATTGTTGGTAACTAGGCCTACTACTGTTGTGTCGTCTGCAAACTTGATGATTGAGTTGGAGGTGTGGGTGAAACGGGAGTCATGGGTGAAAAGGGAGTACAGGAGGGAGCTGAGCACGCACCCTTGTATCGCCCATGTGTTGAGGATCAGCTAAGTGCAGGTGTTGTGTACTACCTTCACCACCTGGGGGGCGGCCCGTCAGGAAGTCTAGGACCGAGTTGCACAGGGCAGGGTTCAGACCCAGGGCCTCAAGCTTAATGATGAGCTTGGAGGGTACTATGGTGTTGAATGCTGAGCGATAGTCAATGAACAGCATTCTTACATAGGTATTCCTCTTGTCCAGGAAAGCATACTGGGATAGGGAGAGATTGAATATGTCTGTGAACACTCCAGCCAGCTGGTCTGCACATTCTCTGAGGACGCAGCTAAGGATGCCGTCTGGGCTGTGTTATCCTCAAAGCGGGTGAAAAAGGTGTTTAGCTTGTCCGGAAGCAAGACGTCGGTGTCGCTTTCAGTTTTGCGCGATTGCTGCCATCTATCCACGGTTTCTGGTTTGGGAAGATTTTAATAGTCAAAGTGGGTACATCTCCTATACATTTTCTGACAAACTCATTCACCGTATACATGTATTCGTTGATATTATTCTCAAAGGCTACCCAGAACATATCCCAGTCCCATGATCAAAACAATCTTGAACCATGGATTCCGATTGGTCTGACCAGCATTGAATAGTCCATAGCACGGGTACTTCCTGTTTGAGTTTCTGCCTATAGGAAGGGAGGACCAAAATAGAGTCGTGATCAGATTTGCCGAAGGGAGGGTGGTGGAGGGCCTTGTAGGCATTTCGAAAAGTTGAGTAACAGTGGTCCAATGTTTTCTCAGAGCAAGTGCTACAGTCAATGTGCTGGTAGAACTTTGGTAGCGTTTTCCTCAGATTAGCTTTGTTAAAATCCCTGGCTACTATAAATGTGGTATCAGGATATGTGGTTTCCAGTTTGCATAGAGTCCAGTGTAAGTCTTTGAGGGCCGTTGTGGTAACGGCTTGAGGGGGAATATACACGGCTGTGACTAAAACCGAAGAGAATTCTCTTGGGAGGTAATGTGGTCATCATTTGATTGTGAGGTATTCTAGGTCGGGTGAACAAAAGAACTTGAGTTTATGTATGTTATCACAATCACACCATGAGTAGTTAATCATGAAACATATACCCTTCTTCTTCCCGGAGAGATCTTTATTCTTGTCTGCGCAATGAACTGAGAACCCAACTGGCTGTATGGACTCCGACAGTATATCCAGAGAGAGCCATGTTTCCGTAAAACAAAGTATGTTACGATCCCTGATGTCTCTCTGGAAGGAGATCCTCGCCCTGAGCTCGTCAACTTTATTATCCAGAGACTGAACATTAGAGAGTAATATACTCGGAAGCGGTGGGTGGTGAGCGCGCCTACTGAATCGGGATTAGGAGTCCAATCCGAATACCTCTTCTCTGCCGGGGGTGTTTTGGATCAGCCTCTGGAATCAGTTCAATTCCCCTGGGGGGTACGAACAATTAATCCAATTCGGAAAATTCCTGGACATAATGCTGCTCGAGAACATCTACATTTTAAAAAGTCTAATAAATTCATGTAATATAGCCTACACCATCACAATAAATCCATTATTTATTCTAGACAGGTCTAAAGAAACATGATATGAAGTAAATGTAGTCTATTTCAGAAGAACAGAATAGCATGCATTGTTGCTATAAACTACACCATATGGCTGTAGGCTACACTAGTTCATTTATCAAATGTGGCAGTAGGGATTCACATAATATACCATATTATATCAGGATCACAAACAATAGAAAGAGGTCAGACTTTTCAAAAGTAACCTGTAGGCTACATGTCAGTGTCACATGCTTCTTCAGTTCATTTACCTTTGAAACAATGTAGTAATAGAGCCATAGAGATTGCTACATTGTTGTAACATTGTAGCAATCTGAGCCCTAGAGATTATTACATTGGTGTAACATTGTAGCAATCAGAGAAAGAGAGATTATAACATTGGTGTAACGTTGTAGCAATCTGAGTCACAGTGAGTTTTACATTGCTACAAAAAGTTACAAAATCACACCATTAATTTATTGACAGATTACAGCCAAGTTAATGTATGAGACAGCAAATGATAATTAAAGCCACTTACTATGGAGTTTGAGCAATTTAGCAAGCACAACACGAACAGAATGAACCATCTCCTCTTGTAAACTTTGAATACAATACATTTTTCGAGTACTGGATTGGGTTTAATCGGAATGACGTCTTCCCGGAATTCATTAACATCTGCCATGAGTAGTGTTGTATCCAGCCTGATGCAGTAAACTTTAAAATATCAAATGAGCATATTTGAACCAAGGGTATAGTGCCTTTAAAACGTTTATTTAAAACATATCCTACATTGTCATTCCGAAAAAGCAACACAACCAGCTGGTTTGAGATCAACAACACCGCACAGTGTTTTAGTGGGGACGGGTATTCATTACGGAAACCGGTTACCGTTTAAGAACCAAATGGAGCAAACAGACCAAACGTAACGAAACGGCGAGGGACCTACCTTAATTTGTCCAATAGAAACTCCCGTTTGCGTTTTCCGTTTAAAGTTAACGGAAAACGTTTTGTAACAGACGAAACGTTTTGCAACAGAATCGGCGTAATGACTACACCCCAGCAGGAATACTGCAATTCGGATGCCCCTCCCTTTGGCTAGCCCTAAAAAATGAGTCCTAGTGATAGTCTAGTTCAATGCTCATTCGGCTTTGGAGAACGAGGTAGAGGATGTGCAGTTTTGTTCTAGCCCAGCACTAACACACCTAATTCTATTATTCAACTGCTCAATTATTATAAGTGACAAAATTCATGTTCATACTGAAGATGAGGAGTTACCATCAGATAAAGGATATGAGATGAGTATGATAGACTGCAGTGGAGGTCTGTGCTGTTTAAGATGAGGGATGACCATGATTTTTTTCATGAGCATGGCCTTATTAAGCAATAAGGCACGAGGGGGTGTGGTATATGGTCAATTTACCATTTTTATTTTTATGAAATTCACTGAGGGGGGTGGTCCACCCCTTCCTCCTCTGACGAGACTCCACTGATAGGCTGTCACATGTGTTGTCACATGGATTTTGTTATGTCTTTGTGTAGGCCACTGGAAGTGGCTAGTCAGGTTAACACAATTGATTAATAGAGGCTTTTCATTCTGGTGCTTGATTACTCATGTTAAGGATGTGTGTAGGACTACCTGTAAACTGTGTACCTATGTTGAAACATACTGAAAAAGCAAATATTCTCTGATAAGGGTTGACCTAATCTCCTGGCATAAGCCCTTAACCACCCTCTAAGCAGTTGGGTCCTTCCAGGAAGAAAGTGCCTTTTGCGTCCCTTTGATATATGAAGTAGAAATTGTGCACCAATATTGCATTTTAAATTCCTGTTATATAAATGAACTTTATTTCAATATAGACCACATGGACAATTTGATAAATGTGATTTTGTTTTGCATAATTACTTGCTGAAGTGCCAAAAATCAGCATTTTGACGTGTCCCTCCTCATGTTTTTCTGACTTCTAGGAAGATTTTAACCCACTTAGTGCAGAAATGTCCCCAAGTTTTTCCATCATTGTAAAGGCCTAGTTACTTTGTTGCTCTGACAGTCATTTTTGAAGATTCATATTTATTTAAAGCGATTAGTGATTAATTTACGTTTGTCCCTCATTTTAAGGTCAACTCTGTTACGTGAACTGAACTGTCATTTTAATATGGTGAAAATGTTCCTTTTTAAATGATTTTTTCTAAAGAAACATTGAATTGTCAAATAGTATCAAAAGAGTATTCTACTCTTTTTGACCATTTTCTGGTGTTATGTGGAGGAAAACTGAGCAGATCAAGCATGGGGCTCCTGAGTGGTGCAGCGATCTAAGGCACTGCATCTCTGTGCAAGAGACACCACTACAATCCCTGGTTCAAATCCAGGCTGTATCACATCGGGCCTTGATTGGGAGTCCCATAGGGCAGTGCCCAGTGTCGTCTGGATTTGGCTGGGGTAGGATGTCATTGTAAATAAGAATTTATTCTTAACTGACTTGCCTAGTTAAATACAGATTACATAACATAGCTATGGTCACAAGACGCAGGCCTCCTAATTGTCCATAGAATTTCTAAACAAACAGCTGGAGGAAGGGCTTTCTCCTATAGAGCTCCATTTTTATGGAACGGTCTGCCTACCCATGTCAGAGACGCAAACTCGGTCTCAACCTTTAAGTCTTTACTGAAGACTCATCTCTTCAGTGGGTCATATGATTGAGTGTAGTCTGGCCCAGGAGTGGGAAGGTGAACGGAAAGGCTCTGGAGCAACGAACCGCCCTTGCTGTCTCTGCCTGGCCGGTTCCCCTCTTTCCACTGGGATTCTCTGCCTCTAACCCTATTACAGGGGCTGAGTCACTGGCTTACTGGGGCTCTCTCATACCGTCCCTGGGAGGGGTGCGTCACCTGAGTGGGTTGAGTCACTGATGTGATCATCCTGTCTGGGTTGGCGCCCCCCCCCCCCCCCTCCTTGGGTTGTGCCGTGGCGGAGATCTTTGTGGGCTGTGATCTCCGTGGGGAGATCTTTGTGGGTTGTCTCGGGATGGTAAGTTGGTGGTTGAAGATATCCCTCTAGTGGTGTGGGGGGTGTGCTTTGGCAAAGTGGGTGGGGTTATATCCTTCCTGTTTGGCCCTGTCCGGGGGTGTCCTCGGATGGGGCCACGGTGTCTCCTGACCCCTCCTGTCTCAGCCTCCAGTATTTATGCTGCAGTAGTTTATGTGTCGGGGGGCTAGGGTCAGTTTGTTATATCTGGAGTACTTCTCCTGTCCTTTTCGGTGTCCTGTGTGAATTTAAGTGTGATCTCTCTAATTCTCTCTTTCTCTCTTTTTTTCTCTCTCTCGGAGGACCTGAGCCCTAGGACCATGCCTCAGGACTACCTGACATGATGACTCCTTGCTGTCCCCAGTCCACCTGGCCATGCTGCTGCTCCAGTTTCAACTGTTCTGCCATGCTGGTCATTTATAAACATTTGAACATCTTGGCCATGTTCTGTTATAATCTCCACCCGGCACAGCCAGAAGAGGACTGGCCACCCCACATAGCCTGGTTCCTCTCTAGGTTTCTTCCTAGGTTTTGGCCTTTCTAGGGAGTTTTTCCTAGCCACCGTGCTTCTACACCTGCATTGCTTGCTGTTTGGGGTTTTAGGCTGGGTTTCTGTACAGCACTTTGAGATATCAGCTGATGTACGAAGGGCTATATAAATACATTTGATTTGATTTGATAACACATCAACCATAGATAGGCTACAAATGTTTTAATAATTGCTATTTTTTGTGAAGCTTGCATTCATTTGCTCCTCCCTGTTGCTCACAACATTCCATTACCCCGTCACAATGGGAGTATGACTGATTTAAGATGAAAACTCCAACCCTGTTACAATCAACCCGGTTACTTTAATTGCCACCTTTTATAGTAATTTTTCTTAATTGAACCTCTGGAGATGTGAAAACATGTTTTTTATTAACTTGAACACAAGCTCTTTATCATAGAATGTTAAATACAGGTTAAATAATTTGCTTATCTTAACCAAATAGCACTACCCAACTGGCACTCTATTGGTAGAGTGGCATAACGCTATTCTGAGTTATTGTCTGAATTAATACAAATTTGGATTAATATGTTAAACTTGTTGGAGGACTTTTAAAATCTCCCCAAATGAGCCCGGTCCTACTTCGAAACTCAATCCACACTGAACACATCTCAAACTTATTGGAAGTGTGATAACAGGGCGATTTATAAACACCCTATCTTGCAGTAATATTAAATAAATATTGCTATTTTTGTCAACATCATTCTACATCAGGGTACATTTTAGCACAAGTATCCACCTTTTACTTTTGACATCCTAATGTGCTACATCTCAGACATCAATGTATAGTGTTATCATCATCAAATTGACTGAGATGACATACATAACTCCTAATACAGTAGTGGGCTATTAGCAAATAAACTTATTCTGACAACATAGTCCGCAGGTCTTGCCCACAAATTACCCTCGATTTCATTGTGTGTTTTTTGGGGTCATTTCCCGGAATTCTAAAATGTATAGAAATGTATCAAAATTGTGAATTATTTTAAATGAATGGGGCGCTCCCTATAATGTTACCTTTTCGTCGACTCTCGTTCAACCCCCCCTCCCCCTCGACTAATCAGCGCATGCTCAGCAAAGCTCCAAATGGTGTTTCGGCCTGTTTCGGTATTGCCCGTACATTTTCGCCTCTTTGTTTTACCGATAGTGCATTTAACTCGCGTTCAACCCAATATCCAGCGGACTGTACTGTTCTCAAACAGGTTAGTTCGTTTGACTTGAAATATTTCAGGCGTATTAATGCATTAATGCGTCTTTTATTGATTTATGGCTGCGATTTGTATTGTTCTTATTCATTTGTGTCTGTGTCTTTTCCGCTTGGTGGTATGGACATGCCATACGTGTTGTTGTATGTGCCAATGTTGTAGTGTATGGCGGCGCCGGGCCCTGCAGTTAGGCACCGGGATCCTTTTCAAGGAAGAGTGCATTATACCGGAGGGTTTGGATAGCAGCGAAGCACGCTTTTTGTTCTTTAGGAAGGGAGCTCTCGTAGACGCTCACATGTCTCCCATAATATTTGTGTTGTTTGCAGAGACCAATCTTCCCCATTGCCTGGAATGTTCTTGAAAAACCTCCTGTCCTTTTCGGTGTCCTGTGTGAATTTAAGTGTGATCTCTCTAATTCTCTCTTTCTCTCTTTTTTTCTCTCTCTCGGAGGACCTGAGCCCTAGGACCATTCCTCAGGACTACCTGACATGATGACTCCTTGCTGTCCCCAGTCCACCTGGCCATGCTGCTGCTCCAGTTTCAACTGTTCTGCCATGCTGGTCATTTATAAACATTTGAACATCTTGGCCATGTTCTGTTATAATCTCCACCCGGCACAGCCAGAAGAGGACTGGCCACCCCACATAGCCTGGTTCCTCTCTAGGTTTCTTCCTAGGTTTTGGCCTTTCTAGGGAGTTTTTCCTAGCCACCGTGCTTCTACACCTGCATTGCTTGCTGTTTGGGGTTTTAGGCTGGGTTTCTGTACAGCACTTTGAGATATCAGCTGATGTACGAAGGGCTATATAAATACATTTGATTTGATTTGATAACACATCAACCATAGATAGGCTACAAATGTTTTAATAATTGCTATTTTTTGTGAAGCTTGCATTCATTTGCTCCTCCCTGTTGCTCACAACATTCCATTACCCCGTCACAATGGGAGTATGACTGATTTAAGATGAAAACTCCAACCCTGTTACAATCAACCCGGTTACTTTAATTGCCACCTTTTATAGTAATTTTTCTTAATTGAACCTCTGGAGATGTGAAAACATGTTTTTTATTAACTTGAACACAAGCTCTTTATCATAGAATGTTAAATACAGGTTAAATAATTTGCTTATCTTAACCAAATAGCACTACCCAACTGGCACTCTATTGGTAGAGTGGCATAACGCTATTCTGAGTTATTGTCTGAATTAATACAAATTTGGATTAATATGTTAAACTTGTTGGAGGACTTTTAAAATCTCCCCAAATGAGCCCGGTCCTACTTCGAAACTCAATCCACACTGAACACATCTCAAACTTATTGGAAGTGTGATAACAGGGCGATTTATAAACACCCTATCTTGCAGTAATATTAAATAAATATTGCTATTTTTGTCAACATCATTCTACATCAGGGTACATTTTAGCACAAGTATCCACCTTTTACTTTTGACATCCTAATGTGCTACATCTCAGACATCAATGTATAGTGTTATCATCATCAAATTGACTGAGATGACATACATAACTCCTAATACAGTAGTGGGCTATTAGCAAATAAACTTATTCTGACAACATAGTCCGCAGGTCTTGCCCACAAATTACCCTCGATTTCATTGTGTGTTTTTTGGGGTCATTTCCCGGAATTCTAAAATGTATAGAAATGTATCAAAATTGTGAATTATTTTAAATGAATGGGGCGCTCCCTATAATGTTACCTTTTCGTCGACTCTCGTTCAACCCCCCCTCCCCCTCGACTAATCAGCGCATGCTCAGCAAAGCTCCAAATGGTGTTTCGGCCTGTTTCGGTATTGCCCGTACATTTTCGCCTCTTTGTTTTACCGATAGTGCATTTAACTCGCGTTCAACCCAATATCCAGCGGACTGTACTGTTCTCAAACAGGTTAGTTCGTTTGACTTGAAATATTTCAGGCGTATTAATGCATTAATGCGTCTTTTATTGATTTATGGCTGCGATTTGTATTGTTCTTATTCATTTGTGTCTGTGTCTTTTCCGCTTGGTGGTATGGACATGCCATACGTGTTGTTGTATGTGCCAATGTTGTAGTGTATGGCGGCGCCGGGCCCTGCAGTTAGGCACCGGGATCCTTTTCAAGGAAGAGTGCATTATACCGGAGGGTTTGGATAGCAGCGAAGCACGCTTTTTGTTCTTTAGGAAGGGAGCTCTCGTAGACGCTCACATGTCTCCCATAATATTTGTGTTGTTTGCAGAGACCAATCTTCCCCATTGCCTGGAATGTTCTTGAAAAACCATGGTCCAACATTAACGCCTTCGGGTTTCGAAAGTTCGGTGTTAAATGCACGATGGTGTAGTTGTCGCCACATGATTTAATCTAGACAAAAGAAAGTTATTGCTTTTTCGGGGCTATTACGGCCCCGTCTGACTGTATGGAGCTGTTACATTGTGGGGTTTTGGTGAAGGGTCGAGCCAACAAGTCTCTCTTTTGGTAGATTGATGTCTTGTAATCAGGGACAGCAATATGTAAATTACTCTGTGGGTCATGGCACAATATAGCAATATAAGTGGCTAAGAAGCTAAACATGGGTGGGTTTTCCTGACTTCAGACTATATGGATTCAATGGTTAATGACTTGCATAATAGCACAAGACAGTTTAAAAAGTCAGACAGGAACAAAATTACTGAACTTTTATTGTAGCATTACTTACTTTGCTTTTGAAGTAATAAATATATCTAAACATGAACAGCTTCTTCATTCCTGGTTTGTCTTAAATTGATTGATCAGGGGGAAAAATTGCAGAGAGCCGTTGGCTATTTTCAATATCGTTGGTCATGAAACCTACCTTAGATCAAATTAAGAAGGCTGTTCTTCTCTTCATAACAGCCTTTGCTATGAACAGTCAAATAAATAAATAAAAAACACACCCACTCACACTTTACAAAGAACTAAGGTAGCCATACAAAGATTCCACATGTTGATGGCCCCTTGACAGTGGTGCACCTACTGGCCATTAGGCTACAGCTTTGTGGCAGTCTCTCTATCCATGATGCCATGGCTAGTATGCCCAGCTGTGTATAGAATAGCCCATATGTAAAGCTGCTCTTATACTTGTGGTAACGCTGTAATTAGCCTACTACCACATCGACCTTGTTGTTACATTGTAGTATTTACATTGTAATGTAGTTGAGTTTGTTTTGGTCATAGTACAAGTGTTAGGGCTATCAATAAGTGTTGCTGAAATGCCAAAATACAAACTATTAGGGGAATCTACCAACATTTTGGGGGATTTGGTTCAATTCCATTCAGTTCCATTCCGTACCACCTTCTTTGTCAAGGTGTGTTGATTGTTGTTAATGAGAATCGCTGATCAGTGACCAGCAGAGCAAAACAACAGATGGACAAGACACTAGATATCACCTCTTTGAACCATATCCCACTTTATCCCTTCTTTGAAATTATGTCAGCTTATGCAGACACATGAAAAAGGGAACACACGATGTTGGTTATAGACCTTGTGAATGTACAAATCCTATTCATTTTAAGAACAAGACCAGACCTACTCAACATTCTGCACTATGTGTAGGAGTTTCTCTACACTCTTGAGTGGATTACACCCATAGAGGGAAGTAGGTCCTAACTGTATCAGTTCACTACCCCGACTGTTGCTGTTGTATGCCAACATCCTGAAAAACTGGTTCACACAACCAATTGTGCTAATCCAGTGGTTTTCACTCACTGCACACACACACGCACGCACACGCACACACACACACACACACACACACACACACACACACAGACTAAGATTTAGGGAACCAAGATTTAGGGAACCAAGATTTAGGGAACAAATGATCCACTGGCTGTTGCTTTCTGAGTTTGACAGAGGGGGCTAGTTAGCCTGTTGATGCCTACCCAGGCCATGGTATATGGCCTATCATTCATGCATTTAGCAAAATCTCTAAATGCTAGTTAACTGATGGGCACTGGACTGAATCCAGGAACACTTGCCAATTTGAAAGTGGTAATGTGAAGGCTTTGTGAAGCAATTCAAGTAACCCAATCCCAAATCACCCACTATACCCTACGTCCTATATTCTTGTGGATGTCTGAGAGGAGTACATTTTCAGTGTGTCACTTATAACTTATTACCCCGTTATTGCCATGTTATTACCACTTTAGTCTGTGTTGTACTGTAAAGTACTGTCCTAAATTCTGTAAGGATACATTTCAACTGTGTGTTAGATGGGCTTTCAGATGGGCTAAAAAGGGTCAAATGAAGAAGGTTTAGGTTGTGTTCATGAACCGAATAGGCGGTGACTTGCTTATGTAGTGCCACTGCCAACCCTCGTTGTGTAACGGCTGTTAGTTAAGGTTCTATTTTAGGATTTGTTAGTTTACAACTAACTGCCTTTTAGTCTTACGTCTGAATATAGCTTTGTGTGTGATTTCTTTAAACAATGACAAGAGGGCTGCCCAAAGTCATTACAATATTAACACGAGTACACCCCCCCCCCCCCCCCCGGCATGTACTTTGCTGATTAAAACAAATTCCATGACAGGAAATACATCAATGTTTTGTACTAGAAGTCATTAAAATTCCTAGTTTTTGATGTGAGGTGAAAGTTGTATTTTTCAAATGTGTTTTTTTTTTGGCTAAATCTCCAAATCGGAGACTGTTGCTGCACCGTCCCCCTTCCTCCTCACGCACAGTGTCACACCTATACCAGCCCCCCCTCCCCCATTCCGACAGTATATATTTTAGTTGAAAAATACAAAATGTACTTTATATCAAGACTCAAAGGTATACATTTGTTGCGATAATGCAAAGGTGACAACAAGCATGCGCTGAGGGATCGCGCCATGAATCCCTGATAGAGCCTAAATGATTTGGGAACGTTATCGAAATCCACGCTGAAGTACAGAGGCAGTGGCACCAGACACATTATGAGAGCATTGTTATAGACTGAACATGTAGCTCCTAAGTGTAAATTACACTATGCTGACAATGTGGACATCCTCTACAAGACACATTTCAAGACACATAGGCCTAAGCCCAGTGTCTCTGAAGAGGGCCTCTAGCTATCTAGCAATGCCATTCAAGGGAAACCCAACTGCTTGACCAAAGTGCACCTTAACCGGAGGAAAGGTTGTATAAAACAATAATAGTTGTTCCTGATCGGTGATAGAGTCTAGTGTAAACAAACGGTGATGGCTGAAACTTTGTTAGCTGAAAAGTTGTTAGCTGTGCTTCTTAGTTAATGAAAGACAACAACATGGCTCAACAGAACCTGAAGGATCCACATTTCCTTGTTTACTCCTTATCTCCTCCTCCTGTCTCACTCCTGTTGCGGTAGTCTGATGCAACTGCTGCTGCTGATGATGATAGGGTTTATTCACAAGCTCCTTGACTATGTGTGTGTTCCTGCGCACTACCCAAGATCAATTTGTCTCAATCTACAGCAGACACTGTCCATTGCATTACCCAGTACCTAAACTGGGCAGGGAATCAGCTAGGGCCTAAACGCACTACACTGTTTGACAAGTGTGGTCAATTCTGAGGATTTCCTCATGCTAGTCCATGTCATATTGCGTAAATGTTTCTAGCTGTGTTCTCCCAATCAGACAACTCCACTTCACAAACCAAAATGGTCACACCATTTTCATAACTCATTATTCCGATTTGGCCACTGCATGACACATAACAACACATAAGAAGGCTTTCTGGCATCTCATCACATTAGTGCAGCTTGCTTCACATTTGAACACTTGTTTGGTCTGTCTATCCCTTTTGGCACCAACTCTCATTCATGAGTCAGTTGGGACCATCAGAGAGCATTTAGAAGGGTAGAATAAACAGTGTGTGTGTGTGCACGTGCACTCGTGTGTGTGTGTGTGTATGTGTGTTTGAAGTGAATCCAATGCATCAGCCACAACAAGAGTGTTCTCCTCCTGGCTGCCTCTGCTGATACAGGCCTCAGTGTCCTACTCCCAGGCTGTCGCCCAGTCTACACTGGACCCAAACACTCCACTGCCCACAGGCTGCCAACAGGGGCTCTTTGTGCCTGTGTGTCTGTGTGTGTGTTTGCATGTGTGTGTGTGTTTGTGTGTGCCCAATTTCAATTGAGAATTTACCCCAGTGTTTTACCCAAAGGCTCAGACTTTTCTGTTTCCATCTATGCCTGCCGGCACCCGTGTCTCACTGGGCCATGACTCCGGCAGACATGCTCTAAGTTGTGGCCAAGGCAAGGCCCTGGGTACTTTTCAGCTTTCATTTACATAACAAAGGCTAACTGTGAACTGTAACACCTTCTCACAAAGCAACAGTCTTGAATGATGGAGAGATTGTTGATCCTGCTCGCCACAACTCTTTAGTGTCACACTCCTGATGGAAACACAATAAAATACTTAATTCTTACTTTAGAATATGGTGGTGGATCTTTGATGTTTTGGGGCTATTTTGCTTCCACTGGTCCTGGGGCCCTTGTTAAGGTCAACAGCATCATGAACTTGACCCAGTACCAGGAACCCCGTCCATTCAGCCAGCGGAGTTTTCTGTCCATCGTGCTGATGGGAAGAAAGAACTCTTAGAGAAAAATAAAAGAGGGTGGGTTTGTTTCATGATTAACAACTCATGGTGTGATTGTATTAAAATACAGGAACTCAATACCTTTTGTTCTCCCGATCTAGAATACCTCACCTTCAAATGCCGACCGCATCACCTTCGAAGAGAATTGTCTTCGGTCGTCGTCACTGCCGTGTGTATTCCCCCCCCAAGCCGACACTGCGTCCACTCTCAAGGAAGTACACTGGACTATGTTCAAACTGGAAACCGCATATTCTGAGGCCGCATTTATTGTAGCTGGGGGACTTTAATAAAGGAGATATGAGGAAAATGCTACCGAAATTCTATCAACACATCTCCTGTTCTACATGTGCAACATGGACCCTGGATCATTGCTACAAGGCCCTCCCCCACCCTCCCTTCAGCAAATGAATGAAGCAAAAGCTCCCATTCTGTTCCTCCCCATTTATAGGCAGAAACTTAAACAGGAAGCTCCCGTGGTAAGGACGATTCAACGTTGGTCTGACCAATCGGAATCTATGCTTCAAGATTGTTTTCATCACGTGGACTGGGGTATGTTTCCGGTCACCTCTGAGAATTGTATCGATGTATACAGTGACTCGGTGATGGGGTTAATCAATACGTGCATAGAGGATGTTGTTCCCACTGCGATGAATAGAACTTATCTAAACCAAAAACCGTGGATAGAGGGTAGAGGTCGACCGATTATGATTTTTCAAAGGCGATACCGATACCGATTATTGGAGGACCAAAAAAAAACGATACCGATTAATCGGCCAATTTTTTTATACATATATTTGTAATAATGACAATTACAACAATACTCAATGAACAATAAACACTTTTATTTTAACTTAATATAATACATAAATAAAATCTATTTAGTCTCAAATAAATAATGAAACATGTTCAATTTGGTTTAAATAACGCAAAAACACAGTGTTGGAGAGGAAATTAAAAGTGCAATATGTTCCTTGTAAGAAAGCTAACATTTCAGTTCCTTGTTCAGAACATGAGAACATATGAACGCTGGCAGTTCCTTTTAACATGAGTCTTCAATATTCCCAGTTAAGATGTTTTAGGTTGTAGTTATTATAGGACTATTTCTCTATTTCTCTCTATACCATTTGTATTTCATATACGTTTGACTATTGGATGTTCTTATAGGCACTATAGTATTGCCAGCCTAATCTTGGGAGTTGATAGGCTTGAAGTCATAAACAGCGCTGTGCTTCAAGCATTGCGAAAAGCTGCTGGCAAACGGAGGAAAGTGCGATTTTGTCACGATCGTTATAATAAGATGCAGCGTGGTATGGTTCCATCCTCTTTATTATGAAGTGAAACTCAAAGAAAATAATAAATGCAATAAAGCGTAAAAACGAAACGTGAAGCTCAAAAGAAGTGCTCGCAGGCAACTATACCAAGACAAGATCCCACAAAGCACAATGGGGAAATGGCTGCCTAAAAATGATCCCCAATCACAGACTACGATAAACAGCTGCCGCTGATTGGGAACCACACCAGGCCAACATAGAAATATAATTGCCTAGATGACCCACCCTAGTCACACCCCGACCTAACCAACATTGAGAATAAAAAGCTCTCTATGGTCAGGGCGTGACAGGTTTGAATGAATGCTTACGAGCCTGCTGCTGCCTACCACCGCTCAGTCAGACTGCTCTATCAAATATCAAATCATTGACTTAATTATAATATAAGAAACACACAGAAATACGAGCCTTAGGTCATTAATATGGTAAAATCTGTAACCGTTCCGTATTTTATCGAACGGGTGGCAACCCTAAGTCTAAATATTGCTGTTACGTTGCACAACCTTCAATGTTATGTCATAATTATGTAAAATTGAGGTAAAATTAATTTTGGTCTTTGTTAGGAAGAAATGGTCTTCACACAGTTCGCAACAAGCCAGGCGACCCAAACTGCTGCATATACCCTGACTCTGCTTACACTGAACGCAACAGAAGTGACACAATTTCAGGCACCACATTGATTATATGCAACACAGGACAAGCTTGTTAAACTATTAATATCGTCAACCATGTGTAGTTAACTAGTGATTACGTTAAGATTGATTGTTTTTTATAAGATAAGTTTAATGCTAGCTAGCAACTTACCATGGCTCCTTGTTGCCTGCACTCGTGTAACAGGTGGTAAGCCTTCCACACAGTCTCCTTGTGGATTTGCAGTATAATCGGCCATAATCAGCGTCCAAAAATTCAGATTACCGATTGTTATGAAAACTTGAAATCAGCCCTGATTAATCGGCCATTCCGATTAATCAGTCGACCTCTAATAGAGGGCATAATTTGTGCAAAACTGAAAGCGCAAACCACCACATTTAACCATGGCAAGGTGACTGGGAACATGGACATGTACAAACAGACTAGCTATGACCTCCGTAAGGCAATCAGAGGCAAAACGACAGTACGGGGACAAAGTGGAGTCGCAATGCAACGGCTCAGACACAAGATGTATGTGGCAGGGACTCCAGGCAATCACAGATTATAAAGGGAAAACCAGCCACGTCGTAGACACCTACGCCAACATTGAGCCGCCGACGCGGGCCCCTAACGCTTACGAGGACTGTGTCTCATTCTCTGTGGCCGACGCGAGTAAGTCATTTAAGCCTGTTAACCCTTGCAAGGCTGCCAGCCCAGATTGCATCCCAAGCCGCATCCTCAGAGCATGTACAGACCAGCTGGCTGGAGTGTTTACGGACATATTCAATCTCTCCATATTCCAGTCTCTTTTGTCCCAACTTTATTTAAGATGTCCACCAATGTTCCTGTACCCAAGAAAGCGAATGTAACTGAACTAAACGATTCTCGTCCCATAGCACTCACTTCTGTCATCATGAAGTGCTTTGAGAGGCCAGTTAAGGACCATATAACCTCCACCTTACCCGACACCCTATACCCACTACAATTCACATTTCGCCCCCAACAGATCCACGGGAAACACAATCACCATTATACTGCACACTGCCCTATCTCACCTGGACAAGATAAATACCTATTTAAGACTTATGTTCATCGACTACAGCTCAGCCTTCAACACCAGAGTGCCCTCCAAGCTCATCACTAAGCTCAGGGCCCTGGATTTGAATCCCTCCCTGTGCAACTGGGTCCTGGATTTCCTAATGGGCCGACACCAAGTGGTAAAGGTGTGCAACTACACCGCCGCCACGCTGAACCTCAACATGGGGTCCCAACAGGGGCGTGTACTCAGCCCCTCTTGTACTCCCTGTTCGCCTATGACTGCGAGCCACGCATGTCTCCAACTCAATAATCAAGTTTGCTGGCTACACAACAGTGGTAGGCCTGATTACCAACAATGATTAGACAACTTACAGGGAGGAGGTGAGAGCTCTGGCAGAGTGGTTCCAGGAAAATAACGTCAAATGATGCAGCTGATCGAGACGGCAGAAAGAGCAGTCCCCCATCCACATCGACGGGGCCACAGTGGAAAGGGTCAAAAGCTACAAGTTCCTCGGTGTGCACTAGAGGTGGACCGATTAATTGGAATGGCCGATTAATTAGGGACGATTTTCAAGTCTTCATAACAATTGGAAATCTGTAATTTTGGACACCGATTTGGCAGATTTTTTAATTATTCTTTATTTATTATTATTATTTGTACACCTTTATTTAATCTTTATTTAACTAGGCAAGTCAGTTAAGAACACATTCATATTTTCAATGACGGCCTAGGAATGGTGGGTTAACTGCCTCGTTCAGGGGCAGAACGACAGATTTTTACCTTGTCAGCTCGGGGGATTCAATCTTGCAACCTTACAGTTAACTAGTCCAACGCTCTAACCACCTTACATTGCACTCCACGAGGAGCCGGCCTGTTATGCGAATGCAGTAAGCCAAGATAAGTTGCTAGCTAGCATTAAACTTATCTTATAAAAAACAACCAATCAATCATAATCACTAGTTAACTACACATGGTTGATGATATTACTAGTTTATCTAGCGTGTCCTGCGTTGCATATAATCGATGTGGTGCGTATCGTTGCTCCAATGTGTACCTAACCATAAACATCAATGCCTTTCTTAAAATCAATACACAGAAGTATATATTTTTAGACCTGCATATTTAGCTAAAAGAAATCCAGGTTAGCAGGCAATATTAACCAGGTGAAATTGTGTCACTTCTCTTGCGTTCATTGCACGTAAAGTCAGTGTATATGCAGTTTGGGCCGCCTAATTTGGCAGAATTTTACGTAATTATGACATAACATTGAAGGTTGTGCAATGTAACAGGAATATTTAGACTGATGGATGCCACCCATTAGATAAAATATGGAACGGTTCCGTATTTCACTGAAAGAATAAAGCCTTTTTTTTCTTTGAGATGATAGTTTCCGGATTCGACCATATTAATGACCTAATGCTTGTATTTCTGTGTGTTATTATGTTATAACTAAGTCTATGATTTGATAGAGCAGTCTGACTGAGCGGTGGTAGGCAGCAGCAGGCTCGTAAGCCTTCATTCAAACAGCACTTTTGTGCGTTTTGCCGGCAGCTCTGCTGTTTATGACTTCAAGCCTATCACCTCCCAAGATTAGGCTTGTGTAACCGATGTGAAATGGCTAGCTAGTTAGCGGGGTGCACGCTAATAGCGTTTCAAACGTCACTCGCTCTGAGACTTGGAGTAGTTATTCCCCTTGCTCTGCATGGGTAACGCTGCTTCGAGTGTGGCTGTTGTCGTTGTGTTCATGGTTCGAGCCCAGGTAGGAGCGAGGAGAGGGACGGAAGCTATACTGTTACACTGGCAATACTAAAGTGCCTATAAGAACATCCAATATTTAAAGGTTAATGAAATACAAATGGTATAGAGAGAAATAGTCCTATAATTCCTATGATAACTACAACCTAAAACTTCTTACCTGGGAATATTGAAGACTCATGTTAAAAGGAACCACCAGCTTTCAAATGTTCTCATGTTCTGAGCAAGGAACTTAAACTTTAGCTTTCTTACATGGCACATATTGCACTTTTACTTTCTTCTCCAACACTTTGTTTTTGCATTATTTAAACCAAATTGAACATGTTTCATTATTTATTTGAGGCTAAATTGATTTTATTGATGTATTATATTAAGTTAAATAAGTGTTCATTCAGTATTGTTGCAATTGACATTATTACAAATCAAATAAAAAAATCATCCGATTAATCGGTATCGGCCTTTTTTGGTCCTCCAATAATCGGTATTGGCGTTGACAAATCATAATCGGTCGACCTCTAGTGTCCACACCACTGACAACCTTACAAGGTCTCTTCACACAGACAGCGTGGTAAAGAAGGCGTAACAGACTGAAACAGGTTTTCCTTTAGGATTTTACCTGTGCTTTGCTCTATTCTGTTTCTTTTTATCCCCCCAAAAAAATCCCTAGTCCTTGCTGATGAGAAGCATACCCATAAAATGATGCAGCCTCCACCATGCTTGAAAATATGAAGAGTGGTTCTCAGTGATGTGTTGTATTTGCCCCAAACATAACGCTTTGTATTCAGGATATAAAGCTAATTTCTTTGCCACACTTTTGGCGGTTTTAATTTAGTGCCTTATTGCAAACAGGATGCATGTTTTGGAATATTTGATTTCTGTACAGGCTTCCTTCTGTCATTTAGGTTGGTATTGTGGAGTAACCATTCAACTCTGTAACTGATTTAAAGTCACCATTGGCCTCATGGGTAAATCTCTGAGTGGTTTTATTTCCTCTCCAGCTATTGAGTTAGGAAGAACGCCCGTATCTTTGTAGTGACTGGGTGTATTGATACACCATCCAAAGTGTAATTAATAACTTCACCATGTTTAAAAGAATATTCAACATCTGCTTTATTTTTCTTTAACCTACTACCAATAGGTGCCCTTCTTTGCGAGGCACTGGAAAACCTCCCTGGTCTTTGTGGTTGAATCTGTGTTTGAAATTCACTGCTCGACTGAGGGACCTTACCGGTGTATGGGGTACAGAGATGAGGGAGTCATTCACAAATCATGTTAAACACTACTATTGCACACAGAGTGAGTCCATGCAACTTATTATGTAACTTGTTAAGCATACGTTTACTCCTGAATGTATTTAGTCTTGCCAAAGCAAAGGGGTTGAATACTTATTGACTCAAGACAGTTCAACCTTTTCATTTTTTATTCATTTGTAAACATTTCTAGAAACATAATTCCACTTTAACATTTTGGGGTATTGTGTGTAGGCCAGTGACACAAAATCTGAATTTAAATTGATTTTACATTCAGGCTGTAACACAACAAAATGTGGAAAAAGTCAAGGGGTGTGAATACTTTCTGAAGGTACTGTATATACTGTATTCTAGTCATTGAACACTGGTCACATTAAAACCTCTTAGAACCACCCATCCCGGATCGTCAACAACGCTGAATAGCATAGCGCCACAGTCAAATAATATTACTAGAAAATATTCATACTCATGAAATCACAAGTGCAATATAGGAAAACACAGCTTAGCCTTTTGTTAATCCACCTGTCGTCTCAGATTTTGAAATTGTGCTTTACAGCGAAAGCAATACAAGCACTTGTGTAAGTTTATCGATTGCTCGACAAAACAAGTCGGCTTTTCACTAGGACCGGGAGGAACAATGGCCGCCTCTCTCTTTTGTGCAAAAATCACTCTGAGAGCCCCCACCTGACCACTTACGTAATGTGGTCGTTCACGCTCATTCTTCAAAATAAAGGCCTGAAACTATGTCTAAAGGCTGTAGACACCTTAGGGAAGCCATAGAAAAAGGAATCTGGTTGATATCCCTTTCAATGGTCAATAGTCCAAACTTCCTGATTGGATTTTTCTCAGGCTTTCGCCTGTAATATCAGTTCTGTTATACTCACAGACAATATTATTACAGTTTTGGAAACTTGTGTTTTCTACCCTAACCCTTTCTACCCTAAGCTGTCGATTATATGCATATTCTAGCATCTGGTCCTGAGAAATAGGCCATTTACTTTGGGAACATTATTTTTCCAAACATAAAAATAGTGCCCCCTAGCGTCAAGAGGTTAAGCAACTGAGGAATGATGGTGTAATACAAATCAGAAAGGCTAAATCTGATTATTATGTAACCACTCTTCCGGATTGTAATGGGAACCCGGTTAAATTCTGGAAAACTGTCAAATCCCTGAAGGGTTCTACTTCCTCCTCTCTGCCACAACAAATGAATTCAGACACTGGCCTCATAACTGAAAAATATGCTATCATTGATGCATTTTATTTCAGCAGGCTATTTCTTTGAAATAACTTCTAAGTCTATTCACAATGATATTGTGCTGGATACTGATAGGGGAAACTTGCTGAATGATCAGAGAAATGATAGTCAAAGCTTTTCTTTTAGGCTATTTACAGAAACATAAATACTGGATGCTTTACTAGCAATAGATTAGAAGGAATCCACGGGGGCCGATTAATTGGATCCCGGTCTGCTTAAGTGTAGCGCCCATCGTTTTTTGCTCAAAACCCCACATTTTTTATTTAAAATTGTTATCAGAAAATATTCCAAAAGTATGGAAATCAGCTCTTGTGCTGCCACTTCATAAGGACGGGGATAGTAGTGATCTTAATCATTTTTGCCCCTTTTCAAGGCTTCCTTTTCAAGATAAGATTCTTGAATCTTTGATAAATGTAAAACGTTGCTCTTTTTAATCTGAGAAATGTATTTTGAATGTGGTAAAATGTTGTCCTGGGCATAGCACTATTACAGCAACCACTTTAGTTGTCAATGATCTTGTCAATGCTTTAGACACTACATTGAATTATGCTGCTAGGGTAGCCATTTTATTAGTTGTTCATCGGTCTTATGGCTTGGGGGTAGAAGCTGTAAGAAGCCTTTTGACCTAAACTTGTCGCTCTGGTACCGCTTGCCGTTGTCACGTTCTGACCTTAGTTCTGTTGTTATGTCTTTGTTTTAGTCAGGGCGTGAGTTGGATGGGTTGTCTATGTTCCTTTTTCTATGTTTTGGGATTTCTGTGTTTGGACTGGTATGGTTCTCAATCAGAGGCAGCTGTCAATCGTTGTCCCTGATTGAGAACCATACTTAGGTAGCCTGGTTTCACTTTTAAGTTGTGGTGATTATTTTCCGTGTCAGTGTTTGTTCCACACGGAACTGTTTTGGTTTTGTTATTTCACGTTGTCGTTTATTGTTTTGTTCATTATTCTTATTAAACTATATGGACACTTACCACGCTGCGCATTGGTCCTCCGATCCTTCCTACTACTCCTCTTCGTCAGAGGAGGAAGACGAAAACCCTTACAGCCATGCTGTAGCAGAGAGAACAGTCTATGATTAGCAAGACTGGAGTCTTTGGCAATTTTTAGGGCCATTTTCTGACACCGCCTGGTGTAGAGGTCCTGGATGGCAGGAAGCTTTGCCCCAGCGATGCACTGGGCCATACACTCTACCCTCTGTAGTACCTTGCTGTCAGACGCCGAGCAGTTTCCATACCAGTCCGTGATGCAGCTCTCGATGTTGCTGCTGTAGAACTTTTTGAAGATCTGAGGGCCCGTGCCAAAGCTTTTCAGTCTCCTGAGGGGAATAGTCATTGTCGTGCCCTCTTCACGACGATCTTGGTTTTGTTGGACCATAATAGTTTGTTGCTGATTGTTGATGTGGACACCAAGGAACTTGACGCTCTCAACCTGATCCACTACAGCCCAGTCGATGAAAATGGGGCGTGCTCGCCCCGCCTTGAATACACAAGTAATTATGACGAATTAACTAAATTCAGAAAGGTTATGTGTTGCAGTAATGAGAAATTACAAATACATCTGTTCAATTACATTTTAAATGTATTTGTTTTCAGTGTTATGCTTAACTCAGGCCTTTTCATTTGGTTAGCAATGTAAAAACATATTAGCAATTGATTTGTTTATTACTTTTTGGGACATTGAAACTATTATGGTAATGAGATTTTTTTTAAATTGGTAGTTGTGGAAATTGTGGTAAAATGCATAGTATCTGATCAATAAACATAACAATAAATATGAAATAGATACAGTGCCTTCAGAAAGTATTCACACCCCTTTATTTTTTCCACATTCTGTTGTGTTACAGCCAGAATTTTAAATGGATTAAATTGAGATTTTGTGTCACTGGCAAACACATAGTACCGCATAATGTCGAAGTGGAATTATGTTTTTAGATAAAAACAAAGAAACAGAAGAGAAACAGAATAGAGCTAAGCACTGGAAGCACTAGAGGTAAACCTGGTTCTGTCTGCTCTCCAACAGACACTGGGAGACAAATTCATCTTTCAGCGGGACAATAATCTAAAACGCAAGGCCAAATATACTTACCAAGACGACATTGAATGTTCCTGAGTGGCTTGGTTACAGTTTTGACTTAAATCTGCTTGGAAATCTATGTCAGGACTTGAAAATGCCCGTCTAGTAATGATCAACGACCAACCTGACAGATTTATATATTTTTAATATTGTGCAAAGCTCTTAGATGCTTACCCAGATGTATTGACGAAGGGTTGTGAATACTTATGTAAATTTCCAACAAATGTGCAAAAAATTCTATGAACATGTTTACACTTTGTCATTATGGTGTAGTGTGTGTAGATGTGCGAGAGGGGAAACAAAATTCACACTGTAACACAACAAAATGTGGAATAAGTCAATGGGTTGAAAACTTTCTGAAGGCACTGTAAGTAACCACAGATCTTACTTGTAGTGATCCAAGAGGAATTATAGTGCCAGTTTTGTGATGTTTTGTCATAAAAGATCAACGTTCTCAGATTCACGATCTGCAAATAAAAAAATCCACTCAGGATGTTCATGTTTTTTGTTTTCACAATAACGTGACGTCCTGAGAGGAACAGCTTCATTCATTTATCACTGCCGATACACCGTAAATATTCTGAATTGAAAAGAGCAATTTAAACACCATAGCTCAACACTAATTTCAGAGGTTACAGAGTACCAGCTCCAGCGTCAATCACATTGCATGTGTGTTAAGGAGGACAATAGTTATAGGCTTAGTTCATGCAGACCAGTTTTTGATTGGCTAGATTGGCTAGAGTGCCTTGCCAATGGTGTGTCAATGTGAGTCTTCCTGTGTCGTGTTGAATGACTGTTCCTTCATCAGGAACCTGCAGGCGTTTGGAACCAAACCTTCATTACCGTCTTCTATTGTAATGGAAAAGTTGTCACCTTGGTTATGACAGTTTATCATCTTAGCAACTTTGAATTGTCGCACATTCATTAATGAAGCACTCTTGTTCAGTTGTCTCTGCAAGTCATCCCATCTGAAATGAAATAAATCAAAAACAATGGAACATGGTGATTGACTTTCGAAGGAACACTACAATGCACACACCATCACTGATAAAAGGTGAGCCCATTGAAATAGTGGAGGAGTACAAATACCTTGGGCTAGTCATTGACAACAAGCTGTCCTGGGATCAGTGTACTGGCGCTCTTTTTAAGAAAGGCCAACGGAGACTGTATTTCCGACGGAAACTGTACTTTTTTAAGGTTGATCTAACCATCATGGTTCTCTTTTATAAATCATTCATTGAGAGCATTCTGTCCTACTGCTTGACCCGCTGGTTTTGGAATTTCAAGGTTGCACAGACAAATAGGTTGGGCAAGATAGTCAGGACTTCCGGGAAAACAGCAAGACCTATCATCTCTATCTGGGCAGAGCCGTCCAGAAGGTGAATAAAATAGCAGTTGTCTCTTCCCATTCACTCCACCCCGAATTCCAGCTCCTCCCCTCCGGCCGCAGGCACAGGCTACCTAAAGTTAAAAAAATAGGGCCAAGTACTCTTTTATTCCAAATGCAATTCTGCAACTTAACAAAATGTTGGACTAATTGCACGTAGCACTAGCATTATGAAACTGCACCTATTTGCTGGTAAATATCCGTTGCTATTTATTTCACAGGGTTACAACGCTGGGTCATGTTGATCAGGCAGTTTCTTTTGCACCCACCATGCGTCACGTCCGCAATGGTCATGTGAGGTGAAATGTGTATATTTCGGGATGTGAACACTCAGTGTGCTTGACCTGACGAAGATCCGTTTCGGATGGAAACGCGGTCAATAAAGCGGGTGAATTGGGAGCCTTAACGGTGTGCGGCTCTTCCTGTTCTGTACTAGTATTCTTTATTAGCCCGTATTTATGTTGACACGTCCTGTCAACACACTTGCAAGTGCTCTGCAACTGAATGCACTTGTTCAAGTCGACAGTGTGGCAACTGTTACAACAACTCTGATACATGATTTTGGATGCAGCCCAGGTTTGAACCCAAACAGCGCAGGCTAGGGTTCTAATACATCCGCAGCAGCTCTCCTTCACTCATCTCAATGGAGTAAATGGGCTAATTTCATGATCTGATGCGCAGACAAAAACACACAGGCAGACTCTTATTGTCCAAGACAGAGTAAAAGAGAATGCACATTTAGGATCAAGAGGCCAAAAAAAAAAGTGGTGGGAGTAGTGGGAGCCAAGTCGAAGAGGGTTTTCGGGCTCACAACTCCAAAGCTGTCTGCCTAGAGAGTAATGACTCTCTAGGCCTATGTCTAATGGATTGACTAAGTACTGCAGTACGTCGTTCCTTGTGTCATGTGGGGGCACCACTTTTTCTTGTTTCTTTTTTAGGCTTTGGTGGATTGTAAGTTACTTTAAATATGTCTCTGGTTCTTATTTTGTTACGTTAATTCAGGGACGTCTCCTCTCCATACAATGGTCTCATTGTGTAAATGTTGTCTCAGATGTTTCAAATATGAATGGACTTTTTACAGTAGCAATGGCATGTGCAATCAGCACTTCCCAGTTTTAATTGAGTTCTGCAGAGCAGTGTCTCAAAAAATGGTGGGTCTCAGCCTACTCCTAAGAGTTTGCGGTTCAATATAAGCCTGAGATCAGACAGATTTATTCTGTTCTGCAATATTCGTCTGGTTTTAGGTTAGTTCATGATTAGGCTAAGGCTAGAAAAGCCTCTCCAACTCCTGTCCTGGAGAGCTACTGGGTGTGTGCAGGCTTTTGTTCCACACTTGTAGCACTGCTCTCCAGGATAAGGGTTGGAGGACCCTGGGTTAGAAACACTGTTTTATTCATCTGGAGGGTCTTTGTTGGCTCACCATGGCACAAGGAACTTTGGGGCATCACCACTGCTGTAGAGCCCAATGAATTCTGACTGTGTTGTTGTCTGTGTTCTCCCTTTAGCCACATGAGAGGGCATCCATGATGAGGAGCTAACACCACTGCATGCCTGCAGGAATAGACGTGGCTGCCAAATCATCCTCAGTCAACACATGGCGTCATTAGGGGTAAGCTAAAACAAGCATCCACCGTGAATAGAGTTTTATGTCTTTGTCTGTCTGTCTGTCTGTCTGTCTGTGTCTCTCTCTCTCTCTCTCTGTCTGTCTGTCTGTCTGTCTGTCTGTCTGTCTGTCTGTCTGTCTGTCTGTCTGTCTGTCTGTCTGTCTGTCTGTCTGTCTGTCTCTCTCTCTCTCTCTCTCTCTCTCTCTCTCTCTGTCTGTTTCTCTGTCTGTCTCTCTCTGTCTGTCACTCTCTCAAAAAAGGTACTCTGCATAACCTTGAAACCAATGAGTTGTACAGTTGACATGTGTCTTTATCCTGTATTCTTTTGTAAAAAAGTGAATTTAGAGGTTACCCTTAGAATGTGCAAAATGCACAGAATAGAACGACTCAAATTGTTTTGTCCTCCTTCTCCCCAGAACCCCGAGATGCTAACCAGGAAGATCAAGCTGTGGGACATCAACGCCCACATAACTTGTCGCCTGTGCGAGGGGTACCTGATAGACGCCACTACTGTCACGGAGTGCTTGCATACCTGTGAGTACCTGCTGATGACACAAGCATGTACTCATACTCCGACACACATCATTCACATCTTAACACTGATCATGTATCTTCATGAGGGCTTCATGCATGTGGCTTCATACGGCAATAGATATTTTTGTTGTCTCATTAAAGTTCAATTATCATAACGATCAAGCAACCCCCCACCCACAAAGTAGGCCTAGTTGTACTGGAGACAAGAGAAGTCTTGAGTAAATGTCAGCAGCAGTGCAAGTAATGTAATCGGTCAGTCATGCCCTAGAGGGCGCCATTGTACCATACATGGAAAGTCCCAGTTGACCAAATGTCAATGTCGAGTGGAGAGCTTCAATCGCAATCCTCAGGTTGGAAATTACTTTCTCTCACACCCCCCTCAGAGATGAAACAGAGAGACTCACATCATGTCCGGATAGCTATCGGACACATCATAGCGAGACTGGTCTCTCAAAAAAGCAACACTTTTTTTAACAACACCAAAAGATAGAACAAGATACCCGTATTGCTTATCATGTGATTGACATCTCTCTCTCTCTCTCTCTCTCTCTCTTCCAGTCTGCAGAAGCTGTCTAGTGAAGTACCTGGAAGAGAACAACACCTGTCCCACGTGCAGGATTGTCATTCACCAGAGCCACCCACTGCAGTACATCGGGTCAGTAGGCAGCCTGGACACCAAACCACATTCCCCTTAGCCGCTCAGTTGTTTCATCAGTGTGCAGAACAGAGAGCCACCACTACGGGGCAGCAGCACTGTCCAAAAACAATACCGTCGAAGGAGATGGGAGAGGAGGGGGAAAACAAAACAACATGAATATTCTAATTAAATAAATACATACATGCATATTTGCTTAAATGCGCATGTGCGCTGGTGGGGACCAAACAATTGATTTCCATTCAAAGTCCTATTTTCCTGAACCCTAAACTTTTTTCTTGTGGGGACCGGTGAAATGTCCCCACCTGTTCGAATGTTCCTTTTTTTACCCTCCCTGTGAGGATTTCTGGATAGTCAAACCAAACACACACACACACACAAAGTAAAGGGACTGTTGTCCATCTGCCCTATGAGGGCTTGTGCAGTAGTGTCTGATTAATAGTACAGCCAATGGGGATGTTCGCCAGCCTAAATGTCTACCAGCTATTTAGTCATAAGCATTTTGCAGCCCAGAAAAATGTCCCCATTTTGATGGAAAAAAACCCAATTTCGAACACATTTGAAATGCACTGCTCTCTTCATTTCCCTCTGAGTAGTTGTTTGCTGAAATGAAAATAAAAAGCGAATAAATGTGCCAAACGAAAACATTTAAACAGATGTAAGACACATCAAAAATGTCAAAATTCGAAGCATAAAACAATGAACAGGTTCAAACTAGGTGTGAAAACAACAACAACGAGTGCTGCTACTACTACGGCCTGCTGCCGAGAAGATGAAAACACAAGCATATTTCTAACCCTATTTCAAGTCATACATCATTTAAGGGTTATTATAAGCTTGTAGGCACTTATCTTTAGTGTTTCAAGACTAATAAAACTTGAACGATTCATAATAGGTCAACTAGGAGTAGCCAAAATCATCAACGAGCATTAGGTCATCTTTCAGATGGTGAAAGCTAATTGAGCCTCGATCCATCCCCGCACTCCCGTGCACCAAAGGCCCTGTCAATAAGGCGTCAGCGCTCGCTGTGTTTGGGGCGAAGCAGAGTTTGGCCACCGCAGTGGTAAGCGGTCAGCTCTCACTTGCCTCAGGGGGTGGTGAAAATCAGCTAATTATGGTCTTGAGCGCAGGATAGGATAGAGAGAATGACCTTCACTCCAGACGGCGCACACCCCGCTGAGTTTCGCTAGTCACACTGCAGGCCCAGGTGTTGCAGTACAAAGTGGGCGTCACAGCTGGGTAGTGGACAAATGCGCGGTGTTTTGATGTCATTCATGCTGTCATATGGTAAACATGGGAATTTTGAATGTCAAGAAGCATGTGCTGCTGGCATTAAGGAAGCGTACATGTTTTGTATATGCTGTGGCAAGAGAAAGTATGTGAACCCTTTGGAATGACCTGGATTTCTGCATAAATTGGTCATACAATTTGATCTGATCTTCATCTAAGTCACAACAATAGACAAACACAGTCTGCTTAAACTAATAACACACGAACAATTGTACATTTTCATGTCTTTATTGAACATACCGTATGAACATTCACAGTGCAGGGTGGGAAAAGTATGTGAACCCTTGGATACTGGTATATGACTGGTATAACAACAGGTTGGCCCTCCTTTGGTAGCAATAAATTCAACCAAATGTTTTCTGTAGTTGCGGACCAGACCAGCACAACGGTCAGGAGGAATTTTGGATCATTCATCTTTACAAAACTGTTTCAGTTCAGCAATATTCTTAGGATGTCTGGTGTGAACCGCTCTCAAGGTCATGCCACAGCATTTTAAATGGGGTTGAGGTCAGGACTCTGACTGGGCCATTCCAGAAGTCTTATTTTCTTCTGTTGAAGCCATTCTGTTGTTGATTTACTTCTGTGTTTTGGGTCGGTGTCCTGTTGCATCACCGAACCTCTGTTGAGCTTCAATTGGCGGACAGACAGCCTTACATTCTCCTGCAAAATGTCTTGATAAACTTGGGAATTAATTTTTCCGTCGATGATAGCAAGCTGTCCAGGCCCTGAGGCAGCAAATCAGCCCCAAACCATGATGCTCCCCCCCACCATACTTTACATTTGGGATGAGGTTTTTATGTTGGTGTGCTGTGCTTTTTTTTTCTCCACACATAGTGTTGCGTGTTCCTTCCTTCCAAACAACTCAACTTTAGTTTCATCTGTTCACAGAATATTTTGCCAGAAGCTCTGTGGAACATCCAGGTGCTCTTTTGTGAACTTCAGACATGCAGCAATGTCTTTTTTGGACAGCAGTGGCTGCTTCCGGGGTATCCTCCCATGAACACGGTTCTTATTTAGTGGTTTACCTATCATAGACTCGTCAACAGAGATGTTAGCATGTTCCAGAGATTTCTGTATGTCTTTAGCTGACACTAGGGTTCTTCTTAACCTCGTTGAGCATTCTGCACGGCCACTCCTAGGGAGAGTAGCAATAGTGCTGAACTTTCTCCATTTATAGACAATTTGTCTTACCGTGGACTGATGAACATCAAGGCTTTTAGAGATACTTTTGTAACCCTTTCCAGCTTTATGCATTAGCCTAGGGGTTCACATACTTTTCCCAATCTACACTGTGAATGTTTAAATGATGTATTCGATATATACAAGAAAAATACAATAATTTGAGTGTTATTAGTTTAAGCACACTATGTTTGTCTATTGTTGTGACTAAGATGAAGATCAGATCAAAAGTTTTGACTAATTTATGCAGAGATCCACGTAATTCCAAAGGGTTCACATACTTTTTCTTGCCACTGTATGTCTATCATTAAAGGCAACATTTCCAAACAAAACACAGAATAAGCATGGTACCACATGTCATCAGCTATTAGTGATAATAAATGTAGCATTGTCAGATTTGTAATTTAAAAAAAAATATTTCTCCCCTTTAGCCATGACCGAACAATGCAAGACATTGTCTACAAGTTGGTGCCGGGACTACAAGAGGGCAAGTGTCTCACTTTGGTTTCTCTCCTTCCTTGTCCCCTCCCCAAAAAATTAAATATATATATTTGAATCTGCCCATATACATTTCCAAACCAACCCCAGTTCGCCTTGAATCTTTTTATTTTGGTGAGATTGGGGCTGAATGACTGAATAACAAACATCCCAAAGCACATAGCCCTGAAATATCTATGGATTTGACTTTTATTTATTTATCTGACAGACTGTAATGAGAGAAATCCTACTCCATAGTCTGCCATCAAATTTAAAGAAGCCCTAGTGACAGTTACCTTCAGCCAAAGCAAGGCCCTAATTCTCCCTTGTGTCTCTCTCTCTTTCAATCCCCTTTCCCCTCCTGCAGCGGAGATAAAAAAACAAAGAGACTTCTATCAGAAGCTGGGAATGGAAGTGCCCGGGGACATCAAAGGAGAGCTGTGCAGCATGAAACAACATCTAGATCCTCAGCGCAATGGTACGGTCCATTTCCCCCCTCTATTTTCCCTACTTAGTATCACCTCTTTCCTGGATTCGGCCCAGGCGAATCAGAGTGTGAAAGTGGCGGCGCTTGTGAAGCACGGCGGCGTTGCGATCCAGCCCGACAACGAGGTGTAAAACGCATGCCCAGAGAGTCGTCGCAGAGCAGGCCTAATTGGTCGCTCAAAACCCTTTCTGATTTCTTGTAATTAACGCTCAAATGGAAGTGGAACTGCTCTTGCCCCCCCGTTGGGCTGAGCTGTGGCTAACATCCTTAGGAGGTCGTTTAAACAGAATTCTGGCAGAAATGGAACCCTTGTCAACACTCACTGCCCAGCAAAACAGAAATAGTGCGGAGCTTGTTGGCTAACAACAGGCGACAGCTCCGGCTCCTAGATATCCTGAGAGCCAAACCCCGGAGTGGGGAATGACATGAGTGTGCTAATGGACAGCTTCTATAATATCACCTTCACTTCAAGAGCACAAAAAGTGGCTTTCACTCTAATTTTATTTCTGTCTATTCCTTTCTCTCATGTTCTCTCTCTCACTTCTATCTCTCGTCCCCCCCCCTCTTTCTCTCTGTCCCTCTCTCTCTCTCTCTGTCCCTCTCTCTCTCTCTGTCCCTCTCTCTCTCTCTCTCTCCCTCTCTCCCTCTCTCTCTCTCTCTCTCTCTCTCTCTCTCTCTCTCTCTCATACCTCTAACATTCTATTTCATTCTCTTTCATTCTCTCTCATATACACTGAGTGTACAGAACATTAGGGACACCTTCCTAATATTGAGTTGCAGCTCCTTTTCCCCCAGAACAGCCTGAATTTGTTGGGGTCATGGACTCTACAAGGTGTCAAAGGACACCGTATATACTGTGTTTGGAGGTGCTTGGAAATAGCCACAGGATGGTTTGTCAATACCGTCAATACTGTTGAAACTATTTATTTTAAATAGTTTACATTTTTAAATGTTTAAATTTTCATATTTGTAGCAACGTTTTATGTAGATACCTGCAGTCAACTAGTGCAGTGCGTTAGTAAATAAAGCAGATTGCTTTCTTATTTCACCTGTCACATTATTTGACATTATGAAGCTTAAGTTCCCAGCACAATTGAGTAAGTCACGTGTTTGTTTGTAAAAGCACAACAGGAGATTGACGAGTGTGTATTGACGAGTCACGTTTTATATTGAAAGTCAACAGTGTTTTTTTGAGTGATCAGGGACGTGCAACTATTCTTTTCATTCACAGAAAATACTTTAGTGCAACACATTCAAAATAAAATAGCTTCATTTTTATCAGATGGCAACAGAAGTGCAACGCTATTTGGCTGGCAGCCGCAAGTAAATGAGCAAAAATATTTATAATGTTTAGGCCTATAGAGAGAATGTTGCCAACTACATTTCCTAATGTTTTGCTTAAAGTTAATCTTGCATTTTACCAGAGAAAAATAGGCTGGCTACACCGAGAGAAGTTCAGGAGAAAAGAAGCGCTGTCTGCTGATAGAATGCTGTTCATGAATTCTCATTTGAGTTTAGAAGTGCAACTGAAGCACAAAATGAGTCTGATGCCGAGCAGAAATTACAATAAGAAGCCATTTAGATCTGTGTTCACAAAACGGGGGCAAGAAATGTCTTGTGTTTTATATATTTTTTCCTTTGTGAAAAATGCTGCATTTCGTGTTAACACGACCCTTAAATTTAACATGCTATCTAAGTAAGTGGCTGGATTAGTAAGGTGACGGGGCATCGTATTGTGTAAGCTTTCTGTCTTGTTTGAGAAGTCAAAGCCCTCTGGATGAGTTATTTGTAGTGGTTGCCCAAGGCTTTCTTGATTTCCTTGTGTTTTTTCTCCTCTGTTCTCGGCCTGTCTGCTCCTCCCCCCTCTCTTCTCTGAGCAGAGCAGGCAGGCCCGTTGCCCTAGCGACTCCAGACTTCACAGTCCACTCAAACACAGTGTGTAGACATGCTGCTGGAGAGCCAGTACTGCATGCTTCAAAACTTTGTTCATTTGCATAATGCCCCTCGTTCCCCTCGCCAAAAATGACATTCGGCAGCTCCTACCTATTTATGTATAACATTATGAACTGGATTGCCTGTCTTTGCAATTTGTTTATTTGTGTTTGAGCTCGTTAGCGTATTTAGCTAGCAGCCTCAATGCAAATTCACTATTGTGCTGATTTTGTTAGCATTCTGATAATAGATGCTCAATGGGCTTTTTTTAACGTTTTTTACGCCCTCTTATGTACTAAACCGGTAATACTGTAAATCCCGTGGTGAGAGAAGGACGGTATGACGATACCGCCCAACCCTGCCGAAACCATTCCACAGGGATTTTGGCCCATGTTGACTCCAATGCTTCCCACAGTTGTGTCAAGTTGACTGGATGTCCTTTGGATGGTGGGCCATTCTTGATACACATGAGAAACTATTGAGCATGAAAATCGCAGCACTGTTGCAGTTCTTGACACACTTAAACCGGTGCGCCTGGCACCTACTACCATACTCCGTTCTAAGGCACTTCAATCTTTTGTCTTGCGCTTTCACCCTCTGAATGGCACACATACACGATCCATGTCTCAATTGTCTCAAGGCTTAAAAATCCTTCTTTGTTTTGTACACTCAGTGTGCATTAATGCCAAAGTCTCCATAAAGACCCACTTATGTGAAAAATCACATTAGTATTTTACATGCCAGCTCTTTATGACAATGTCCTCTGTGAGTGGTTTTTCGATGGTAAACAATGCCGTATGCTATGTAGAAGCTAATGAAAAATAAAATGTTCTGTGACATATAGTGCTCAGATCAGCCCACCAGTTTCTTGTTTGTAAGACTCGATAATATCAGTGTCTTGTTTCCTAGAATTGTTTCAAAATGGAAACAAAGTCCACCTTATACTTAGTGTCATTGAGTTATTTTCAGGTTGGCTGAAGGTGTATCATAACCAATTTGGCCTCACTTGAACAGTAATCACTCTGCTTACTCTTGAGATTAGCTCGGGCTAGTACAAGAGTGCTCTCAAGCCTCACTGTCAATCCCCTTTGGAATGTACCGTGGAGAGCAAATGGGAGAACAATAGAAGATGGTTGGGCCCCAGTCCCATCGCCAATCATAGAGAGGGAGGAAATGTTTGTCCACAAACAAGGGGCTAACCTAATCAACTGAGCTCAGATAATGGCCCCTTGCTTCGCTGGGACGGAATTGAAAACTCAGGGTATTGGGAGATTCTCAAGGCCCTCTCTCCCAAGATCTTTTCCATCACAGTGAACCAAACATCCGGAGCCAACAGGTTTATTTAACAGGAGCTAGCCTCCCTCTCACCGCTCCACGCCTATTTCCCTCAGCCTAGCTATTTCGCTGTGTGTAGAAGCCTTATTTCTCTCTTCCTCTTGCCAGTGACCATCGGCCCTTACTTTATAATGACCTCTCTCCATCTCAATTTTCCTATTCCTCCATCTTTGCTCAAATGGTTCCCCAAGGCCAATTAAACCAGAGAAGAGGTCTGATTTTAGCCCCCTTGCAATCACAAAGGCAAAAGATCAGTTTGGATGACCGCGCTCAGACGGTGGACAAATCAAGTAAACTGCTTGACGCGTTGGGCCACGTCAAGCAGTTCCTAATTCCTAATAAATGTAATTCTACAGTTGAATGGATACAGGCCATTTGGTTCATTAGAAAAAAAAGCCCCGTTTCTTGCCATCAGATGAGCATTGCTTGTGTTTAGTTAATAAAGAGAGCAGGTATGAAAGTCAATTGTGTCCAGTCGACTAGATTAAAGGTTGAACACACTCCGAGTGATCCACTCTTGTCATTCACTCATAATTGTCTGGTAATCTTATATAGAGCCATGGCTGTATGAAGTAATATTCGTTAATGTGTTAAAACATTGAAATGATGAATACAGTAGATGGCAACTAAAATAAAGTCTTATTAGGCTTTCTATGACCACTATCTGTCGCTCCTCTCATTGGTTGACAACAGGTGAGGTGAAAACGGAGGACACGGCAAATAAGGAAACAGCGGAGGAGAAACCGGAGGAGGAGGAGAACGATTATCACCGCAGCGACGAGCAGGTAGGTGGACGTCCACCACACGCCGCCTTCATTTCCTGCAGGACAGGAAGGAGTCATGTCTGAGCTCTTCTTTCATTTTCTCTGTCCGGGTGCCCTGAAATTACAGGCCCCATGCTTTGTCTGCTCAAGTGGAATCTCATAAACATTATCCTAGGTTATAGGGGAATGTATTTTATACCATCTATTGCATTTTGCCTGTCATTGCTCATCCAAATATTTATATGTATATATTCTTAGACCATTCCTTTACATAGATTTGTGTGTATTAGGTAGTTGTTCTGGAATTGTTAGATTACATGTTAGATATTGATGCACTGTCGGGACTAGAAGCACAAGCATTTCGCTACACTCGCAATAACATCTGCTAACCATGTGTATGTGACCAATAACATTTGATTTGGATTTGATTTGATTTAGGTGAACTATTTTGTAATGACCAGTTCACTACATGGTAGACCTATAGTTGTTTTGAGTCGTATATCCACAAGTAGACAACCCAGCATGCCGCACATACAGCTCATTTAAAATACGGAAAGGTTTTTACACGAATTTCGTCTTGATGATCATTTGTATTCCAGTACATTCTCAGCTCTGTGGACGATATCAATAATGCAGAGAGCTTTTATTGTCTCTGCTCGTCGCCATTGTATTCACAAACAGTATTTTCCAGAAAAGAGCCGCCGTACATGCGTCACCACTATATAGCTTCAGGTGATTGGCTGTTTAACATGTAGCTATTGTCTCCAAAAAGAAAATATCAACATGTTTTTGAAAAAACACGCAGTGTCGACTTGCAGCCAAGCGCCACGTCCTCTCTACTTGGCCGGGAGATTGTACCAGAGGTCAAAGGTCCCGCTCTTTTGGTATTCAGCAGAGGTGTGGAGTGTTGAACGAATAGCTAATAGAGCTGCTAAGCTTTGTGAACAGAATACGCGGAGGGGAGAACTGCTGTCCAGCGTCATGTGAGGCACGGGAGAAAGGGAGCGGGTGAAAAGGAGACAGCGGGGGGAGGATGTGAGAAAGAGATAAAAGAAAAAAAGATTTGGAGGGTCGAGATAGAAGCCCTTTAAGACACCGTGGGTGAGAGAGTCTGCTAAAATGACATGGCTGCTATGGAATTGTAAAGGAGATGAAGAAGCGCGTGAGTGAAAAGGATGGATAGAAGGAGGTCAAATCAAATTTTATTTGATGTCGGTGTTAATGCGAGTGTAGCAAAATGCTTGTGCTTTTAGTTCCTGACCATGCAGTAATGTCTAACAAGTAATCGAACCTAACAATTTCAGGTGAAGAGAGGAATGAGAAACAGAGAGATCAGGGCAATGGGGAGAGAAAGAGAGGACACAGAGGGGGGAGGTTATGCAGAAAGGGACGAATTGATAACCGAAAAAAGAACAGAAACAAAAGATGACGAGGACTGATAAAGGCAGTGTTAAGATTCGTTACTCGGAACAGTAATATATGAAATATTATTTGTTATATTAGTTATTTCTTTACGCCGTCCATTCAGTACGGATAAGCAAACTTTTAGATTTACTTTGTGATTTTCGCCATTGTTTGGTATTGCTTTGTCCTTAATAAGTAATCTCTTTCATTTGATGCTTTATATTTCAATGCGTTATTATGTGCAGGATCGGTCTGACAGTTTGCATTCGCCGTCATTTAACCCACGCGTCATTTGAGTTTTGATGTCAGCATTTGAAGTCGGCCTTATTGTGACTTGATAGCCGGTACCTGTATTAATGGCACCTGTTTGAACTTGTTATCAGTAGAAAATACACCTGTCCACAACCTCAAACAGTCACACTCCAAACTCCACTATGGCCAAGACCAAAGAGCTGTCAAAGGACACCAGAAACAAAATTGTAGACCTGCACCAGGCTGGGAAGACTGAATCTGCAATAGGTAAGCAGCGTGTTTTGAAGAAATCAACTGTGGGAGCAATTATTAGGAAATGGAAGACATATAAGACCACTGATAATCTCCCTCGATCTGGGGCTCCACGCAAGATCTCACCCCGTGGGGTCAAAATTATCACAAGAACGGTGAGCAAAAATCCCAGAACCACACGGGGGGACCTAGTGAATGACCTGCAGAGAGCTGGGACCAAAGTAACAAAGCCTACCATCAATAACACACTATGCCGCCAGGGACTCAAATCCTGCAGTGCCAGACGTGTCCCCCTGCTTAAGCCAGTACATGTCCAGGCCCGTCTGAAGTTTGCTAGAGAGCATTTGGATGATCCAGAAGAAGATTGGGAGAATGTCATATGGTCAGATGAAACCAAAATATAACTTTTTGGTAAAAACTCAACTCGTCGTGTTTGGAGGACAAAGAATGCTGAGTTGCATCCAAAGAACACCATACCTACTGTGAAGCATGGGGGTGGAAACATGCTTTGGGGCTGTTTTTCTGCAAAGGGACCAGGACGACTGATCCGTGTAAAGGAAAGAATAAATGGGGCCATGTATCGTGAGATTTTGAGTGAAAACCTCCTTCCATCAGCAAGGGCATTGAAGATGAAACGTGGCTGGGTCTTTCAGCATGACAATGATCCCAAACACACCGCCCGGGCAACGAAGGAATGGCTTCGTAAGAAGCATTTCAAGGTCCTGGAGTGGCCTAGCCAGTCTCCAGATCTCAACCCCATAGAAAATCTTTAGAGGGAGTTGATAGTCTGTTTTGCCCAGCAACAGGAATGGGCCAAAAAAACAGCAACAGTGTGTGAAAACCTTGTGAAGACTTACAGAAAACGTTTGACCCCTGTCATTGCCAACAAAGGGTATATAACAAAGTATTGAGAGAAACTTTTGTTATTGACCAAATACTTATTTTCCACCGTAATTTGCAAATAAATTCATAAAAAATCCTACAATGTGATTTTCAGGATTTTTTTCTTCTCATTTTTTATTATTTTTTTTATTTATTTTTTTACCTTTATTTAACCAGGCAAGTCAGTTAAGAACAAATTCTTATTTTCAATGACGGCCTGGGAACAGTGGGTTAACTGCCTGTTCAGGGGCAGAACGACAGATTTGTACCATGTCAGCTCGGGGGTTTGAACTCGCAACCTTCCGGTTACTAGTCCAACGCTCTAACCACTAGGCTACCCTGCCGCCCCAAATATTATGTCATAGTTGAAGTGTACCTATGATGAAAATTACAGGCCTCTCTCATATTTTTAAGTCGGAGAACTTGCACAATTGGTGGCTGACTAAATACTTTTTTGCCCCACTGTATGTCTCTTCTTTCACCCATTTTTGTGGAACAATTCCATTTCAATATAGGCTACAAGCGTTTTTCCATTCAGTGTTTCAGAACATGATTGGAGAATGGTGCTCGTTTAATAAAGTTAGATCAAAGCTGAATGTCTGCAAGATCACATAATGATAGTGTTCTACATAGTCGAACCGAATAGTATAACGTTACTGTAAATAAAAAAAACACCACATTTTATTATGAGATGGTAAGATGATTGTGCGAATGGTCCGATTGTTTGCTCATGCAGCCAAAACTGAACAGTACACGACACAAGGCAAAACAGATTGAAACAAAACACAAGTAGGCTACAGTTTGTGAACTGCATGCCAACCATTTGATATCAATCAGTTTCACGAGAATATGCATTTAAATCTTGAGTGATGTAGCATGAGTGATGTTGCATGGACATTTCACTGGTAAAACTTGAAGAATAAGCCTGTCATTTACGATTGACAGTGATAAATGTGAATGGAGGGTGAGCACATACAGTTAAAGTCGGATGTTTACATACACTTAGGTTGGAATCATTAAAACTTGTTTTTCAACCACTTCACAAATTTCTTGTTAACAAACCATAGTTTTGTCAAGTCGGTTAGGACATTACTTTGCGCATGACACAAGTGACACAAAAATTGTTTTTGGACCCAATTTCAGTGGGTCAGAAGTTTACATACACTAAGTTGACTGTGCCTTTAAACAACTTGGAAAATTCCAGAAAAGGATATAATGGCTTTTTTTGAAGCTTCTGCAAGGAGAATTGAACTCATTTGAGTCAATTGGAGGTGTACCTGTGGATGTATTTCAAGGCCTACCTTCAAACTCAGTACCTCTTTGCTTGACATCATGGGAAAATCAAAAGAAATCAGCCTTGACCTCAGAAAATAAATTGTAGACCTGCACAAGTCTGGTTCATCCTTGGGAGCAATTTCCAAATGCCTGAAGGTATTCAGGTTCATCTGTACAAACAATAGTATGCAAGTATAAACACCATGGGACCACGCAGCCGTCATACCACTCAGGAAGGAGAGGTGTACTTTGGTGTGAAAAATGCAAATCAATTCCAGAACAACAGCAAAGTACCTTGTGAAGATACTGGAGGAAACAGGTATACAAGTATCTATATCCACAGTAAAACAAGTCCTATATCGACATAACCTGAAAGGCCACTCAGCAAGGAAGAAGCCACTGCTCCAAAAAAGCCAGACTGGCCTCCCAGGTGGCGCAGTGATCTAGGGCACTAAATCGCAGCGCTAGCTGTGCCACCAGAGACTCTGGGTTCGCGCCCAGGCTCTGTCGCAGCCGGCCGCGACTGGGTGGTCCGTGGGGCGATGCACAATTGGCCTAGCGTCGTCCGGGTTAGGGAGGGTTTGGCCGGTAGGGATATCCTTGTCTCATCGCGCGCCAGCGACTCCTGTGGTGGTCTGGGCGCAGTGCACACTAACCAAGGTCGCCAGGTGCACAGTGTTTCCTCCGACACATTGGTGTGGCTGGCTTCCGGGCTGGATGCGCGCTGTGTTAAGAAGCAGTGCGGCTTGGTTGGGTTGTGTTTCGGAGGACGCATGACTTTCGACCTTCGTCTCTCCCGAGCCCGTACGGGAGTTGTAGCGATGAGACAAGATAGTAACTACTAATAATTGGATACTATGAAATTGGGGAGAAAAAGGCCAGACTATGGTTTGCAACTGCACATGGGGATAAAGATCATATTTTTTGTAGAAATGTCCTTTGGGCTGATGAAACAAAAATAGAATTGTTTGGCCATAATGACCATCGTTATCTTAGGAGGAAAAAGGAGGAGGCTTGGAAGCCGAAGAACACCATCCCAACTGTGAAGCATGGGGGTGACAGCATCATGTTGTGGGGGTGCTTTGCTGCAATAGGGCCTGGTGCACTTCACAAAATAAATGGCATCATGAGGAAGGAAAATTATGTGGATATCTTGAAGCAACATCTCAAGACATCAGTTAAAGCTTGGTCGCAAATGGGTCTTCCAAATGGACAATGACCTCAAGCATACTTCCAAAGGTGTGGCAAAAAGGACAACAATGTGAAGGTATTCTTTAAAAAAAAAAAATCCCCTATTTCAGTAGGTTAGTAGTTACTATCTTGTCTCATCACTGCAACTCCCATACAGGCTCAGGAGAGACGAAGGTCTCTCTTAACACAGCACGCATCCAACCCAGAAGCACCAATGTGTCAGAGAAAACACCGTGCACCTAGCGACCTGGTCAGCGCGTACTGTGCCCGGACCACCACAGGAGTCGCTAGTGCGCGATGAGACAAGGATATCCCTACCGGCCAAACCCTCCCTAACAAGGCTAGGCCAATTGTGTCCCCCCATGGACTTCCCAGTCACGGCCAGTTGCGACAGAGCTTTGGCTCGAACCCAGAGTCTCTGGTGGCACAGCTAGCACTGTGATGCAGTGCCTTAGACCACTGCGCCTCAATCCTAAAGAAATTTTGTGGGCAGAACTGAAAAAGCATGTGTGAGCAAGGAAGCCTACAAATCTGACCCAGTTACACCAGCTCTGTCAGGAGGAATGGGCCAAAATTCACCCAACATTTTGTGGGAAGCTTGTGGAAGGCTACCTAGAATGTTTGACCCAAGTTAAACAATTTAAAGGCAATTGCTACCAAATACCAATTGAGGGTATATACACTTCTGACCCACTGCGAATGTGATGAAAGAAATAAAAGCTGAAATAAATGATTCTCTCTACTATTATTCTTACATTTGTCATTCTTAAAATAAAGTGGTGATCCTAACTGTCCTAATAAAGGGAATTTTTACAAGGATTAAATGTCAGGAATTGTGAAAAACTGAGTTTAAATGTATTTGGCTAAGGTGTATGTAAACTTTTGACTTCAACTGTAAGCTGAGGTAAAGAAACCGAGGGTATAACATGCCAGTAGAGACTTGAATCTAAAAGTAACGTTACTTGAAAAAGTAACTGTAATAATGCTACAATATTTGAACACAAGTAACTTGTTATATTATTCATAAAAGTAATAGATTACTGTAACGCGTTACCCCCAACACTGCTTATACGTGTGAATTTTGAACAGCCACTCAACCCTATTTGGTTATAGTAATAACAGCAGGAGAGGGCTATGCATGGCTGGTTTTTGGACTTCTTCCACCATGTCTGCTGGGTGACCTTCTAAAGGTTGACCTTGGGGTGGGGAGGGAAGCCAAGGCAGCCTAATGAAAGCAGCACAACACTGAAATTGAAAAGAGGAAGAACCATGAAAGCAAAATGTAGCAGAGTAATGAACGTCTGCTCACGTTGGCAGAGGCACAAAGGTTTGAATTTTCACATCCAGGATATACAGACAATGGAGTGAGTGTATTCGGTGTTAGTTATTTTCAAGTGAAATTAGCTCCCAATTAAAAAAGATACGAGGACACTGCTTGATAATGTGATAAAATGATTTTTAGAAAGACATGACATCAGAATATATAACTATATATGTTCTTGTATGGTGATTTTGGGATGCTAAATATGGACACACAGTTGAATTCGGAAGTTTACATACACTTAGGTTGGAATCATCAAACCTTGTTTTTCAACAACTCCACACATTTCTTGTTAACAAACTATAGTTTTTGCAAATCGGTTAGGACATCTACTTTGTGCATACCACAAGTAATTTTTCCAACAATTGTTTACAGGCAGATTATTTCATTTATAATTCACTGTATCACAATACCAGTGGGTCAGAAGTTTACATACACTAAGTTGACTGTGCCTTTAAACAACTTGGAAAATTCCAGGAAAGGATTTAATGGCTTTAGAAGCTTCTGCCAGGCTAATTGACATAATTTGAGTCAATTGGAGGTGTACCTGTGGATGTATTTCAAAGCCTACCTTCAAACTCAGTGCCTCTTTGCTTGACACCATGGGAAAATCAAAAGAAATCAGCCAAGACCTCAGAAAAGTCTGCTTCATCCTTAGGAGCAATTTCCAAACATCTGAAGGTACCACGTTCATCTGTACAAACAATAGTATGCAAGTATAAACACCAGGTGACCACGCAGCCGTCATACCACTAAGGAAGGAGACACGTTCTGTCTCCTAGAGATGAACGTACTTTGATGCGAAAAGTGCAAATCAATCCCAGGACAACAGCAAAGGGCCTTGTGAAGATGCTGGAGGAGACAGGTGCAAAGGTATCTATATCCACAGTAAAACGAGTCCTATATCGACATAACCTGAAAGGCCTCTCAGCAAGGAAGAAGCCACTGCTCCAAAACTGCCATAAAAAAAGCCAGACTGCACATGTGGACAAAGATCGTACTTTTTGGAGAAGTGTCTGGTGTCTTCTGGTCTGATGAAACAAAAATAGAACTGTTTGGTCATAATGACCATTGTTATGTTTGGAGGAAGAAGGGGGAGGCTTGCAAGCCGAAGAACACCATCCCAACTGTGAGGCATGGGGGTGGCGGCATCATGTTGTGGGGGTGCTTTGCTGCAGGAGGGCCTGGTGCACTTCACAAAATAAATGGCATCATGAGGGAGGAAAATTACGTGGATATATTGAAGCAACATCTCAAGACATCAGTTAAAGCTTGGTCGCAAATGGGTCTTCCAAATGGACAATGACCCCAAGCATACTTCAAACGTTGTGGCAAAATGGCTTAAGGACAACAAAGTCAAGGTATTGGAGTGGCCATCACAAAGCCATGACCTCAATCCCATAGAACATTTGTGGGCAGAACTGAAAAAAGCTGACTCAGTTACACCAGCTCTGTCAGGAGGAATGGGCCGAAATTCACCCAACTTATTGTGGGAAGCTTGTGGAAGGCTACCCGAAACGTTTGACCCAAGTCAAACAATTTAAAGGCAATGCTACCAAATACTAATTGAGTGTATGTAGTAAACTTCTGACCCGCTAGGAATGTGATGAAATAAATAAAAGCTGAAATACATTTTTCTCTCTACTATTATTCTGACATTTCACATTCTTAAAATAAAGTGATGATCCTAACTGACCTAAGACAGGGAATTTTTACTAGGATTAAATGCAGGAATTGTGAACAACTGAGTTTAAATGTATTCGGCTAAGGTGTATGTAAACTTCCAACTTCGACTGTAACTGTTTCACTGGAATATAAATGTAACATATTTAATAATCTCCCTTAGCCATTGAATCTATCAAGCCATTTTTTGTTCTTAAGTAATCGATACCTGCTATTCGCTACAAAGCTCAAAAAGAGTGAAACGGGGTGGTGCTCCAAAAACCTTAATTTTACTCAATGCCTTACGCTATTGCATTAGTCATGTCTGTGAATTTGCTCCGAGTCATACCAGCGCGGCAGTTCCCTAATGGTTCCACTAATGTAACGGCCCTGAAGACTGCTGTCGAACTACCATTAACTCTCAGTGACTCACTCTCTCAATGGAAAGCTTTTGTTTGCATCACAATGTTCCCCTCATTGTTTGTTCCATTGAAAACCAACCATTTACACTTTACAGCAGTCTTTACACTTTACAGCAGTCTTTACACTTTACAGCGGTCTTTACACTTTACAGCGGTCTTTACACTTTACAACGGTCTTTACACTTTAAGCGGTATTTACACTTTACATCAGTCTTTACACTTTACAGCGGTCTTTACACTTTACAGCGGTCTTTACACTTTAAGCGGTATGTACACTTTACAGCAGTCTTTACACTTTACAGCGGTCTTTACACTTTACAACAGTCTTTACACTTTAAGCGGTATTTACACTTTACATCAGTCTTTACACTTTACAGCGGTCTTTACACTTTACAGCGGTCTTTACACTTTACAGCGGTCTTTACACTTTACAGCAGTCTTTGCTTTCGATAGGTTCCATTGCCGCTGAGTATTTATTCGCGGATGATTTTCCACATTTGAGCATAACTCTGGAGACCCGTGTTTTTACTGGCTCTGTTGATGTTTTAGGGAGAAAGACAGGGGTTGCTAATGCCATCTGTTTCTATTAATGCATCCCTGGGTCTCCAGAAATCACCTGAAAATGGCAGTATAAAGCCACTTTACCAGGGCACTTTGTCTGTCTCTGCGCCAGTCAGAGGGAGAGGCCTGATGCTGGTAATGCAACGTGACTCCTTCAGGCACAGACTTGCCAAGCCACCTGCGGTACGGTCTTCGCTTGCCATGCTTCAGAAGTGTGCCACTCTCCATCTCCTGGCTTCTTGAGAGAATGCCATGGCACACAGTCACCATGGAAGACAGCAAGTCTCATGTGGAATGGTATTTTCAACGTAGTGGTTGATATCACTTTCATGTACAGTATTTGCAGAATACTGAGAAGCCTGGAAGGAAAATTCAAGTGCCACCTCAGTCATTTTTTAAATGCGTGTTCATTTGTCTTCCCTCCTGCAGGTCAGCATCTGTTTGGAGTGCAACAGCAGCAAGCTCCGTGGCCTGAAGCGCAAGTGGATCCGCTGCTCGGCGCAAGCCACGGTCCTTCACCTCAAGAAATTCATCGCCAAAAAGCTTAACCTGACATCGTTCAATGAGGTATGGCTAACCCACTTTAAGGCAAGGGGGGGGGGGGGGGGGATTTTCCTGCAGTAAGGCGAATTTGAGCTCGTCTAGTGACGAAGGACCTCTTTTTAAGGAGGCCCCAAGATGTAGTTTTGACTAGCCGTCTCTTTAAGCCCTTCCCATGCACTTTAAACTGAAAGATGATCCCTTTTAACAAGGCGTTCTTGGTTCTCTCAAGGCAGTGCATTTGTTTGCCTCATCACATACACTATCCAATCCTCTTCCTCCGCTGTCATTATTCTTCACAACGCTTTTGCCATTCACCTTATGTTCTGGGTAAAATATGCCCTTGTAATATAATTTGCTTTCTGTCTTGTCATTGTGAGTCGCCTGTCACAACTGTATGCGGGAGATGTGATGTAACTTTTAAGCCGGTGTTCAATTTGCCTTTTATCTCGTATCTGTCTGTCTGTCTGTCTTGAAGATGTGTGTGTGTGTGTGTGTGTGTGCGTGTGTGTGTGTGTGTGATGTCTTCAAAGCGTATGTTTCCATCACCAACGTCTGTGACGCAATACAGCTGTCAGCTGCTCTGTTGTTGTCTATTGAATATCAAGAGCCGTTCTTCATTCAAAATCTATTTTCAACACTAAACATAGAGGTGTACGTCAACAGTCCCTGCTGTGACAACGCACAGCGCGTCGCTTTCCCATGGGTTATATTTATATCCATAGGATAATTGGAGCATCCATCTTGATATTTCAGCAGACCTCACCAGGCCATGGAGAAGAGTATTTATTAAATCACTGTGCCTCACTAAGCCATGGAGAAGAGTATTTATTAAATCACTGTGCCTCACTAAGCCATGGAGAAGAGTATTCGACCACATGAGCTGAATGCGTTGCGTCACCCACACCATGTGTTTCATCATGTTTTATTTGTTTTCAAACTTGTTGCCATGTCCCTCAGCGCCCAAACACATGTACGCATGGGGAGAGGGAATGTGTTATGTTATTAATGACATTATCAACAATGGAATAAATACTCTAATACATGCTGTCTATTATTGCTGTAACTCTTGCTGTGGCAAGACGGTTTTACTCTGTTACCAAGATAAAATAACATCAAGGCAAAAGCAATGTCTCTCAGTTAGAAGGAAGAGCCAGCTACCAGTAGGTGCTGCTGTGGCAGTGCTGCTTCACACTGGCTTCCTCTCCTCCTCTCTCCCCTTCCCCCCTCAGCCCCTCAGTGTCTGTGTTGGGGAGAGTATTGATTGGCCGAATGCAGATGCGGGCAGCCGCCTCACAGAATATCAATGTTTAATCCACGGAGGAGGAGTGGATTGGCAAGGAAGTCTTTGATTCTATTGGCTACAATGAAGTTTTTTTGTCCTTTTCCAAAAGACCCCCATGCGCAAGGTGCTAAGGGCCCACCGGCAAATATACTTTTCCGTCTTTGTTTCCTCTCAAAGAAATGTAGATATTTTGACAGCACAGAGAGACCTCAAGTCTGAATCAGAAGGACAATATATAAAATATGATCAAAACAGTGCCTGTTTCTGACCGTGTGGGGGTTACAGCACACGCATTACACACTCCTAAGGTTAAAGGTATTTATTCTCTATATGCAGTGCAGCGGATTTCCCTTCCAGTGAATTGTTAATAAATGCATCATTCTTATATCTCCCATTCACAGCTGGACATTTTATGCAATGAGGAAATCTTGGGAAAGGACCACACTTTGAAATTTGTTGTCGTGACAAGATGGAGATTTAAGGTAATACTTATAAAAGAGTATGGGGTAGAATAAGTCTACTAAAATATGGCTTTTCCGGTTCTGTTGAATCTATGTTTTCTGCATAGATCATCCACAGAGTTGCATGCTGATAAGCTGTGCACACACACAAGTCTCGGTGGAGAGGACAGCTTGCTCTACCAGAACTATTTAGAGACCTTTTCTCTCACGATGTGCTATGGTGACACAAAACCCAGAGATGAATGGAAGTGAATGTTACGATCAGAGCTTGTCATTTTAAACCCCGATGTTTTATACTAGAGTCTATGATAAGGATATAATCAAAGTAGTACTCTATCTATCTCTGTCGGTGTTGAGAAGGACATTTTTCCAGCTGTATTGTTTTATACTAGAGTCTATGATAAGGATATAATCAAAGTAGTACTCTATCTATCTCTGTCGGTGTTGAGAAGGACATTTTTCCAGCTGTATTGTTTTATACTAGGGGCTATGATAAGGATATAATCAAAGTAGTACTCTATCTATCTCTGTCGGTGTTGAGAAGGACATTTTTCCAGCTGTATTGTTTTATACTAGGGGCTATGATAAGGATATATTCAAAGTAGTAGCCTATCTATCTCTGTCGGTGTTGAGAAGGACATTTTTCCAGCTGTATTGTTTTATACTAGGGGCTATGATAAGGATATAATCAAAGTAGTAGCCTATCTATCTCTGTCTGTGTTGAGAAGGACATTTTTCCAGCTGTATTGTTTTCAGTCAGTTAGTCTTTATTTGTCATTTGTTTTGTTTGCATTCCAGAAATCCCCCCTCCTGCTGCATTACAGACCCAAAATGGATTTGCTGTAGTCGGACAGAACGGTTGTTTTGGCCCAGTGGCCCAGAACTGTGCAACGTACTATTTATGCAGAGACGATCAATCCCAACACCAAGCAAACACACCAGATCAGAAGTCCACACAAGCCAGCAAACAACAAACCCCAGCACAGATACTGCACCACTGGCGGGTTTAGATCAAAAAACAACCTTTTTTTTTTGTCCGCTATACATCCTAGATATGTGAAAGATTTGAGAGAAAAAAAGCATATATTTATACTTTTGTACAGATGAGACATGGAACCAAGACACTACTGGTGCTCTGTTTACACATGAACAAGATGTCGGGGAATCGTGTGCCCATATTTTTTTTTCTTTTTTTTCGACAGACTTCACTCCTCCGACCCTCATTGACTGATAAAAAGGCGAGGACGAGGATTTTTAACAGTTCATTTTATTTTTCAGGTTACACTCAAACGAGTCTTGGGAGCAAAGAAAGTATATACATTTATATAATAAGACATTGTTTCAAAGCTGTTTATTGCGTTGTTGTATTGTCCTCTGATTTATTTTTTTTATTTTACTTTAAAATTGCTTCGGGTTTGCTGAAGGTTGATTGTGAATAGGGGAAAAATGTGTGTACTAATTTATGTTCTATATACCAATATTGTACATAAAATGTCATTATGAGAGAGATTGAAAGGAGTAAGAAAGATACTTAAGATTGTTAGGAAAGGTTCACAGAAGTGCTTCAGTACGGTGCATTCGGAAAGTATTCAGACACTTTGACTTTTTCCACATTTTGCTATGTTAGTCCACACAAATCTACACACAATACCCCAAACAGGTTTTTAGATATTTTTGCAAATGTATTATAAATAAAAAACAGAAATATCTTATTTACATAAGTATTCAGACTTGCTATGAGTTTCGAAATTGAGACAGGTTTGTGTCGAGGCCCAGATCTGGGGAATGGTACCAAATTATGCAGCATTGAAGGTCCCCAAGAACACAGTGGCCTCCATCATTCTTAAATGGAAGAAGTTTTGAACCACCAAGACTCTTCCTAGAGTGGGCCGCCCGGCCAAACATCGCAATCGGGGGAGAGGGGCCTTGGTCAGGGAGGTGACCAAGAACCCGAGTTCCTCTGTGGAGATGGGAGAACCTGAAAGAAGGACAACCATCTCTGAAGCACTCCACCAATCAGACCTTTATGGTAGTGTGGCTAGACGGAAGCCACTCCTCAGTAAAAGGGACATGTCAGATTGAACTCTTTGGTCTGAATGCCAAGCATCACAGCTGGAGAAAATCTGGTACCATCCCTACAGTGAAGCATGGTGGTGGCATCATAATGCTGTGGGGATGTTTTAGGCGGGAGGGGCTGGGAGACTAGTCAGGATCGAGGGAAAGATCAACGGAGTAAAGTACAGAGAGATCCTTGATGAAAACCTGCTCTAGAGCGCTCAGGACCTCAGACTGGGGCGAAGGTTCACCTTCTAACAGGACAATGACCCTAAGACAATGCAGGAGTGGCTTCGAGACAAGTCTCTGAATGTCCTTTAGTGGCCCAGCCAGAGCCCGAACTTGAACCCGATCAAACATCTCTGGAGAGACCTGAAAATAGCTGTGCAGCGACACTACACATCCAACCTGGCAGATCTTGGGAGGATCTGCAGAGAAGAATGGGAGAAACGCCCCAAATACAGGTGTTTCAAGCTTGTAGCATCATACCAAGAAAACTCAAGGCTGTAATCACTTGTAAAGGTGCTCTAACAGAGTGCTGAGTAAAGGGTGTGAATACTTACACTAATGTTCAGAAGTTTGGGGTCACTTAGAAATGTCCTTGTTTTTGAAAGAAAAGCACATTTTTTTGTCCATTAAAATAACATCAAATTGATCAGAAACACAGTGTACACATTGTTAATGTTGTAATGTTGTAAAATACTATTGTAGCCGGAAACAACAGATTTTTTATGGAATATTTACATAGGCGTACAGAGGCCCATTATCAGCAACCATCACTCCTGTGTTCCAATGGCACATTGTGTTAGTTAATCCAAGTGTATCATTTTAAAAGGCTAATTGATCATTCAAAAACCCTTTTGCAATTATGTTAGCACAGCTGAAAACTGTCGTTCTGATTATAGAAGCAATACAACTGTCCTTCCTTAGACTAGTTGAGTATCTGGAGCATCAGCATTTGTGGGTTCGATTACAGGCTCAAAATGGCCAAAAAACAAAACTTTCTTCTGAAACTTGTCAGTCTATTCTTGTTCTGAGAAATGAAGGCTATTCCATGCGAGAAATTGCCAAGAAACTGAAGATCTTGTACAACGCTGTGTCCTACTCTCTTCACAGAATAGCGCAATCTGTCTCTAACCAGGATAGAAGGAGGAGTGGGAGGCCCCGGTGCACAACTGAGCAAGAGGACAAGTACATTAGAGTGTCTAGTTTGAGAAATAGACGATTCACAAGTCCTCAACTGGCAACTTCATTAAATAGTACCCGCAAAATACCAGTCTCTACCTCAACAGTGACGAGGCGACTCTTGGATGCTGGCCTTCTAAGCAGAGTTGCAAAGAAAATGACATTTCTCAGACTGGCCAATAAAAATAAAAGATTAAGGTGGACAAAAGAACACAGACACAGGACAGAGATATGGCTTTTTCTTTGCATCTCTGCCTAAAGGCCAGCATCCCGGAGTCACCTCTTCCCTGTTGATGTTGAGACTGGTGTTTTGCGGGTACTATTTAATGAACTTGCCAGTTGAGGACTTGTGAGGCGTCTGTTTCTCAAAATAGTGTACTAATGTACTTGTCCCCTTGCTCAGTTGTGCACCGGGGCCTCCCACTCCTCTTTCTATTCTGGTTAGAGCCAGTTTGCTCTGTTCTGTGAAGGGAGTAGTACACTGCGTTGTATTGTGTGTAGATCGATGAGGGGGGGAAAACTATTTAATCCATTTAGAATAAGGTTGTAACATAACAAAATGTGGAAAAGTCAGGGGGTCTGAATACTTTCCGAATGCACTGTATATTGTTGGGCTACTTGTATATGTAATATTGGGTTTTTAATGTAGAGCAGACTCCTTATCAGTATATAGAAAGGCATCTTTTAGTTGTCTGAGAGAGAAACAAAACAAATATATCAAATCTTCTGCCGTGTAAAAAAGAAAATAGTCTGAAATTACGTTGCATTGCTACATGCACAAGATATGAATTAGAGACAGTCTATGAAAGCAGCCCGCTTTTAAACTATTCCAGTGATTACTTCATCTCAATTGCATTGCCATCAAATACGATTGACCATTAAATCAACCTGGTTTCTTCTAACAGTATAATCAAGCAAGAACTTGGGAGTATTGTTCGAAACATCTGTGTCCAAAAATCCTGCAAGGTAATATTATGCAGCCACTGTTACTCTTGCTATCGACAGGAGGCACTTGTATTGATTTATTCTCTTTAGGTATTCATACCACAATAAATCCGTCCTCGTGTTTATTCGACCGCACTTCACAGCTCCCTAGCCCTGCATATTGTTTCGAGAGATGAGGAAGTGCAGCCACATGCATATGAGATGGCCGAGCACCCAGCAGCTGATAGCATTAGCATCCCAGTCCTTAGTAGAATGTATTCCTCTGGGTTACCTTTAGGTACAGTGCAGCATCCCACCACTTCTTCTATCCCTATGTCATCGCTACCTTTAGTGCCAAAGGCTTGAAAACCCCCCTTGATTTAATCTTGCATTTCCGTGTGGTCAGCTATATGAAAGTCAATGAGATTTCATCTATTTCACAGCAGTATGGGACCTGAGATATAAAGCTGTTTGGAACAGAGAGTCAAATATGAAACACTTACATTTGAGACGTTATTAAATTGACAAGAGCTTGAAGTTTTTTCATTATGTGGAAGAAGCACACTCAGACGTGAAAGATTAACATGCTCTTTTGAGCATATGAAATAAATGCATTTTTTGATATGATAGTATCAAAATCGGATTACTTTTGTACCTTTCTGAGGTGGCTCTAATTTTGGTGCTTATTTTAGCGTGTCTAATGAGAGTTTGGGGAGAAAGTACTTCAGAGATTAATGGCTCAACTGTGTATTACGGGAACCAGGGCACGGAAGGACAGAACAGTCTTAATTCATAGTCATGGCCACCTTTTTCTTCAGTGCAACTGAAATATGCTTTCCTTGAACTGGACCATAAATGAGCATTTCAGACCTCACATAGCATTACCTCACTGCGCTGTCAATATTACTGTCAATAATGGTTGATTCCCCTCCTTGTATTTATGCAAGGAAAGCCGTCAATCTTGTTCACACACAGTCCAAATAAGGTCTTATAGGTGCATATTATATTTTTAAAATACTTTCATACCTGTCTCTACCAAACCAGCTTAACCAAAACTCCTTTTTATTTGGTTAACGGTCACCCCATCAGTAAATGCATAAATGCTATTGATATAAATACTTAAAAAATAATAATAATTCCATACTTAAGACCATATTTGTTGAGATGTCTTACAGTGCAAAACATTTTTTTGTATGCATATGGCAACACAATATGTGTAAAGCCTGCCTGGCTCATTTCCTGTTGTTTTTATCACTACCTTCTGCCTTTGACCTTAGCTTACCCATCCAAGAGCTGAAAGATGTGCAAGTATTTTTGTCAAAATTGACCGCTTGGCTCCTGTGTGAATGACATATTCATTTTGTGTTACAGGCCCCATATATTTACATTAGCTTTGTTTGAACAGCATATTAGCCATGTAATCATTACTTATCGCAAAAATGCTATCAGAGTAAACAATGAGGTAACTATTTCCCAGCAGAACCTATGTATTCTTAAGAACTGGTATAATTGGAACAAAGGCATGTTACATGTTTTTTTTTTTATATGATTCAGATGTTCTTTTCTCTACTTGTTTTATATGTATGCGAGTGCTGTTCAGTAACCCTGTGATGTGATCTCTGGAACATAATGGGGGGTATGGGACTTTGTTTTGGGGCCTTTGCCACTGTGAAGGCTGGTGCCTTCTCTTCTTTTCTCTCTTCTTGGAGCTGAGTACGGTGCTAACATCTTTTCTCTAACTCTAACTCAATCTGGTTCAAATCCGCTTCAGAGAGTTAAAATGAGTGCTGTGGATTCCGCGGCCTGTAGTACTTCAGTCACTCACTAATCGGGCTTCGTGACGACGTGCCCTAGTGCCTACATGATGGAGTCCAGGGGTGTGTTGTCTTGTCGTGTCTGTCTCACTTTCTCTCTGTGCAGATGAAAAAGGTGCTGTTTCTTTCTTGTTGATTTGTTTGTTTGCTTTTCCCCGCGGTCCGGGCTTGCTCTGGAAAAACAGAATAGAGAGAAAGGTAAATAAAGTTTTGGACCGTGAAGAAGTTGCTGTTATTGAAAACACACAAAAAGCGGAGAAGCTGAGGTAGCTATATACCTGAATGATTCTTCTTCAGAGAGAAAGAGTATTTATTTGGAGTTATTTTCATGCGACTCACAGTAACCTCAGTGAAATGCTTGGGGATCCCTGTTTTAGCTGTAGTTGTCCTTTCTGCTCTATGGAATTAGTACAGAAAGCTCTTCTTTATCACTACACTTTCACGACTTCTAGCAGTTAGACATTCGCCAAGTGCATAGTGCCGGCACAGGTATTGTTGTTAGAATGTTTCCAAAGTTAACTCATACCCCAGGAGTCATGCCTGGGAGGTGTGTGGAGTAACGCGGGGGCAGGTTCCACCTCCAGAGCACTGGATTGGATCGATCTTCACACTTTTATCAGCCCTACGTTGAGACATCAGTGTCGCTACAGTTGACAGCTAGGCTAAGAGGCTTTACATGCTTCCCTATTCTGCTCACTGCAGAGCGTGGTTCGTATCCAGACTGAACCGTTGCCAGTGTGGAGACCGTGACATGCCAAGGCCTCAACTCATGAACTCCTCTTTTCTCATTTTCTAGACTCTTATCCTCTCGTTATCTCCGAATTATCCACACCCCGGTTGGGGCGAGCTGTACGTAACTGATAGTCTGATTGCCTGAACTTGACTACCAGCTAATTTAGATGTCATAATGCTACTTATGAAGACCAGAATAAGCCACGGTACCTGTGGAGGCTTTTAACCTACTTTTTTAAAGAGCAATTAAGTCTTAATAATAGTTTCGTGAAACAGCGGCAGTCATTTTTGAATGGATACCCTGGATAGACACCAACGTATTCCTAGGTGGTCTCAAAATGGCCCAGTGTTTATGTTCCTGTAATAACAGTCTCCACTCTGAGAGTGTGATGGCTCTTTTTCACTCTGGCCCCCTGAGCTCTCCTGTAAAGCTCTGTAATCACCCAGGCGACCCCTACGTCTGACCGGGGTCACTCAGGCGGCTAGTCTGGATGAAACACACTCCACAAATACGGATTGTCTGGCCAGGGCAGCACTGCACCACTGCACCCACTCAGAAAGGCAGCTTGGCTCTTGATGGTGCCATGCAGTGAATCACAATCCCACAGGTGGTTCCGATTGAGGGGCAACTGTCTGGAGTTGGCTTTCATTTCAACATGATATTTCCATTTCAATTGTCTATTTCAAAGGTGTTTAACTATCATCTGCAACTTTGACCCGACTCTGGGAATGAGGAAAGAGATGTAGTCTGGATGTCATAGTGAGTTCATTAGCCTGATAAATGTTACAGTCATATTTTCCTTCAAAATGAAGGGAAATAAATCCACAGTAACCAACCTTCACAGTGGCACTGGTCATCGATATAATCTGTCCGAATTTTGTATTATTATTATTTATTTATACTGTAAAGTTATGAATCCTGCAGTAGCTTTTTGTTTTTGAAAAACATACAGAGATTTGATATCCTTCCCTTTGTTCATTATTTTTATTTTTGTTTTGTTTAAAACAAAAATACATTTGTATTGTAAGTGATCGCGTCTGCTCAATGCTCTCTGTGTACCAACAGCACAAGCTGTGCTCCTCTTTGGGTCAAGGTCTGGCAAAATTAAAACTAATGTAAAACTGGCAATGTGGTAATTGTATTTGCAAGGAAAATGTGCAATATCCTTTTCTCAGATGGTTCCAGGTTTCAGAGTAAAAATTCCATTTAACGTATTTTTTGGGCTTTCCAGTCAATTCCTCAGGTCACAAAAATGCCTTCCTGGTCTTGAGGGTGACCCGGAATCTCAGATCACACTAATGCACCCGGATATGAAATGGCTGGATTTTATTTTGGTCTTGTCGCTCTTGTTTATTTTATGTCTCTGTTACACAAATTTCCTCAGAAAAAAAGTTCTGGGTTAAACACAGGCACTTATTCAGGTGTCCTTTTCCTTGTTCTCTTTTTTGTAATATGATTATTTATTTCCATTGCCACATGAAAGGAGTTTTTGGTAGAGAACTGGGCTGGAATTTGTTACACACAATATTAAGGATGTTTTTTGTCAAAAACTTAAGTGTGTATTTCATCAATAAATGCCTTTAAAAGTGGCTGTGATGCCTTGGTGTCTTTGCTCTGTCTGATCCCAAAGAGATTGCTCACACAGCCTGGTCGCTCAGAATAGATGTAACATAGTAAATGTACATTTGTAGCCCTCCAGTTAGTATGATATGTTACGTTTGGTGTGGTTACTAAAGACAGAGGGTTACTTCAAGACAGAGACGATAGGGTGGAGGTTGGTCAGGAAATATGGGCGTATAACGCTATTTTCTAGCAACCCAATGGTTGCACGTTCGAATCACATCACAGACAACTTTAGCATTTTAGATAATTAGCAACTTTGCTACTACTTTTTAATGACTTAGCATGTTAGCTAACTCTAACATTAACCTCTTACCTGCTAACCATAGCCCTAAACTTAACCCCTTGACCTAACCCTAAACTCTAACCTAGCTAGCGTTAGCCACCTAGCTAACCTAGCCAACGTTAGCAACAACAGATTGGAATTCGTAACATATCATTCAAATAGCAAGTTCTAAACCCATTATACAAATTGGAATTTGTAAAATATCAAAGGAAATAGATGTTGACATCGACACTATGAAAAACAGGAGAAATGATTACAGCTATGTCTTTCTGGGTCAGTCTCAGCTTTCCAAACCTCGATTGTGCAACATCATACACATATTTAGCAGATGTTATTGCGGGTGTAGCGAAATGTGTTCCTAGCTCCAATAATGCAGTAGTATCTAACAATTCACCACAATACACACAAATCTAAAAGTAAAATAATGGAATTATGAAATATATACAGTACCAGTCAAAGGCTTGATGACAGCTTTGCAAACTCTTGGCATTCTCTCAACCAGCTTTACCTGGAATGCTTTTCCAACAATCTTGAAGAAGTTCCCACATATGCTGAGCACTTGACTGCTTTTCCTTCACTCTGCGGTCCAACTCATCCCAAACCATCTCAATTGGGTTGAGGTTGGATGATTGTGGATCCCAGGTCATTTGATGCAGCACTCTATCACTCTCCTTGGTAAAATAGCCCTTACACGGCCTAGAGGTGTGTTCGGTCATTGTCCTGTTGAAAAACAAATGATAGTCCCACTAAGCGCAACCAGATAGGATGTCTGAGTGCTGCAGAATTGCATGGTAGCCATGCTGGTTAAGTGGGCCTTGACTTCTAACTGAATCACAGACAGTGTGACCAGCAAAGCACCCCCACTCCATCACACTTCCTCCTCCATGCTTCACGGTGGAAACCACACATGCGGAGATCATCCGTTCCCCTACTCTGCGTCTCACAAAGACAAGATTGGAACCAAAAATCTCACATTTGGACTCATCAGACCAAAGGACAGGTTACACCTGTCTAATGTCCATTGCTTGTGTTTATTGGCCCAAGCAAGTCTCTTCTTATTATTGGTGTCCTAAGCAATGGTTTCTTTGCAGCAATTCAACCATGAAGGCCTGATTCACGCATTTTTTTGTCTGCAATCTGAGGTGCAGTTAACTCTAATGAACTTACCCTCTGCAGCAGAGGTAACTCTGGGTCTTCCTTTCCTGTGGCGGTCCTCATGAGAGCCAGTTTTATCATAGCACTTGATGGTTTTTGCGACTGCACTTGAAGAAACTTTCAAAGTTATTGACATTTTCCACATTGACTGACCTTCATGTCGTTTCTCTTTGTTTATTTGAGCTGCTCATGCCATAATATGGACTTGGTCTTTTACCAAATAGGGCTATCTTCTGTATACCCCCCTACCTTGACACAACACAACTGATTGTCTCAAATTCATTAAGAAGGAAAGAAATTCACTTTTAAAAAGGCACACCTGTTAATTCAAATGCATTCCAGGTGACCACCTCATGGAGCTGGTTGACAGAATGACAAGAGTGTGCAAAGCTGTCATCAAGACAAAGAATCTCAAATCTAAAATATATTTTGATTTGTTTAACACTTTTTGGATATTACATGATTCCATATGTGTTATTTCACAGTTTTGATGTGTTCTCTATTATTCTATTATTCTATCATGTAGAAAATATCTGCCAAGCAGATATGTCAAAACTGTAACTCGGCCACTCAGAAACATTCACTATCTTCTTGGTAAGCAACTAGTGTAGATTTGGCCTTGTGTTTGAGGTTATTGTCCTCTTGAAAGGTGAATTCATCTCTCAGGGTCTGGTATAAAGAAGACTCAACCATGTTTTACTGTACGGTTTTGCCTGTGCTTAGCTCCATTCAGTTTCTTTTTTTCATCCTGAAAAACACCTGTCCTTAACGATTACAGGCATACACATAACATGATGCAGCCACCACTATGCTTGAATTATGGAGAGTGGTACTCCAAACACAACACTTTGTATTCAGGACAAAAAGTTCATTGCTTTGCCAAATTTGTTGCAGTTTTACTTTATTTGAACCTTTATTTAACTAGGCAGGTCAGTTAAGAACACATTTTTATTTTCAATGACGGCCTAGGAACAGTGGGTTAACTGCCTTCTTCAGGGGCAGAACAACAGCGTTTTACCTTGTCAGCTCGGGGATCTTGCAACCTTTCGGTTATTAGTCCAATACTCTAACCACTAGGCTACCTGCCGCACTTTAGTGTGTTGTTGCAAACAGGAAGAATGTTTTGAAATGTTTTATTACGTAGAGGCCTCATTCTTTTGACTCTGTCATTTAGGTTATTATTGTGGTGTAACTACATTGTTGTTGATCCATCCTTAGTTTTATCCTATCACAACCATTAAACTCTATCAGTTTTAAAGTCACCACTGGCCTCATGGTGAAATCCCTGAGAGGTTTCCTTCCTCTCTGGCAACTGAGGTAGGACGCCTGTATCTTTGTAGTGACTAGGTGTATTATTACACCATCCGAAGTGAAATTAATGACTTCCCTATGACTTCCCTATGTTCAAAGGGGTATTCAATGTCTGCTTTTTATTATATTTACCCATCTGACAATAGATCACTTTCTATGCGAGGCATTTGAAAACCTGGTCTTTGTGGTTGAATCTGTGTTTGAAATTCACGGCTCGATTGAGAGGTAATTGTATGTGTGGGGTACAGAGATGAGGTAGTCATTAAAAAATCATGTTAAACACTATTATTGCACACAGAGGGAGTTCATGCAACTTATTTAGGCTTGCCTTAACAAAGGGGTTGAATGCTTATTGACCCAAGACATTTCAACTTTTCATTTGTAATGAATTTGTGAAAACATTGAAAAACATAATTCCACTTTGACATTATGTGGTATTGAATGTAGGCCAGTGACACACAATCTCAAGTTAATCAATTTTAAATAAAAAAATGTAACAAAAAATGTGGAATAAGTCAATGGGTGTGAATACTTTCTGAAGCCACAGTGTAACCGAGTCCAAGGTTGGCTCACAGGGATGTCCATCCATCCAAATACTATCTGTACTAAACGCTGACACCGATATCACACCAAAAACTCTGCAATCATGTCTTTCCAATGAGGACTTGGTTAATGATCCAATGACGTTGTCATACCCTGTCTCATTTCACATCTGACCATTTTATCTACACCTACTGGAACCGCTGGGATCTAATGAACCATTGAAAATAAACAAAGCTTCATTGCAAATGGAAGCATTTGTATTCTAAGGATGGGCACATGGCCTATGTGTTTCCCCACTGGCAAGTGAACCTTTCTTTAGTTTTCGATGACTACTTGACTAGAATTAAACGAAACTGAACAAATGGATATGATTATCTTACACAAATCTTAACATCAACATCAATATCCATTCCACCATAATTATGTGAAGGAGATGCTGTCATGTTAGAATGCTAACAGCAGTAGCTGTATGCAGTTAGTATTCTCACAGCTCTGTTTGCCCTGTAGGCCACTCGTTATCTGGCATAGGATCATGTAGTTTTTCACCACCAACAGTAACTTGTTGCCGTAAGCAACCTGCTCAATCAACCTATCCTCTTCCCCTTCTGCACAAGTTATGTAATGTATTGTGTATGACTCAATGTATAATATACACTGAGGTTACAAAACATTAGGAACACCTTCCTAATATTAATACCGCCTATTTCCCTCAGAACAGCTTCAATTCATCAGGGCATGAACTCTACAAGGTGTCGAAAGCGTTCCACAGGGATGCTGGCCCATGTTGACTCCAGTGCTTCCCACAGTTGTGTCAAGTTGGCTGGATGTCCTTTGGGTGGTGGACCATTCTTGATACACACTGGAAACTGTTGAGGTTGAAAACCCAGCAGCATTGCAGTTCTTGACACAAACTGGTGCACCTGTGTCATGTCTGTCCTTTGAGGCTCCAATGGGTCAGATCAGCTTGGCAATGGATGACAGTAATCAGACCTCCTCTCACCCACAGAAGAGGGGAGGAGGGAGCTGCTGGGGGGCTGACAGTTCAAGCCCTCTTGTAAATTACAGGAGAAGTGGACTATTTTCCCCTCCAGTATGAACAGCCTTATCCCACTGAAACTCTAACATGATCAAAAAGTGAATACTGGAACAATACTGCTATCATAAGAATGTGGGGAATGGTTGTAGATGATATATAGAAATCTAATGTCATATTGTTTTTTATTTTGTGATATCATTAAAAAGGTTATAAAGGAAATACTGTAACTTGGAAAGTATATCCCCTTTATCTGTCAAGTTTCCATCCTTACCATAGTATATGAAATTTGTAAAATTCTGAAAATATTTTTTATTAAGATAGGAATGTGATTTTAGGAACCATAAGATAATCTATCTCCTATAAACTTTACACAGTAAGTAGCCACGCCCCGTGGTCAGGGAGCGTGTCAGACTGACAGAACCATTCCCTTATAAATAAAATAAAAACACCTCCCAGATTAGACCAGAACATCGCCAGGCTGCAGCTGCGCGTGTAAAGTGGTTCAAACTCTGACTATCAACACAAGATGGATAGAGGAGAAAACTCCCCTCTCGGAAAATCACTAGTACAGCTGATTAGCTGTTCTGAGTCAAATATCTAGAAAAGCGAATTTAAATGGCACCATCCTACTATTCTCAAATCACCGTATCCTACTACTCTCATCACCAATGGGAACCGTCAACACAGCTGGCTAGCTATCTTCCAAGGAGCATCTTCCAGAGTGAACAACAGTCGAAGACAGGAAAGGGGAGACCTCTTTCGGACAATCAGAGCCATACAAGCGTGACACTGAAAGGCCAACAACCTTCCTAAGGAGGGCTGGTTCCGACATAGATAAAAGGCGAATGAAGGCATTCACACGTAACGTTAAATACATTCATGATTTCTTACTTCAAACGGGGGGCGGTTCATGTGCAAAGTACATGATCACTGTGAGAATAGTTTCTAAAATGCATCAACGATAAGTGTCTCTCTTTTTCTCTCTCCCTCTCCATGTCGTTTATGTAACAAGCAGCCATATGTTGTGTCCTTTTGCTAGGGACCTTTTTCTCATGTATTAAGTGTGTATGTTTATTCTGTGTTATTATTTAGTTAGCTAGTATATAAATAATTAAACCAATTTGTGCAGAACTTAATCATGAGTAAGGCTGGGGTATTTGCAGATCCAAGAAGGTTACGGCTGTTCAGAATGATGATATGATAAGAGGTTATAATTAATACGTTGACTGTTTTATGGATGTAATAGGTAAAGACCTTTAGAGTTTATTTGGGAGATGGTAACTCTTGAAACAACCGCTCTCGTGGTGCCTCAAATTCCTAATCAGTTAATTGTTACATAATTAATTTAAATGGGAAACAATTAAACATATTTAGTTGATTCGATAAATAACAGTCATCAGATTGTTGAACGTAAAGTCACAACACCTGGCACCTACTAACATACCTCGTTTAAATGAACTCACATTTTTTGCCTTGCCCATTCAACCTCTGAATGGCACACTTACATGATCCATGTCTCAATTATCTCAAGGATTACAAATCCTTCTTGAACCCCTGTCTCCTCCCCTCCATCTACACTGATTGAAGTGGATTGAACACGTGACATCAATAAGGGAGCATAGCTTTCACCTCGATTCACCTGGTCAGTCTATGTCATGGAAGGAGCAGGTTTTCATAATGTTTTGTACACTGTATGTATGTCCAAATCCAATATAAAAAATAGCACATCAGCAGTAAACAAAAAAGAAAGCAGTAGTGGTAGTTGTGTAGTGGTGTCAGAAGCGATGTTGTGTAAAACGATGCTGGATGTAAATCAGTGTCCAGTGTCAGTTCAGGTGAACTCTGGGTAACAACACCCAGGGGAGCTGTGGATCATCTTCAGTGCCACGGCGTAAGTCTAACTGCAGGAACGCCTGTCAACACTCCCACCAACCTGCAGCAACACTTCACACACCTCTGGACTGGAGGGAAGACACACTCAGCGCTGTTACAATTAGGAGCGTCACATAGAAGTTTACGAGAGTCTCATACACCTCTCATAAATCTCAGTAAACATTGCCTGCAACTCATCTACTATTCTCTCCGACACCATACCGTGCTGCAAGTTATTACTGTGTTACTGTGTTTCTTACCCGAGGCTACGGTGATAGGTACTGGTCTCCCCTTTCACACTTGATAGATTTCCAACGCAATCAAATTCTAAGCTGTCAGTAGGTGTTTCTATTAACATACAGAGGTTGACTGTAACTCAGGTTACATGTCTAATGTGCTCTTCTCTGCAATTACTGTAATTACTGTTCATAGCACATAACTATAGCTTACAGTTTTGCTAGAGAATATGCTCGTTTTCCAACCTCTTGAGTTATTACAATGCCGTTATAGATAGTTACCTGCATGTATTCAGATAACTTACACACAGGCATTAAATGGTATTATACTATAATTTGGAGGAACATTTGCAATGTTATTATTTTGTTATAGTATTTTGAAGGTACAATGGGCTGTATAGGATTAAAGAACATTTGTATCAGCAACCACTATGCTCAGTTAATTTGCAGTAGGCTGAAATTCAGGTATGACTGAAACCATGATACTTATTTCCCCAAGGGAGGAGAGCCGTTCCATCGCACACCAAGGACGTCCGACATTTCCTTTGAACTCCATAATCTCCTCAGCGCTAGCCCTTTTTGTTGCCACTCTGAAAGAAAAGACATCAATGTAATGATTCAGCTTTTATGTCGCGGCTATTGATTCTGTGATCTTAATAACTCTTCATCGATCCTCCGGTTTGTGATCCTATCGTCTGAACAGTACTTCCACACTTTGATTTTAAAGCAATTTAACCTTGTTGCACCACTCTACTTGAGCCGCCTGTAACAGTAGAGACGATGGCTCCAAAGCAATCTATTTGACAGCCCAGGTCCCAATTGCACGAGAAGCCAAAGCTGCCAACCCAGACAATAAAATGCAAAAAAAAAACCGACGTATTTCACAATGGGAACTATGTGTACTATATAGTGATGTCAAAGAGTGTCAACCATGATGGAGGGTATTCATATAACGTGACAACATCTAATACTCTGGCTGTAGAGGTTTGATCAGATAATTACCAAAATATCTTTGTGTGTGTAGTGAACGGTGTCTAAATGATTGAATAGAATAGAAATAGGGGTGTAAATGTTGCAAAACAATGTATTTGGATAGACATGAAGTAAGGTGTTGCACGCATCAAAAATACCCCATTGTAATCAGTTGTCTTATCAAAGTAATGTTGATGATCTGCCAGAGGTGCCTCCTGGAGTGGAGATAGATTAGACAGCAATGTAGGCAGATCACAGTCATTCTTCTGCATCACATCCGTCAATGTAAATTAGATCCAAGTTGACATGTGTCCCATTGTCCCCGTGACTGAATATCAAAACCTACCATCATTTTCAGGGCACTAGACAGTTTTATTGTGAGTCTACAACTATTTAAGATGGACACGATCACTATGATCCAGAACTGCAAAACCATCTGTATTTAACTTAGATATACTACATGTCAGTCCCCCTCATATCTTCAGCCATCCCTTCGTTCACTCTCTGAGCCTTAAGGCACCCACATGCTAGGTTTGGAGGCCGATGACATCACGACTTCCCGTCAAACCAACTTCTTGAATGGCCTACTCTATGAAGTTGTCAGTTGTGTCTAAAAAACACTATTTGGCTCAAAACATATATATCTTTTTTACCCTTTAGTGTATTTTCTTTACTGGAGGACATCGTTAAGTCCAACTTTTTGGCTGCACTCGTGAGAATTTGGTACTGGACACAGTCCTTAAGTTGTGTATCTGTTTTGATGACGCTGAAAAGTATCCTTGAGGAGAATTATCTAATTTGGTACTTTCAGCTTCCACATTTTTCTTCTCTGTTCAGAGCTTGTGGCATATCGATTTAAGATTTGGATCAAAATGTTTCTGGAACTAGAGGTGAGTTGCCTCATAGATTTCGTTATGCACATCTTTTTTTTTTTTTACACATTACTACATTGTGCACGAAAATGTATTCCTCTGCTGTGGCTATCTGATAAGGTCCCCATCATGAGGTCAATGGGAACAAAGGTGATTTAATTCCCAATGAGGCTTTCTCTACAGCGTTGAAAAATAAGCCTTATCAGTTCTTTGAGATGTGGGACCTCTTCTTAAACTACCTTGGACAAAATAAAGCCAACATTTTAATTTCAGGGTTATCTTGGCTGGCCTGGCACTATTCAGCTTCTTTAGAATGATCTCTATGTAGGCTATTAGTACACTTTTGGCATACTTGACCTCTGTGTAGTCTGATGCTTGTCTATGATCTGTATACTGATTAGTGGTCTTTTATTGATTTTTTATTGTTGTTGTTTTGTCTGTCTGTTTGTTTGTTTGTCATCTTTATTGCGTCTGTTTTTTAAAAATGTATTTTTATTAGTAAATTATGATGTTTATTCTATTGTTATTTAGCCTTGTATTCTTGTATGGTATACAGTACCAGTCAAAAGTTTGGACACACCTACTCATTCAAGGTTTTTTCTTAATTTGTGCTATTTTCTACATTGTAGAATAATAGTGAAGAGATCAAAACTATGAAAGAATACATATGGAATCATGTAGTAACCAGAAAAGTGTGAAACAAATCAAAATGTATTTTATATTTGAGATTCTTCAAAGTAGTCACCCTTTTCCTTGATGACAGCTTTGCACACTCTTGGCATTCTCTCCACCAGCTTCATGAGGTATTCACCTGGAATGCATTTCAATTAACATGTGTGCCTTGTTAAAAGTTCATTTGTGGAATTTCTTACCTTCTAAATGCGTTTGAGCCAATCACTTGTGTTGTGACAAAGTAGGGGTGGTATACAGAAGATAGACCTATTTGGTAAAATACCTAGTCCATATTATGGCAAGAACAGCGATAGGGCAAAAAGACACTTAACGACAAGAGAGACAACACAACATTATATAAAGTGGGACCTAAGACAACAACATAGCAAGGCAGCAACATTGACAACACAGCATAGCAGCAACACAACATGACAATAACATGGTAGCAACACAACATGGCAGCAGCACACCATGGTACAAACATTATTGGGCACAGACAACAGCACAAAGGGCAAGAAGGTAGAGACAACAATACATCACGCAAAGCAGCCACAACTGTCAGCAAGAGTGTCCTTGATTGAGTCTTTGAATGAAAAGATTGAGATAAAACTGTCCAGTTTGAGGGTTTGTTGCAGTTCGTTACCATTGCTAGCTGCAGCGAACTGAAAAGACAAGCGCCACGGGGATGTGTGTGCTTTGGGGACATTTAACAGAATGTGACTGTCAGAACAGGTGTTGTATGTAGAGGATGAGGACTGCAGTAGATATCTCAGATCGGGGGGAATAAGGCCTAAAAGGGTTTTATAAATAAGCATCAACCAGTGGGTCTTGCGACGGGTATACAGAGATGACCAGTTTATAGCAAAGTATAGAGTTCAGTGATGTGTCCTATAAGGAGCATTGGTGGCAAATCTAATGGCCGAATGGTAAAGAACATCTAGCCGCTCGAGAGCACCCTTACCTGCCGATCTATAAATTACATCTCCATAATCTAGCATGGGTAGGATGGTCATCTGACTGAGCCATCTTACCCATGCTAGATTATGGAGACAGACAGGGAGTGTGGTGAATAGTGGGGAACCCCACTCTTCATAAGATGCTACGTTCCCTCCCTTTGTGGTTCAAGTCGTGCTGAGGAGAGTCAGATAGAGCTTGCGTTCCTCCTTAAGGAGAAAACAATAATGAAGTTACCAGGAGGGACCGTGGCATCTTATAAAGAGTGGGGTTCCCCACTATTCGCCATGCTCCCTGTCTGTCTATGACACATGTTGTGTGACTGGAGCTTAGCGAGAGAATGAAGCATAGCGAGAGAATGAAGCATAGCGAGAGAATGAAGCAAGCATTTGAAAGAGAACAAAGAAACATCTACTTACCTCCTATGGGTGTAATCATTGTCTTGCTGTGATCTCCATGTGCTTGAGAATGAATACTGAATGCCTTGCTTTTTTAGATAAACAAGGGACTATAATTAGGGACATTAATTTGCTTTCGAAGAAGGCAGTGTCAACGCCACATTAAAATCACCAGAGGCTCGATATCAAGAGCATTCACTCATCTAGGTGTGCAACAAAACAAGGGAGCCGGCCATGGGAATTTCACAAAAGGATGAGACTTAACGCCTCATTACTGCATGTACATGATGTGTCAATGGAGACATGTCTAGCATAATTTTCCCTGGAAATGGACCAATCAAGGTATCACTAATCACTAACCAAAGTGTCATTAGAGGAAGAAGCTCACCGTTTAATATCTGTTGCACCGTTTAATATATCTTTAGAAAATACTTCTGCAGGTTCTTTACCCAGTGTTAAACACAATATAGCAAGGCGACTGGCATTTTTTAATTTTGGCTGAAATGCCACACCTGCTTTAGCTCAATGATTGACATATGCTAATAAACCACTGTTGGAAAAAGTAACCTATTTCCTTGCTAGCTGCAATGCCATACACAAGCTCAGGGACTATCCAAAAGCGGCGATTACCCCCGAGCACTCAGCTACTTTTCCACAGTGAGATACATCTTTGCCTCGTCACCTCCATGTGCTAGGGCTCCTGGGGATTTATTATATGGAAGGTATTCAGCTGCTGTTTTCATAAGCCGTTTTTAGATTAACACAGCCAAAGGAGAGAAGGGTAGCATTCTCACAATGGAAATGCATGGTAATAAGCAAATGTTTCATGTGGCAGCCGTCAGAGATGCAGTAATAGCCGAGTTAATTGGCTGTCATTCAGAGTTTATGTTGACTGCTGATATCTCATAGATAGCTCTGGGAGTTGATACCTTTTGATTGGGTGCTTAGTTAGTTCCTTCTCCCAGTGAACGGACATGAATCCTATGGAGCACTTAGAGAGCCCGGCCCCATTCCTGTTCCATGTTGCTGACACAGAGAGTTTAAAGATAATCAATAAACCCATCAACTTTAGGACGCACTTGCATACCATACCCTAAATCCCACATGAAAAAAATACTATACTATGTTACAAATACATAGCATTTACTGCAGTGTTTTTGCTGACTTTACTGTGGTATCCAGGCTGCATCACATCTGGCCGTGATTGGGAGTCCCATAGGGCAGCGCACAATTGGCCCAGCATCGTCCGGGTTTGGCCGGGGTAGGCCGTCATTGTAAATAAGAATTAGTTCTTAACTGCCTTGCCTAGTTAAATAAAGGTTAAATAAAATAAAACATTTAAAAATGCACTATTTGTTTTGCGGAGTAAATTCTGTAGTGTTTACTTTAGCTTAAAAAGTGTAGTGTTTTTGTGGACATTACTGTAGTATTTACTATAGTATTCTACAGTATACTACAACATTCTTTATTAAGTACTATGCATGTTAGAGGGATACTACAGTTTTCTATAGTAAGTACTGTGGTATTGTAAAGTAAACTGTGGTATGTTTTCATGTGGGTAGTACTGTGTTTAGATTTTTCAAATCTATGTGTGTTTTGATTCACATGCTTTCAGAGCTTAGCCATATGAAACATGCACTTCAAAGCCTGTTTATTAGAGTATTTTAGCTTGCCAGTGTAGTTGCATAGCAACCATGTGAAATGTGTTGACCTGTTTACCCTCTTCGTACACAAGGACAACACTCACTAATGCCAACTCTCCCAACTCCGTGGATAAGTATAATAAAACCACTCCGTCCCATGCAATTTACAGATATGCAGCAGTCTGTGCCTAGTTTGGACAGATTCTAATCTAAGCATGCATCACATTTGCATCTGTGTGTGGGAGGAATCCTAATTAAGACTATTTCCAACGTGACATTGAGGGCAAGTCAACACTAAACTATCGAGTTTACCGTCTCAAAAAAAAAAACGGTGGAGTAACCTGAAATGGGCTACATGTGTGATCCACACACACCTTTGGAAGTGCCGCTTGTCTGGTGCGCGAATCCAGCTCAGATCACAAGCACAGCTCACATGGTCTCCAGGCGTTCATCCAAAAACAATGTAGATGCCTGTCTTTGTATGCCACGTGTACGATGGCAGCCAGACAGGCTCCACGGGTGTCAGAGTTGACAGAATATATTTGGTGAACAGATAGGTACACGTTTCGCCTTGCCGTCCATTTTACTGACTAGGTGTAGTGTGTTACTGTAATTATGTTATCATATTTTCATCTGGGAACACATCACGTCTACATCATTGCCCTGTGTTCAAGGGGGATTTAAGGGATGCATCACACGGTAATATGCAAACATAGTTCTACGATTATGCCACAGGGAATTTATTGTTTTAATTTATTTTCTAGAAATGGTATGAATTAACGATCCAATTAAATATTGACTGGATTTTATTTAATGAAAGAGAATGTTCATTTGAATATAAATGAAATTCTGCATTATTTATGAGGTTGATGTTTTGATAAACAGTCAATAAGTTGGCCCCAGCAGGTCAGTTGAGAATCAGTGCTCAAATAACTGCCATTAAGAGGAACACGTATTGATAAAATGTGCATTTCTCATTAAATGTATGACTCAGGCTTGGGGGTCAGCATGTTGTCTGCCACTAATACAACCCACATTTTGCTCAATTGACAGTTATGGGTTCATTTAAATAAAGAATGAAATAATACCGATCATTAAAATATGCACTTATTCTTCAAAGAAGGAAAATGAAAGTGTTTATCAACAGCCTAAAGACAGAAGGATGCTTTCTCTGAGCAATTGTAGGGCGACAATGATCTTATTTACATTTACATTTACTCAAGTATGACAATTGGGTACTTTTTCCCCCACTGGTTATAAAGGTGTTCTTCACGACTACCCTTTTACATTAAGAACTAACACAGAGTGAGGTGAATAGAAGAGGAATATTGAGCTCCAGAAAGGTCATTATTCAAATCATCTTCTGAATCGTTTCCCAGCAGAGAAAGCCAGCAGCACAGAGCTCTATTGGAATATGCTGATATTTTTTAACCATGTTTCTAATCTTTTTCTCCTTCTCTCTCTCAAATGATGAATAGCTCATTCTATTCTGTGGCGTTCCTTTACCTTTTGTTAAAAGACACATTTAGACAAAATCAAATCCTATTCCGTATTTTTTACATTCAGGGGAAAGCCTCCGTATAATCAAATCAAATCAAATTGTATTTGTCACATGCGCCGAATACAACAGGTGTAAGCCTTACCGTGAAATGCTTACTTACAAGCCCTTAACCAACAATGCAGTTCAATAAATAGTTAAATGTAAATAGTCCTGGTGGCCATTGGATTAAATTGTTCAGCAGTTTTATGGCTTGGGGTAGAAGCTGTTAAGGATCTTTTTGGTCCTAGACTTACCGCTTGCCGTGCAGTAGCAGAGAGAACAGTCTATGACTTGGGTGACTGGAGTCTTTGACATTTCTTTGGGGCCTTCCTCTGACACCTCCTAGTACATAGGTCATGGATGTCAGGAAGCTTGGCCCCAGTGGGCTGTACGCACTACCGTCTGTAGCGCCTTATGGTCAGATCTCAAGCAGTTGCCATTCCAGGCGGTGATGCAACTGGTCAGGATGCTCTCGATGGTGCAGCTGTATAACTTTAAGGATTTGGGGACCCATGCCAAATATTTTCAAACTCCTGAGGGTGAAAAGGTGTTGTCATGCCCTCTTCACAACTGTCTTGGTGTGTTTGGACCATGATAGTTTGTTGGGATTGTGGACACCAAGGAATTTGAAACTCTCGACCCGCTCCACTTCAACACCGTCAATGTTAATGGGGGCATGTTCAACCCTCCTCTTCCTACAGTCCGCGATCAGAGTTACAATGGCAAAATCATGACAAAGTTCATAGAAACATACAGTATTAGGTAGTAGTAAAATCAAAGCAGTAAAATAAGGATTTAAGTAGAGCTCCAAGTCTCAAAGACAAGACTTTAATCTCACAATGTCGAGTGAATGAGGGAGTTTGGCTTTGGTGCCATTCATCTTTAAGGATGCTCTCTACTGAAGTCTGTAGTGCATCTGGTAGCTTCAATTAGTCGTTGACGTTGCAACACCTCTTTCCGTAGCCAAACCGTGTCACGAGAAACACTCCCCTTTTGCTATGGGCGTATTTGTTGATCTTTAATCATCATATATTTTAAACAAACCACACTACTCCTGCAGTGATTCTAGAGGTTCCATTACCTTGAAACACATGGTCTTTACTGGAAGGGCTGAGGCTTTGCCAATGCTGTCCACTGAATTGCATCATATGCAAGCATATTGGATTAATTGTTAGATTTCCTCTGTATACGTGCTTGCAGTGAGAAATAAGGCGGTCTGCATAATGATACGCTGTGGAATCTAAACCCTGAACAGAGATGCTAATGCTTTAATTTAACGATTCCCCTCCTGCAGCTGAGGCATATTTCCAAGATTTAATGAATGCATACGTGTGGATATCACTGATTAATATCTGAGAGAGGAAAAGAAGCAAATGTCTTAAGGCAAACTATATATTCTGTGAAGATCAACACTGGAGACAGGAAGCAGGTACACGGAGAACATTTAATAAACGGTGGACAAGAAACAGGACAGGAACTGCATCTGGACAGGGGACAAAATAACAACATCAACAATGACACAGGAAACAAACTGAAGAGCATACAGATATAGAGTGGGTAATCAACAAAGTAATGGAGTCCAGGTGAGTCCAATATTGCGCAGCTGCGCGTAATGATGGTGACAGGTGTGCGTAATGATGGGTAGCCTGGCTCCTTCAAGCGCCAGAGAGGGAGAGCGGGACCAGGCGTGACATATTCACTGCTCAGTTAGAGCTGAAGTAGGACTTTTAGATGACTAGTAAAACACCTAGCCTTTGGTTCTCGGAGTTAGACAGTGGAATTTGCAATGCGTCAAGATTATTTGTCATGAGCTAATTATGTGGAGTGTGGGAGAATGATTTCTTTGGTGTTGCTTACACGGAAGTTTTAAGAGTGAAATATTGATTTCAGTAAAAATATGTCAAAGTCCTCTCCTAACAGATTTTGTGAGGGCATCTAGATTTAGATTTCTTCACTTCATTGAAATATTTCTATGTGGCCAACCTATTTCTATAATATGAGTAATGTCTTTAAAATGGACTTTATCATTCTACAACACCGGGCTGACCTTTTCGTTCACTGGGCTGAGGATAAGTGGAAAGACTAACCTGTCTCGCAATCTCATTTTGATTGAGTGGCATAATTCATGCTTTCATCACCTGATAGACCTAATTCCCAATGTTTCGAGAAAGGTTACTGCAATAGACAAATGAGCTGTGGAAAATGAAAATTGCGCAGTGATTTTCAGTAGATGAGGAATAAAATCTACTCTGTATTCCTGAGCTATAGTTAGTTCATCACCTGTGTCCTCTCAAACAGACACAGTCCTAAGCTCACACATGACAACACCACACTGAGACTAGAACACATTCTCCAATTATCGGCGGTAGAATTCAATTGATCTGAAATAAGGCTTTATAATTGCATCTTTGATGTGGGGTGTTTGGATTCTGTGGCTGAGGATTACTCCGACTCTAGCAGACACCCACGTGGGGAAGCCTCGCTCTCTCAGCTGTGGGAAAACCTTCCACCACATCAAAAGGCTCCCTATCTACTTAGTCCACATACTGTACACCACGAGAGAACAATATATCATTATTACTTGCATATTATTGCATATTATTACTAATATTGGTGCAAAAAGCCTCAGTGCGATAGGCAAGTTGAAATGGCTGTGCACACAACCTCTGAAGTTGAAGTAAGTCACGATGTAGATATTATTTTAAAATATGCCTATGTCAGATGCTATGCCCTACACTCATCATATAAATCAAGATGGCAGCAGTGTATGTGCAAAGTTTCAGATGGATAACTTGAAGTATGAGCGAACTACATGACAGTTTGTGTGAAGTCACCCAGGTACATTTGGGCAATCGTGAAGGAGACATTTGCAATCATATGACATTTTTCTGCAAGAATATCGTCTAATCTGTATACTTGGACTTTGATTTAGCATTTCCAGTATTAGTAGCCATATTATAAGTTCAACATTTGCAAAACAACCAATTATCATAACTTCATAACTCTGAATATTCTTATAATTTTTGTCCAAAAGGAAAAGGCATGCTGTCGTACAAGGTTAGCAGGTACATTTGGCGACAGATACAGGGTTTCCAGATACTCCCATAAAGCCCAGCTCATTGGCTATCTAGCTAGCTTTGTTTGACCCCGGTTGGTGCTTATTTGACAAAGTTAGAGTCGTTCAAGTGAAGACCGCAAGCGTCATCTGTGTGCCATGAAGGCGTCGCTCTCTGACGAAATTTGGTGTCCTATAGGATATACTACACCCCAATGATATAGTGAAGTCTGTTTACGTTCTAGGATCTCTGAGGAATACATACGGACGTGATTTGACTGGTTGAAACGTTTAGGGTTAGATTTTCACAGGTTCCTTTCTTTGCAAATTGAACGAGTGGAAATACAAAATCGATCGTGCATGCTATATGGACCTTTTTAGGATAGGAAAAATGATTTTATCAAACAAAACGACACTTCATGTTATCTCTGAGATGATTTGGACAGGGCAGTTGTATTAACATTTGTTTCTCTAAAATCTGCGATCCTGACACAAGGCGCTGCATGATTTACAACTGTCCCGTTGACGGGACGCCTATCCCTAAGAAGTTTTTAAAGTGGTGCTCAGCCAATTGTGTACTACTGTACGTCATTCATTTCGTGTGATATGTTACGAATTGTGCAATTTGTGTGATATGTTACAAATCCAATTTGTGCAATGTTTTACAAATTTGTGTAGGCCATGGAAAAACTGGGACATTTTCAGTTTCCAGTAATTGTGTACAGAACCTTGAGACATGGTGCCGTGCATTATCGTGCTGGAACAGGAAGTGATGGCGCTGGATGAATGGCACGACAATGGGCTTCAGGATCTCGTCACGGTATCTCTGTACATTCAAAACGCCATCTATGAAATGCAATTGTGTTCGTTGTCTTTCGCTTAGACCTGACCATACCAGAACCTCACCGCCACCATGGGGCACTCTGTTCACAACGTTGACATCAGCAAACCGCTTGCCCGCGAAAAGCCATATGACGGTACAGTTGAAACCTGGATTAATCCGTGAATAGCACACTTGTCCAATGTGCCAGTGGCCATCGAAGGTAAGCATTTGCTCACTTAATTCACTTAATTCACTCACTTAAATTGCTAGCCAATGGACAAGATTTTTGAACACAACGTCATTTCCGGTCACGACTTGCAGACTTGTTTTTGAGTTGCTGTGCGTTTTGTTGCCAACCTGTTTTGCTACCTGACAAATTTACGGTTTTTACTTTTTAATTACCGTTTATATTTTTGTTTTTTCCTACTCAACTTTTTCACTCCGGACGCTTTATCTGGACACGATTCGTCAGGACCTCCAACAGCCGAAGCTAAGTAGTAACATTAACATGATGCCTTCTAATTGTAGTCGCTGTACTCGCCTTACGGGCGAGGATAGCTGTGCTACAAGCCCAGCTTCAGACGCAATCGCTAGGCAAGGGTAATTTCAGTGTAGGAAAGGATGAAACAGCGTCTGTGCCACCAGTAAGTACAGATAGTAGTATAAATCCCCTGGCACAGTCCCCGCAGCCGGACAACTTTCTCACGGTTTCTGGAAGGAAATGCTGTAGGAACGCTCAACCGGTGTCGCTCATTCAGCCGACAGAAACTTTCAACCGGTTTTCCCCATTAAGCAGCGGGTCGGAGTCAGAGGCCGATGAGCTCTACAGCAGAGTCTCACAACTCAATCGCTGGTTGAAAACTGTTTTCTGCCCCTCCCAAAAGATAGAATTTGTAGATAATTGGCCCTCTTTCTGGGACTCGCCCACAAACAGGACCAAGCCTGACCTGCTGAGGAGTGACGGACTCCATCCTAGCTGGAGGGGTGCTCTCATTTTATCTACCAACATAGACAGGGCTCTAACTCCTCTAGCTCCACAATGAAATAGGGTGCAGGCCAGGCAGCAGGCTGTTAGCCAGCCTGCCAGCATAGTGGAGTCTGCCACTAGCACAGTCAGTGTAGTCAGCTCAGCTATCACCATTGAGACCGTGTCTGTGCCTCGACCTAGGTTGGGCAAAACTAAACATGGCGGTGTTCGCCTTAGCAATCTCACTAGGATAAAGACCACCTCCATTCCTGTCATTATTGAAAGAGATCATGATACCTCACATCTCAAAATAGGGCTACTTAATGTTAGATCCCTTACTTCAAAGGCAATTATAGTCAATGAACTAATCACTGATCATAATCTTGATGTGATTGGCCTGACTGAAACATGGCTTAAGCCTGATGAATTTACTGTGTTAAATGAGGCCTCACCTCCTGGCTACACTAGTGACCATATCCCCCGTGCATCCCGCAAAGGCGGAGGTGTTGCTAACATTTACGATAGCAAATTTCAATTTACAAAAAAAAAAATGACGTTTTCGTCTTTTGAGCTTCTAGTCATGAAATCTATGCAGCCTACTCAATCACTTTTTATAGCTACTGTTTACAGGCCTCCTGGGCCATATACAGCGTTCCTCACTGAGTTCCCTGAATTCCTATCGGACCTTGTAGTCATAGCGGATAATATTCTAATCTTTGGTGACTTTAATATTCACATGGAAAAGTCCACAGACCCACTCCAAAAGGCTTTCGGAGCCATCATCGACTCAGTGGGTTTTGTCCAACATGTCTCTGGACCCACTCACTGTCACAGTCATACGCTGGACCTAGTTTTGTCCCATGGAATAAATGTTGTGGATCTTAATGTTTTTCCTCATAATCCTGGACTATCGGACCACCATTTTATTACGTTTGCAATTGCAACAAATAATCTGCTCAGACCCCAACCAAGGATCATCAAAAGTCGTGCTATAAATTCACAGACAACACAAAGATTCCTTGATGTCCTTCCAGACTCCTTCTGCCTACCCAAGGACGCCAGAGGACAAAAATCAGTTAACCACCTAACTGAGGAACTCAACTTAACCTTGCGCAATACCCTAGATGCAGTTGCACCCCTAAAAACTAAAAACATTTCTCATAAGAAACTAGCTCCCTGGTACACAGAAAATACCCGAGCTCTGAAGCAAGCTTCCAGAAAATTGGAACGGAAATGGCGCCACACCAAACTGGAAGTCTTCCGACTAGCTTGGAAAGACAGTACTGTGCAGTACCGAAGAGCCCTTACTGCTGCTCGATCATCCTATTTTTCTAACTTAATTGAGGAAAATAAGAACAATCCGAAATTCCTTTTTGATACTGTCGCAAAGCTAACTAAAAAGCAGCATTCCCCAAGAGAGGATGACTTTCACTTTAGCAGTGATAAATTCATGAACTTCTTTGAGGAAAAGATTATGATTATTAGAAAGCAAATTACGGACTCTTCCTTAAATCTGCGTATTCCTTCAAAGCTCAGTTGTCCTGAGTCTGCACAACTCTGCCAGGACCTAGGATCAAGAGAGACACTCAAGTGTTTTAGTACTATATCTCTTGACACAATGATGAAAATAATCATGGCCTCTAAACCTTCAAGCTGCATACTGGACCCTATTCCAACTAAACTACTGAAAGAGCTGCTTCCTGTGCTTGGCCCTACTATGTTGAACATAATAAACGGCTCTCTATCCACCGGATGTGTACCAAACTCACTAAAAGTGGCAGTAATAAAGCCTCTCTTGAAAAAGCCAAACCTTGACCCAGAAAATATAAAAAACTATCGGCCTATATCGAATCTTCCATTCCTCTCAAAATTTTTAGAAAAGGCTGTTGCGCAACAACTCACTGCCTTCCTGAAGACAAACAATGTATACGAAATGCTTCAGTCTGGTTTTAGACCCCATCATAGCACTGAGACGGCACTTGTGAAGGTGGTAAATGACATTTTAATGGCATCGGACCGAGGCTCTGCATCTGTCCTCGTGCTCCTAGACCTTAGTGCTGCTTTTGATACCATCGATCACCACATTCTTTTGGAGAGATTGGAAACCCAAATTGGTCTACACGGACAAGTTCTGGCCTGGTTTAGATCTTATCTGTCGGAAAGATATCAGTTTGTCTCTGTGAATGGTCTGTCCTCTGACAAATCAACTGTAAATTTCGGTGTTCCTCAAGGTTCCGTTTTAGGACCACTATTGTTTTCACTATATATTTTACCTCTTGGGGATGTTATTCGAAAACATAATGTTAACTTTCACTGCTATGCAGATGACACACAGCTGTACATTTCAATTAAACATGGTGAAGCCCCAAAATTGCCCTTGCTAGAAGAATGTGTTTCAGACATAAGGAAGTGGATGGCTGCAAACTTTCTACTTTTAAACTCGGACAAAACAGAGATGCTTGTTCTAGGTCCCAAGAAACAAAGAGATCTTCTGTTGAATCTGACAATTAATCTTAATGGTTGTACAGTCGTCTCAAATAAAACTGTGAAGGACCTCGGCGTTACTCTGGACCCTGATCTCTCTTTTGAAGAACATATCAAGACCATTTCAAGGACAGCTTTTTTCCATCTACGTAACATTGCAAAAATCAGGAACTTTCTGTCCAAAAATGATGCAGAAAAATTAATCCATGCTTTTGTCACTTCCAGGTTAGACTACTGCAATGCTCTACTTTCCGGCTACCCGGATAAAGCACTAAATAAACTTCAGTTAGTGCTAAATACGGCTGCTAGAATCCTGACTAGAACCAAAAAATTTGATCATATTACTCCAGTGCTAGCCTCTCTACACTGGCTTCCTGTCAAAGCAAGGGCTGATTTCAAGGTTTTACTGCTAACCTACAAAGCATTACATGGGCTTGCTCCTATCTATCTCTCTGATTTGGTCCTGCCGTACATACCTACACGTACGCTACGGTCACAAGACGCAGGCCTCCTAATTGTCCCTAGAATTTTTAAGCAAACAGCTGGAGGCAGGGCTTTCTCCTATAGAGCTCCATTTTTATGGAACGGTCTGCCTACCCATGTCAGAGACGCAAACTCGGTCTCAACCTTTAAGTCTCTACTGAAGACTCATCTCTTCAGTGGGTCATATGATTGAGTGTAGTCTGGCCCAGGAGTGGGAGGGTGAACGGAAAGGCTCTGGAGCAACGAACCACCCTTGCTGTCTCTGCCTGGCCGGTTCCCCTCTTTCCACTGGGATTCTCTGCCTCTAACCCTATTACAGGGGCTGAGTCACTGGCTTTACTGGGGCTCTCTCATGCCGTCCCTGGAGGAGGTGCGTCACCTGAGTGGGTTGAGTCACTGATGTGGTCATCCTGTCTGGGTTGGCGCCCCCCCCCCCCCCCTTAAGTTGTGCCGTGGCGGAGGTCTTTGTGGGCTATACTCAGCCTTGTCTCAGGATGGTAAGTTGGTGGTTGAAGATATCCCTCTAGTGGTGTGGGGGCTGTGCTTTGGCAAAGTGGGTGGGGTTATATCCTTCCTGTTTGGCCCTGTCCGGGGGTGTCCTCGGAGTGGGCCACAGTGTCTCCTGACCCCTCCTGTCTCAGCCTCCAGTATTTATGCTGCAGTAGTTTATGTGTCGGGGGGCTAGGGTCAGTTTGTTATATCTGGAGTACTTCTCCTGTCCTATTCGGTGTCCTGTGTGAATCTAAGTGTGCGTTCTCTAATTCTCTCCTTCTCTCTTTCTCTCTCTCGGAGGACCTGAGCCCTAGGACCATGCCCCAGGACTACCTGACATGATGACTCCTTGCTGTCCCCAGTCCACCTGGCTGTGCTGCTGCTCCAGTTTCAACTGTTCTGCCTTATTATTATTCGACCATGCTGATCATTTATGAACATTTGAACATCTTGGCCATGTTCTGTTATAATCTCCACCCGGCACAGCCAGAAGAGGACTGGCCATCCCACATATGCTCTCTCTAATTCTCTCTTTCTTTCTCTCTCTCGGAGGACCTGAGCCCTAGGACCATGCCCCAGGAATACCTGACATGATGACTCCTTGCTGTCCCCAGTCCACCTGACTGTGCTGCTGCTCCAGTTTCAACTATTCTGCCTTATTATTATTCGACCATGCTGGTCATTTATGAACATTTGAACATCTTGACCATGTTTTGTTATAATCTCCACCCGGCACAGCCAGAAGAGGACTGGCCACCCCACATAGCCTGGTTCCTCTCTAGGTTTCTTCCTAGGTTTTGGCCTTTCTAGGGAGTTTTTCCTAGCCACCGTGCTTCTTCACCTGCATTGCTTGCTGTTTGGGGTTTTAGGCTGGGTTTCTGTACAGCACTTTGAGATATCAGCTGATGTACGAAGGGCTATATAAAATAAATTTGATTGATTGATTGATTGACTTAAGTCGGTTACGATGCCAAACTGCAGTCAGGTCAAGACCCTGGTGAGGATGACGAGCATGGTGATGAGCTTCCCTGAGACAGCTTCTGACAGTTTGTGCAGAAATTATTTGGTTGTGCAAACCCACAGTTTCATCAGCTGTCCGGGTGGCTGGTGTCAGACAATCCCGCAGTTGAAGAAGCCAGATGTGGAGGTCCTGGGCTGGCATGGTTACTTACACATGGTCTGTGGTTGGGAGCCCGGTTGGACGTACTGCCAAGTTCTCTAAAACGACGTAGAAGGCAGATTATGGCAGAGAAATTAGCAATACATTCTCTGGCAACAGCTCTGGTGGACAGTCCTGCAGTCAGCATACTAATTGCACACTCCCTCAACATTTTAGACATCTGTGGCATTGTGTTGTGTGACAAAACTGCACATTTTAGAGTGGTCTTTTATTGTCCCCAACACAAGGTGCACCTGTGTAAGGATCATGCCGTTTAATCAGCTTCGCCACACGTGACAGGTGGATGGATTATCTTGGTTGGAGAAATGCTCACTAACAGGGATGTAAACAAATTGTGCACAACATTTTAGAGAAAATAAGCTTTTTGTGCATTTGGACAAAAAAGGGACCTTTTATTTCGGCTCATGGAACAAGGAAGCAATTTGCATTTATATTTTTGCTCAGTGTACAACAACCCATAATGTCAAAGTGGAATTCTGTTTTTAAACATTTTTTACAAATTAATAAAAAATGAAAAGCTAAAATGTCAGGACTATTCAAGTATTCAACCCCTTTGTTATAGTAAGCCTAAATCAGGAGGAAACATTTGCTTAATAAGTCACATAATACGTTTCTCTGTGTGCAATAATAGTGTTTAACATGATTGTTGTATGACAACCTCTTATCTGTACCCCACACATGCAATTATATGTAAGGTCCCTCAGTCGAGCAGTGAATTTCAAACACAGATTCAACCACAAAGACCAGGGAGGTTTTCCAATGCCTTGCGATGAAGGGTATCTATTGATAGATGGGTAATAATACAAAAAGCAGACAGTGAATCCCTTTGAGCATGGTGAAGTTATTAAATACACTTTGGACAGTGTATCAATACACAGAGTTACTACAAAGATACAGGTGTCAGTTGTCAGAGGGGAAGGACATTTCTCAGGATTTCACCATGAGGTCAATGGTAACTTTAAAACAGTTACAGTTTGTGATAGGAGAAAACTGAGGATGGATCAACAACATTGTAGTTACTCCACAATACTGTCCTAATTGACAGAGCGAAAAGGAAGCCTGAACAGAATACAAATATCCCAAAACATGCCTGTTTGCAACAAGGCACTAAAGTAATACTGAAAAAAAAATAAGGCAAAGCAATTTTGTCCTGAATACAAAGTGTTATGTTTGGGGCAAATCCAATACAACGCATTACCGAGTACCTCTCTCGATATTTTCAAGCTTAGGGGTTGCTGCATCATGTTATGTGTATGAAATAAACAGAATGGAGCTAAGCACGGGCAAAATCCTAGACGACATTGAATGTTCAGTTCTGACTTAAATCTATGGCAAGACTTGAAAATGGCTGTCTAGCAATGATCAACAATCAACTTGACAGAGCTTGAATAATATAAAGAATAATGTGCAAATATTGTACAATGCAGGTGTGCAAAACTTTTAGAGACTTACTCAGAAAGACTCACAGCTGTAATCCATGCCAAATGTGATTCTAACAGGGTGTGAATACTGATGTAAATGAGATATTTCTGTATTTCATTTTCAATATATTTGCAAACGTTTCTAAAAACATTTTTGGGTATTGTGTGCAAATGGGTGAGATAAATATATATTTAATTCATATTGAATTCAGGCTGTATATTATATTTTCCAAGGGCACTGTTATAGGCCCATATACCAAAGGGAAACTGAGCGTGAGAAAGCATAATAATTCAAAATAACTTTTTTTTAAATTTGGCACAATGTTGAAAAGGCAGGATCTCTGAGCTCTTGCTCTCTAATGAGAAGAGGTATTTGGGCAGAGGGAATGAAAGCTTATTTCGAGAGCGGAACTTTTCCCTGATGTCAGCCCCCTGGGTGGCACGGATGAATAGCATCACTAATGACAGCCACTACTCTATCAATGGCTCATCACTCATCCTGACCGCTCATGAAAATGTCAAGTGCCGTATTAAACCACACTGATTGCAACTGGTATAAGGTCGAAGTTCAGAGGAAGTCACTTCAGTTACTACGAAGGCACTGCAGTTGGTGAGCTACACCAAATGTACACAGTCGTTCAATTATTTATAAAATTCCTAATGGTCCTAGTAGTTGTTAATAAATTATCATTTGTAAGGAAAGTGAGGTCAAAGGTGATCGTCTGAGTTATTCAGCCCTTCAGCGTCTTCCTCCACCTCCCCATGCGCAATTTCCCGCCATTTCCATGACCGATGCCAGGAACAGAGTTATCAGGCAAACATACTTCTTACAACACCTAAAGGCAGCTCCTCACAAGGCGGTGTCATGAACATCAAAAGACCAACATCAAGGCGATATGAATATTCAAAGCGATTCACATGTTCTCTATTTAAATATATCAGCAATAAAACATGCAAAATTATGCATGCTAAATTCGCACCTTGCACATACAATTCCATCCATCCAGTAGTCAGTGAAATAGAATCTGATCAGGATCTTACAGTTGAAAAAAAAATAATGTCTTGCAAAATACAGGTAAAATGAAACACCAACATAATGTTTCTTAATAGGGCATTGGGCCACGACGAGCCAACAGAACAACTTCAATGCGCTTTGGCATAGATTCTGCAAGTGGAGGGATTTTGGAGGGGTGAGACACCATTTTTCCACAAGAAATTTCATAATTTGGTGTTTTGTTGATGGTCTCAGGCACCACTCCAGAATCTCCCATAAGTGTTGAATTGGGTTGAGATCTGGTGACACACACACACACACACACACACACACACACACACACACACACACACACACACACACACACACACACACACACACACACACACACACACACACACACACACACACACACACACACAAAATGAGAAATTGAGATTATGTGTGCTACTGATTGAACTCAACCAGCAGCTCCTGAAGAGGAAGATCACCATGGTTGGCACAGTTAGAAAGAACAAGCCTGAGCTCCCCCTGCACTCCTCGCAACAAGGGGAGAGAGGCCTTCTCATCAATGTTTGACTTCACCCCCTCCACCACTCTAGTTTCTTACTTCCCAAAGAGGAACAAGAATGTGGTCCTCCTGAGCACACTGAACAAAATGGCAGTGATCAGTGATCGTGAGGACAGGAAGCCAGCCATCATCCTGGACTGCAACCACAACAAAGGAGGCGTGGACAACGCTGGCCCCTGGTCATCTTCCATAATATCATTGATGTGTCCTCATGCAATGTCTTCGTGATATGGAACAAGATCAACCCTACCTGGATGTCTGATAAGCAGAACAAGAGGAGGGTGTTCCTGGAGCATCTGGGAAAGGCACTTGTAACCCCACACATTCAAAGAAGGGAGCGCCTCCCCCGCACAGCAGCCTATGCAGCACTTGTGAAAGCTGTTCAGGGGTGCTGAATCCTGTCCTTATCCACCTGAAGCTGCAGCTGGAGCAGGCAAGAGGAGGAGATGCCAATTCTGCCCCCCAAAGAAGGACTGTAGGACTGTAAAACAAATACTATGTGCAGATGTGAGAAATACATCTGCAAAGTCCATGCACACACACTTACATACTGTCCTACATGTGCTAATTAGACTTGATTGATTTATGTTCTTCACGTTTTTGTTTTGTATCTATTGTCTTATTTTATTCTTATTTATTGTTGATGTTTATACAGCTTGTGGGTGGGGGGCAATGGTTCAACAAATGGGAGAAGACTAGTATTTTGTAGTTGAATTCCTCATTATACAGTATATATCAATGTATCACTATGTTGCCAAAAAAGTTCAAGACTGTTATCGTTTCCCTTCAATAAAATGCATTCAAAACTACTTACTGCACATTTCTGCCACTTTTTTAGGCTATACAAGTGCTATCTCTTGCTAACAAAATGAATGTTTACACCTATGCAGTACATTTAGCAATAATAATAATAATAATAATAATAATAATAAAACCATTATGACAGGTGTGTTGACTGACAGGCTATTTCTTCATGCAAAATAGATTTGGGGTTTAAAATTCAATTAAGCTGCTTTATTTTAGGGGTTTAGTGAAGGTGGGACATTTTTTACCCTTAGGACAAGGGGAGTATACAAAATGTTAAGACTACACAGGGGTTAAACCAACCTTAATATAATTTCAGTACTCCTGAATGTGTGTCTTAACTTTTCCTTAATTTATGAAATTAATGTACATTCTGTGCAAAACCAGGTGTTTTTTTAAAGGTATCTAAACACCTTACAAGACCCCTTAAACAGAGTTTACAGGGTATTTAAGGGGTAAAATGCCTCTGAAACCACAGGTATTAAGGTATGTTTTTCCCCTTAAAAAACCCTGTAAACACTGATTATGATTTGTTGTAAGGGTTTTCAGATGCTTTACCCCCTACAAATCATGCATATTTCACCTTAATTTTCATTAATTGCAAAATTGAAACCAATTAACCTCTATTCTTTCAGTTGAGCGTACTAGCTCTTCACCTGTCTACCGGAAGTTGATGCTGTTGCTCTGCAACCTCTTGCTAGCTAGTTAGCATAATAAATGACTAGTTAGACATTTTACGACTTCAGGTGTGTTCTTCTTCCTCTTGAAGCTAGGGGGCACTATTTTTATGTTTGGAAAAATAATGTTCCTAAAGTAAACGGCCTATTTCTCAGGACCAGATGCTATAATATGCATATAATTAATAGATTGGGATAGAAAACACTCTAAAGTTTCCAAAACTGTCAAAATTCTGTCTGTGAGTTAAACAGAACTGATATTGCAGGCTAAAACCTGAGGAAAATCCAATCAGGAAGTGCCCCTGTTTTTGAAACCTCTCTGTTCTTTAGCATCCCTATTGCCTATTTAAAGGGATATCAACCATATTCCTTTTTCTATGGCTTCCCTAAGGTGTCAACAGGCTTTAGACATAGTTTCAGGCTTTTATTTTGAAGAATGAGCGTGAACGACCACATTGCGTAAGAGAAAAGGTGGGGGCTCTCAGAGTGAGTTGTGCGCAAAAGAGAAAGGCGGCCATTGTTACTCCCGGTCCTAGTGAAAAGCCAACTGTCCCGGTTGATATATTACCGAATAGATATTTGAAAAACACCCTGAGGATTGATTCTGAAATAAATTTGACATTTTTCTGTGGACATTATGGATATAATTTGGAATTTTTGTCTGCGTTGTCGTGACCGCTCTTTCCGGTGGATTCCTGGGCATAACGCACCAAACTAACGGAGGTATTTGGATATAAAAAATATCTTTATGGAACAAAAGGAACATTTGTTGTCTAACTGGGAGTCTCTTGAATGAAAACATCCGAAGATCATCAAAGGTAAACAATTAATTTGATTGCTTTTCTGATTTTCGTGACCAAGTTACCTGATGCTAAGTGTACTTATTGTTTTGTCGAGCGATCGATAAACTTACACAAACGCTTGTATTGCTTTCGCTGTAAAGCATCATTTCAAAATCTGAGATGACAGGTGGATTAACAAAAGGCTAAACTGTGTTTTGCAATATTGCACTTGTGATTTCATGAACATGAATATTTTCTAGTAATATTATTTGACTGTGGCACTATGCTATTCAGCGTTGCTGATGACAATTATACCGGATCCGGGATGGGTGGTTCAGAGAGGTTGAATTCAATCTGGAGTGCCAGAGTGCTTTCGTAAATTCAACGCGTTGTCAGATTGTCCGTTTGTAAATTCAGAGCATTTTGCTCTCGGAGCACACACTGGAAGCTCAGGCCGAGGAGTAGGGTTTATTTGAGCGTTCTGACCCCCAGTCAAGCACTCAAGCCACGCAGATGAGCAGGAACCCTGGACATCTTTCTTTTGGTGTTTTTCAGAGTCATGAGAAAGGCCTCTTTAGTGTCCAAAATTTTCCCTAACAGTGAACTTAATGGCCTACCGTTCTGTAAGCTGTTAGTGTCTTAACGACCGTTCCGTTGTTTATGGTTCATTGAACAAGCATGGGAAACAGTGTTTAAACCCTTTACAATGAAGATCTGTGAAGATATTTAGATTTTTACGAATGATCTTTTAAGGACATGGTCCTGAAAAAGGGACGTTTCTTTTTTTTGCTGAGTTTATATGCATACTATGACCAATAAGCATACTATATACCCAATTCACGTCACAATGGTACAGTTAGTGAGGTTAGTATGAGAATTCGAACACAGCTACAGTCTCAAATTTATTTAACAGGTGAAAGCTGTTTGCTGCTTCCCTGAAATGGGCTTAAATGCTTTTGGAGGTCCGTAGTCAACATATTGCCAACCACTTTTCCTTGCCCCCCCCACAGCTTGCTTTAAGTGTCTCTTCTCTCTCTCTGATCTCACCCTCTCTCTCTCTGTTTTCTCCTCTTTCTTCCTTTATCTCTGCAATTTCTTGTCCTCTCTCTTCCCCCGCTCTCTACTCTCTTCCCCTCTCTCCTCATCACTCTCATTACTTGCTCTCTCATCTTCCCCTCTCTCTCTCTACTTTCTCCCCCTCTCCCCCTCCTCTCTTCCCCCCCTCTCTCATTTCTTCCCCTCTCGTCCTTCTCTATTCCACCCCCCCCCCCCCCCTCTACTTCTTTCAGGGCACACACAAGTGCTTTTCCACCACAGATACTGGCCCTCCTGTAAAACAGACACAACACAGATAGTGTGGTTGCATTAAAATATGCAGTCTTGTTCACATTGCTTTACAACTGTTAGATGTATAATGAAATTGAATTATTTTAATAACTTGGTCTTGACATATGGCTGTCAATACTGTATCTCGCATAAGATAAGAGTAAGTAAAGGTCTGGGTACCAAACTTACTTCATATTTAATCCTGAAGTCTGGGGTGACATTAATTAGCCTCAGCTTTGTAGAGTTGTCTTTAGCTGTGTATGAAACAAAAGTACAATGAACTGGAAATGACTTCAACAGGTTACTAAAAGTAGACGCAGTGATTCCTCCACACTTATTTGGTAGTGGTGGCCCGAAATGAGATTTTCTCCATTATTTTCCTATCATGTCATTTCAAGAGAAAGGCTCATGAGTATTATTGAAATGAAGAGATCGTTGGCTTTCCAAAAGTGTCTCCGTTTTCTTTCAACTTCCAATAATTTATTAAATGCGACCTGTTAAAATCATCGGGGTCAGTGCACTGTGTGCAGAGAAAAGTACAGTGGTACACGTTTCTTCATCTAAGCAGACAAAACAAAAAGTGAAAATGACCGCTTATATTTAATGATGATGCCCCATCCCACAATTCTCCCATCCTTTTTCAAGATTTTGGCAGTTCTGTTGAGAGTAACAGACATTTCAGAACAATTTAAGCGGAATTTGATTAAAACGCTAACACACTGTTTAACAAAGCAATAACTCTTTGTTACCATAAAGAGGGTATGGTATATCATGAATAACCAATGACTCTTAACCAATCAGATTGCAAAGTCGGAACTACTCCATTAACGGATAGGTTGTTAGATTGTTAGCCAGCTAGCATTAGCTAGATCAGCAGTTAGCTAGCTACCTAGTTTGATACCATGAAATTTGCCAGCTTTTTAAAATAGAGTTAATTTACGTTACCTTTCATTATTCATCTCCATGTCCATTTTTACTACTTACACATTCACAAGGAGATCTGTTCGCGCACTTGACACTAGTAAAAAAGTGCTGAGCCGTCATTAGCCGAAAGGATGCAGTATTTTTCAGAAGCGCCACGTGTTCCTTAATCGGCACTTAATCTGAAAAGTTCATAAGAATACTTTATCCATTTCTGTGCTCTATAGCATGGGAGTTATTTTTAAGGAATATGCAGATAGGTAATTACCGAGTCTTTCAGAACATTGTGTGCATGCTTTGTTATTTAGATCAAATCAAGAAAGTCTAAAGACAGCTGAAATGATTAATGATTCTATTTTTAGAGAATACCAAATCACTGCCGTATGCTTAAAAGGCTACGTGACAGCCCACGTTGATAATCATTGACATTTAACGCCTTTGTGGACAAAGAACAATAACAAACACTATGCATAATATATCACCCAATACTTTACATTTATCATTTCACTTAGACACATCAACAAACTTATTTTTCATAGGCTACGTAAAATTACTTCAGCACAGGGGTGAATGTTTTAGAATACATTCTCTCAATCCACAATTGTGCACCCCAATACATGTCAGACATGTTTTTAAGTAATGCACCCAGTAGGTCTCTCAGGTCCTCTGACACTGGCCTTTTAACGATCCCAAAGCCTAGGACCAAGAGGCATGGAGAGACAGCCTTTAGTTACTGTGCCCCCAGCCTGGAATAGCCTGCCAGAGAACCTGAGGGGGGCTGAAACTGTGGACATATTTAAAAGAGATCTTAAAAGACAACTTTTTAGCTTTGCTTTTCCTTAAGGTGCTTTTCAATCGTTTCGTTTTTATTGTTTTATCCTCTTATGTTTGTTGTGTTGTAAATATTTCAGTTTTTATTTTAATAGTTTTTATTCGTTTTTTCCTGTGAAGCACATTGTGTTGCGTTCCATGTCTGAAATGTGCTGTATAAATAAAGCTTGATTTGAATGTCAAAACATCGACCCAGATCATACAGCAATTGGGTGGCCCCTGCTCTGTGTCCAGACCTGAGGAGAAAGAATCAGGAGGGTTATTGACACCATGATATTAATCAATACAAGTGGACTCTGTTTGTCCCAGTGGTACAGTATCTGTCACAGCCCAAGTCCTGGAGCCCCCGCGCTGTAATGAGCACAAACTCTGGGTGATGATCTTATCGATCTGGCTCTTGGGTGGTGCAATAAAGACATCCAGGGTTGCCGCTTGTCTGCCTCCCCCTTATCCTGGTCAGCCACTAATTAGGCCCCACAAGTAATGGGGATTATGGGTATTAGTGTCACATGATAGTCTGAGAGTACCAATGATATCAATCGAGCCTTTACCTCGATTTGACCTTTAGAGACTGGTTGCCTTAGGTTAGAGAGCAGCTGGATACGATACATAGCATTACTGGGAAAACACACACAGTCATAATGTTATACATGGTGGTGTACCACCAGGCACATACCTCTCATTACCTGCGTTCTTTCACTAACTAATGAGTCTGCTAAGGGTCGGCTGACTTCTGTGGCTCGAAACAATGTGAAGACACACTCCATTGGTTTCACATTAGCATGCGCGCACAACGAGGATGAGGTGGTCCCATGATGGGATGCTAAGTGGAAAATGAACATGTTTTGCGGTTTCCCATTGTGTAAATGATGCACTTTGAAGTGTTTGGATACCCACAGATATCAACCTTGAAAGTAGCTTTAAGGTTATGCTGTCAGTAGTGTTCCCTTCAGTTCTTGAACAAGGCTTGACTATTGATGATCTGAAAGACTGAGGTATGATCTCTCCGTCTAATCAGATGACAAGCAACGACAATACAAGAACCCGAAGCATGATTGTTTTAAGTTCAGTAAAATTACCCGAAAGGATTGAGCAGCACATGAGACATTTTGGACAACAAGTTGGCACATTATATGTGTCTCACTCCCTAACATTATAATCAGCGGGAGACCCATGGGAGCCTTTTCCATGTAATTTAATACACAGCAGTCTTAAGGAAGATTAGTGTTTAGTATTTATTAGGATCACCAATTAGCTGCTGCCAAGGAAGCGGCTACTCTTCCTGGGGTCCAAAACAGGAAACAACATAAGAAATAAAATACATAATTCCCATAAATATATATAGCACTACATTGATATTACAATTAAGCCATTCAGCAGATGCTCCAAACCAGAGCGACCCCCAGTTAGTGCATTCATCTTAAGATTGCTAGGTAAGACAACCATATATCACAGTCGTATCCCAACCACGTATCACATAGAGTGCCTTCGGGAACTATTCAGACCCCTTGACTTTTTCCACATTTTGTTACGTTACAGACTTATTCTAAAATTGATTAAATAAAACAAAATCAGTCAGCAATCTACACACAATACCCTACAATGACAAATCGAAAACAGGTTTTTATAAATGTTTGCAAATGTATTACAAATAAAAAACAGAAATACCTTATTCCTGTCCTATCGTGGATCTCAGTCTGTTTTTTTCTGTATTTTTTTGTCTAAATTCTTGCTCCTGCTGTTCTTTTATTTTCAGCAATTTCCTATTCTGGGCCCCACTCAAGCATTTTATTATGCATTTCTTTTCAAAATGTATTTTGCATTAATCAGTTACCTAACCAAGGCAGGGCCCCCCAGTTACCCATGTGGGCCCCATAACTCCTCTCATCCCCCCCATCTGATGATTATTTTGTATACCTCTGGCCCTTCTTTGGACACTGTGTTAACTAACCTCCAGACGAGCTTCAATGCCATACAACTCTCCTTCCATGGCCTCCAACTGCTCTTAAATGCAAGTAAAACTAAATGCATGCTCTTCAACCGATCGCTGCCCACACCTGCCCGCCCGTCCGGCATCATTACTCTGGACGGTTCTGACTTAGAATATGTGGACACATTACAAATACCTAGGTGTCTGGTTAGACTGTAAACTCTCCTTCCAGACTCACATTAACTTTGGCTAGTGCTATAGCCTATGATAGTGTACTGAAACAATAGCCGTTATCGGCAACAGGCAGCTTAAACTTTGAGCGCAAAATATGTATTATTTTACGTTTGGCTTTATTTTTGATTTACATAATTACAAGTTAATTATTTGTTCCTCATGTGCGCTTTATAACCAACTTGTTTTTAAAATAAAAAATAAAAAAGACAAATTCCTATATGAATGCCGAATTTGCCTACAGGCACTATTTGTCACAATGCTGATGTCACCATGCTTAATTTTGTTGCCTTCAGTAAAAAAATTTTTTTAAAAAGACCATAAATAAAATTGTGTGTATGCTAAATCATAGCAGCTTAATCATAATATAATGCTGATAATTGGCCATTTGAAATCCCAAATCATTTCACGCATATAAGCAATTACACTGCGACAAGAAATGGTGTATGCCTTTTTTCCAAATTAGTCTTTTACATCATTAATATAGTGGAATCATGCTGCCCATGTATGTTTTGATTTCATAAGCCATTCCGCGGTTTGTGTCGTTCACAACTAAAGTTGCCAAATAACTCAAAATCAAGCATATAACCTGTTTCAAATGATCACTTTTTAAGCTGAACACAGAATAAACGATCCATGTGTGCACTAGCGCTGAAAAAAATATCCTTTGTGTTTTATTCAGCGAAGTTCATCTTACTGTAAAATAATATAATATAAAATTATGGCACCTCTTCATGTTATAAAGTTTCATATGAAAGACTTGCCTAAAATAAATAATGGATATATTGTGATGGTGTACAGACAATTCAATGGATTTATTACACTTTAGACTTTTAAAATGTAGATGTTTGGTATTTGGTATTTTATTAGGATCTCCATTAGCTGTTGCAAAAGCAACATTTCGTGACCGCCACAGCCCTAATAATGTATTCTCATTTTGATGCCAAACCCTGACTAGTGTGCTTGGCCAATGCACCAGTTCCAATCCAAGTGCCAATGCCGTTTAGCAAACTCCAGGTGTTTACATTTGTTGGATGACATGAAAATAAAGATATTTGGCCACGCACACAAGTGGTGGGTTTGGCATCGAAATGAGAATGCATATACAGAAAAGAACCGTACCTACTGTAATATATGGTGGTGGATCTTTGATATTATGAGGTTATTTTGCTTTCGTCCTGAGGCCCTTGTTAAGGTAAACGGTATCAGGAACTTGACCCTTTATCAGGATATTTTAGCCGAAAAGCTGGCTGCCTCTGCCAGGAGGCTGACACTTGGCCACAAGTGGATCTTCTAGCAAGACAATAACCCCAAGCCCACATCAAAATCCACAAAGAAATGGTTAATTGGCTATTTCATTTTGCAATGGCCATTTCGTTCTCCGGACTCCAGAAACCCATTGAAGTCCTGTGGTTTGAATTGAAGAGGGCAGTCAATAAGTGCAGAAAAAGGATCAAAGATCTGAAAGGATTCTGTATGGAGGAATGGTGTAATGATCCCTCCCAATGTGTTCTCCAACTAATAAAACATTTGAGAAAAAGGTTCAGTGCAGCTATCCTTGCAAGGTATTGAAAACAGCATTACTTCTTAAACAAATCTCTTTCTCTGAGCAATGTTATTAGTATTAAATAATGTAATTTCCCCCATCATTTTGAGCACAGCTCAGTATTTTAATTATTTATTTTCTACAGTAATTTTTGCTCATATTTAACAAGGGTGTCAATAATTCTGGACTCCGCTTGCCATTTACCCTTTTCTCTGCCTCAAGGGCCCACTATGGGTCCATTGCTCAGGCTCTGTATCCCTTGCAAATGGACAAACATTCTAATAAAGATGCTTGCTGCAAACTAGCTTTTCCATCCTCATTGCATTCCAATGGGGTAGAAATAGCATCTGAGTAAATTGAGCACTTTGATCAGAGTCAATATCATTGACAGTGCAGCGTTCCGGAGAGTTCAACTCATTGTACACATGTCGAGCTAAATCATCATTTTAAAGAGTGCCCCCTGAGGCTCTAATGCTCCACAGACACAAGTAAGCAAATGTTATATTGATAAAGTGCCTTTAAGATGCACTATTGCTATTCAGACAGATGGAGAATAAATTCATATTTTTGATCAGCAGAAAACACATTTGCATCAAATTTTTGCTCTTTAGAATAATAAAGAAAATGAATTGTTACACCATTTAGTCCAGTTTGTAATACATACAGTACTTTCCTTCAACAATCAATGTACAAAAAGTTGTTATTCAAAACCTAATGATGGAAACAGAAGACTGTCAACAAGCCTAAGTATATAGAGTGCTTGAAGATCGCAAACTTGTCTGCAAAGCTATAGGCCTCTGAAAAAGGTGCAATTAATTGAATACCAACAGAAACAAAGGCGACTGAAATAAAAGGCTGTTTACTGGAGTGTTTGCTCGAAGCTGTTGTGGAAGTTGTTAGTAGAGAGAAACAAAAATAAGAAGTGCTTCTACATCTGCATTGCTTGCTCTCTGGGGTTTTAGGCTTGTTTTCAGTGTAAGCACTTTGATGATGTAAAAAGGGCTCCATGTTGTGGTAGAGAGGGAAAATAAGGAGTGCACAGTAAAGTCATATATTTTAAAAAAGTCTCAAAAAGGGTGCTCACTGGATTAGGGACATATTCAATTATGAGATATGGCTTTTGTTCTTGAATTTAGGAGAAAGTGTATATGTATGGTAAAAAAAACGATGCGCTTCTTTAGGAAGTAGAAGACGTTCCTAATTGTGCGCGTGCACAGATGACACTGCGGAAATGTGGAAAGAGATGAGCTGTAGTGTTTGAGTTTTGTCTAAACAATATAGCATGTTTATAAATATCAGAGGAGGCTGGTGAGATGGACATGTTGTAATGGCTGGAATGGAGTAAATGGAACGGAGTCAAACGTGGTTTCTATAGGTCGACCGATTAATTGGGATGGCCGATTACTTAGGGCCGATTTCACGTTTTCATAACAATCGGAAATCGGTATTTTTGGACACCGATTTGGCCAATTAAAAAAAAGAAAAGTATATTTAATCTTTATTTATCTAGGCAAGTCAGTTAAGAACACATTCTTATTTTCAATGACGGCCTAGGAACGGTGGGTTAACTGCCTCGTTCAGGGGCAGATTTTTACCTTGTCAGCTCGGAGGATTCAATCTTGCAACCTTACAGTTAACTAGTCCAACGCTCTAACCACCTGCCTCTCATTGCACTACACGAGGAGACTGCCTGTTACGCGAATGCAGTAAGCCAAGGTAAGTTGCTCGCTAGCATTAAACGTATCTTATAAAAAACAATCAATCAATCATAATCACTAGTTAACTACACATGGTTGATGATATTACTATTTGATCTAGCGTGTCCTGCATTGTGTATAATCGATGTGGTGCGTATCGTTGCTCCAATGTGTACCTAACCATAAATATCAATGCCTTTCTTAAAATCAATACACAGAAGTATATATTTTTAAACCTGCATATTTAGCTAAAATAAATCCAGGTTAGCAGGCAATATTAACCAGGTGAAATTGTGTCACTTCTCTTGCGTTCATTGAACGCAGAGTCAGTGTATATGCAACAGTTTGGGCCACCTAATTTGCCAGAATTTTATGTAATTATGACATAACATTGAAGGTTGTGCAATTTAACAGGAATATTTAGACGTACGGATACCACCCGTTAGATAAAATACGTAACGGTTCCGTATTTCACTGAAAGAATAAACGTCTTGTTTTAGAGATGATAGTTTCCAGATTTGACCATATTAATGACCTAAGGCTCGTATTTCTGTGTTATCATGTTGTAACTAAGTCTATGATAAGATAGAGCAGTCTGACTGAGCGATGGTAGGCACCAGCAGGCTCGTAAGCATTCATTCAAACAGCATTTTTGTGCGTTTGCTAGCAGCTGTTTATGACTTCAAGCCTATCAACTCCCGAGATTAGGCTCGTGTAACCGATGTGAAATGGCTAGCTAGTTAGCGGGGTGTCCGCTAATAGCGTTTCAAACGTCACTCGCTCTGAGACTTGGAGTGGTTGTTCCCCTTGCTCTGCAAGGGCTGCGGCTTTTGTGGAGCGATGGGTAACACTGCTTTGAGGGTGGCTGTTGTCGTTGTGTTCCTGGTTCGAGCCCATGTAGGAGCGAGGAGAGGGATGGAAGCTATACTGTTACACTGGCAATTCTAAAGTGCCGATAAGAACATCCAATAGTCAAAGGTTAATGAAATACAAATGGTATAGAGAAAAATAGTCCTATAATTCCTATAATAACTACAACCTAAAACATCTTACCTGGGAATATTGAAGACTCATGTTAAAAGGAACCACCAGCTTTCATGTTCTGAGCAAGGAACTTAAACGTTAGCTTTCTTACATGGCACATATTGCAGTTTTACTTTCTTCTCCAACACTTTGTTTTTGCATTATTAAACCAAATTGAACATGTTTCATTATTTATTTGAGGCTTATTTGATTTTATTGATGTATTAAATTAAGTTAAAACAAGTGTTCATTCAGTATTGTTTTAATTGTCATTATTACCTGCTATGTTAAGTTACTTGCTCCTGTGTAGGTATATAATTACAAGTATATCTTATGTAACTTCTTTGTTCTTATAGCCTTGGAGCCAGGTCATAACATAGAAATAAACAAATTGAAAGTGACCAGTAGTTAAGGAAAGGGTTTGCCTTGTATGTGGATTCGATGGTAGTGGCACCATGTAGTAGTTACATGTCACCAAGTCTGATTTTAGTTTGAGTTATTAACATGGTAAATTACAGGTGACTTTCAAATGTGTCATTAAAACAACATATTTTAAGTGGAAAAACAAAAAGAATTGGAGGTACTTATTCAAGAACGATGTATCACTTGTAATCACAAAAATAAAGCGACTTGGATTGAAAATGGTGAAAAATGCACACATTTAAAAAAAATCTTCAACATAGAAATGCTCCAAAAACTATTTACAGAAACTCGTTACAAATGATTGAGTCATTCATGATTCACCAAATTAGATTTTGAAAGAGGAAGCAAAATATCTGAAGCATATGTTTTCTTTTCAGTCTCCTCCATTTCCACTGAATGATGTTAACTGTAAAGATTTCTTTCCTATTAATTATAACAATGTCAAATTAACACATTTACAGAAAGACCTGTGTGAAGGCCAACTTACAGAAGAGGAACCTTTTGAGGAAATTACATTTTTTCAATGTAGAAAAACACCTGGGCTTGATGGTATACCAGTAGAGGTATATCAGACCTTTTTTTGATGTACTCAAAGATCCATTACTGACATGTTTGAATTATTTCTATAAAAATGGTAGACATTCAGGTACTCAACAAGGTCTGATTTCATTACTACTAAAACAGGACCCAGGTGGTAAGTATAAAGATCCGGTCCATTTAAAAAACCGGAGGCTTCTTACATTTCAATGTTGTGATACGAAAATCATTGCGAAATGCATAGCACGTAGCATAAAAAAAGGTTTTATCAGATATTGTTCATCCTGATCGGACAGCTTTTTTACATGGACGATATATTGGAGATCATGTAAGATATAATTACTTGAAACAATTGAACATGATGAAATATCAAAGATACCAGGCCTGGTCTTTATAGCCGATTTCGGCTATAAAGACCAGGCCTGGTATCTTTGATATTTCATCATGTTCAATTGTTTCAAGTAATTATATCTTATATGATCTCCAATATATCGTCCATGTAAAATTTATATAAAATGCCTGGTGTACTTTAAATTTTGTGAATCTCTTATACAATAGGTTAACCTGTCTACGATACTGGTTCCCAATTGGGAATCAACCCTCCCACGTTCAGCTGAAACGGTGGCGCATGGAACGCAAAAATATTCTTAAAAATATTTAACCTCCACACATTAACAAGTCCAATAGCTCAAATGAAAGACAAACATCTTGTTCATCTAGCCAGCAAGTCAGATTTCTAAAATGTTTTACGGCGAAAACATAGCACATATATATGTAAAACCACCACCAGACACAGCTCATTTCAATAGCCAAAACATGCAATCAACAAACGCAGGATTAAAAAATAAATCGCTCACTAACCTTTTGAAAATCTTCATCAGATGACTGTAATATGACATATTACACAGTACATATTTTTTTTTTTCAATAATATGCCATTTATATCCATAAATGTCCATTTACAGTGAGTTCACCTTCAGAAATTACTCAAAAATGCCCGCAGGAAATCTATGTAGCGCGGCAAGATAACGTAAATAGACATCATAAACTTTGACTAAATATACATGTTCTACATATAGTTAGAAAGATACACTGCTTCTTCATGCAACCGCTGTGTTAGATTTATTTTTAACGTTACAGAAATCGCACACTATTCCATATGCTGAGACAGCGCTCAGTTCCAAGCTACATTTCCACGTAATGTTGGAGTCAACAGAAACACAGATTTAAGCATAAATATTCCCTTACCTTCGATGGTCTTCGTTCAGAATGTTCTGGAAGGCTTCATACTTACCCAATACATCGTTTGGTTTCAAGTCTTGCGTCTTTGTATTAGCTACTGCTAATAACATCAGCTGAAATGCACCCAAAACGTCCTCTGGTCCGGATAAGTTGCGCATCAAAACTTCAAAATTACACATTATATGTCGACTAAACAGGTCAAACTAAGTGCAGAAGCAAGCTTTATGATGTTTTAGACGTGCAAAACAAACTTCAATTCAATCGGCCATCGTCTGCCCTTCTCTTGAGTGCTGGAAACAAAGGAATGGCTGGGACCAATTTGCGCCCATACGCACAGCCTATTCTCTCGTGGCACGCACTAATTTCACTCCCATAGGGTCAATTCTCGCGGGATTTGAACGATTGGAAGCTCTAATTCAAAGCTCTAATGAAAGAGGACATCTAGCGGAAGAGATAGAAAGTGTCCCCAGAATCATAGCTGGTTGGGAAGGGTGGGGTCCATGACGTCAAAGTTGCTCCAACTTTCATGGCCACAAAAACTAGTTTGGAAGAATGCCTGCCCTGTGAGTTCTGCTATACTTACAGACATAATTCCAACGGTTTTAGAATCTTTAGAGTGTTTTCTATCCAATAATAATAATTAATTTATTTGCATATATTAGCAATTTTTGACAGATTTTTTTTCCAGTTTACTAGGGGTACCCAATCTCTCCAAAGGGGGCGTATGTCTGCCATATCCTTAACAGGTTTTAAAGTGACGTGCAGCAACCCCAGATGTACAATAGTAAAAAATGATTACTTCTCAGAAAGTATTGAACTTTGAGGAGTAAAACAAGGTTGACCGTTGTCCTCATATTTATTATGGCCATTGAAATGCTAGCTGTTAAAATTAGATTCAACAAGAACATCAAGGGGTGAGAAATCCAGGGGATAACAACAAACTAAATTGTTTTCTTAAGTCCGCAATCTGGATCCCTGCACAGTCTCATTGAAGAACTTGATCACTTTTCTAGTCACTCTGGACTAAATCCTAATTATGAATATGAGTTGGGGGATAACATTATTAAATATTAAAGCTTTAAACCTCTCACAAAAAGCTTCACTCATACATAACTTATACTTAAAATGGTTCTCCAGTAGATTATTAAGAAAGGCTCATATACAGATTACTCATTTTCATTTACATTTAGTTTCTTAAACAAGCCATACAAAGCTGGTTACAATTTCAGTCTTATCCACCAGAAAAGATAGAACAAATACTACAACAAATGTTATTATCAGGCATCAGGGTAAGACCCAAGTGAAGACTGTGAAGTAGCACTGTTTATTGTAACAGGGGCAGGCAAACGTCAGGTCAAGGCAGGGGTCGATAATCCAGAGTAGGTGCAAAGGTACAGGATGGCCGGCAGGCTCAAGGACAGGCAGAGTTCAGTAATCTAGAGGTGGAGCGAAGTTACAGGATGGCAGGCAGGCTCAGGGACAGGCAGTGTGGTCAGGCGGGCGGGTACAGGGTCAGGACAGGCAAGGGTCAAAAACCTTGAGGACGAGAAAAAGAGAGGCTGGGAAAAGACAGGAGCTGACAGGATAAACAAGACAAACTGGCACAGACAGACAGAAAACACAGGTATAAATAGCCAGAGGATAAGTGGGGAAGATGGACGACACCTGGAGGGGGTGGAGACAAGCACAGGGACAGGTGAAACACATCAGAGCGTGACAGTTATGGTTAAACTCAAATATACTTATGCATTTTTTTTTTGTCGATGGTATTATATTTATTAATGATATTATAAATAGAAACGAAGGAGTAATGTCACATATGCAGCTATCGAAAATATGTCTGCTCAATCCAAACTTAAACCAACTGATTGCAGCATTACCACAAAAATGGAGGAGGCAAGTGGAAAAGGGAGAAGGTAGGGAACTTGTTTGCCTGCCAAATATTAAATATATAAAGTGGCTGAAAGGAATTGGCATAACTAGAACAATATACCAGCTTCATTTGAGGACAAAAATGTTGACAGCTGCACCATACAGGTTGCAAAATAAATGGGAAGAGATTTTCGATGTACCGATTCCATGGCACATGGTTTATGAACTGGTACAAAAAACAACACTTGATTCAACACTTCATGTTTTTCAATTAAAATTATTATATACAATTCTTGCCACCAACAGAATGCTATATATATGGGTCATTGAACAATCTCAGCTCTGTAGATTTCACTGTGAAGAGATAGAATCATTAGATTATTTATTCTGGTATTGCCACTATGTAGCTTGTTTCTGGACACAGGTTCAGCAATGGTTAAAAAATCACATCATTCACTTAAAATTAACTTTACAAATAGCACTGTTGGGCGATTTCGAAAGCCATAGTCAGTCAATAAATAACATAATAATACTCATAGGGAAGGTTTTCATCTTTAGTTCACAATCTGTGGGCACTATCTGATTAGAAAGGTTCAAAATGTATGTTAAACATCACAGCACAATTTAAAAATATATGGCACATGGAAACCAAACAAGGGAGGTCTATGGTGAGAGGTGGGATGGGCTGAGAGTGGCGGAGGGGTGGGATTAAAGAACTTATGTTTGGTAATGTATTAATGTTATGTGACCATGTATGTAAAAGTATGTATGTAAAATATGTTTGCAAAATGTGTATGTAAAATGTATTTATGTGTAGCAGAAAAGCTGTAAAAAAAACATATTTCACTGCACCTATCAGGGGGTATGTGACAATAAAACATGGGACCAGTATACTTAACAAAAATATAAACACAACACATAAATGTTGGTCCCATGTTTCATGAGCTGAAGTAAAAGGTCCAGAAATGCACAAAATATGCATATGCCCAAAAAGCATATTTATCTCAAAATGTGCAGTTTTGGCTGGGCCTGGCTCCCCTGTTAGTTCGCCTATGGTTAGGGCCTAATGACTTGATTTCAATTGACTGATTTCCTTATATGAACTGCAACTCAGTAAAATCATTGATATTTTTGTTCAGTATATAAACTCAGCAAAAAAAGAAACGTCCCTTTTTCAGGACCATGTCTTTAAAAGATCATTCGTAAAAATCCAAGTAACTTCACAGATCTTCATTATAAAGGGTTTAAACACTGTTTCCCACAATTAATGAACATGCACCAGTGGAACTGTTGTTATGACACTACCAGCTTACAGACAGTAGGCAATTAAGGTCACAGTTATGAAAACTTAGGACCCTAAAGAGGCCTTTCTACTGACTTTGAAAAACACCAAAAGAAAGATGTCCAGGTTCCTGCTCATCTGCGTGAACGTGCCTTAGGCATGGTGCAAGGAGGCATGAGGACTGCAGATGTGGCCAGGGCAATAAATTGCAATGTCCGTACTGTGGGACGCATAAGACAGCACTACAGAGAGACAGGACGGACAGCTGATCGTCCTTACAGTGGCAGACCACGTGTAACAACACCTGCACAGGATCGGTACAGCCGAACATCACACTTGCGGGACAGGTACAGGATGGCAACAACAACTGCCCAAGTTACACCGGGAACGCACAATCTCTCCATCAGTGCTCAGACTGTCCGCAATAGGCTGAGAGAGGCTGTACTATGGGTTTGTAGGCCTGTAAGGCAGGTCCTTACCAGACATCACCGGCAACAACGTCGCCTATGGGCACAAACCCACTGTGGCTGGACCAGACAGGACTGGCAAAAAGTACTCACTGACGAGTCGCGGTTTTGTCTCACCAGGGGTGATGGTCGGATTCATGTTTACGGTCGAAGGAATGAGCGTTACACCGAGGCCTGTATGGCAGGATCGATTTGGAGGTGGAGGCTCTGTCATGGTCTGAGGCGGTGTGTCACAGCATCATTGGACTGAGCTTGTTGTCATTGCAGGCAATCTCAACGCTGTGGGTTACAGGGAAGACATCCTCCTCCCTCATGTGTTACCCTTCCTGCAGGCTCATCCTGACATGGCACTCCAGCATGACAACGCCACCAGCCATACTGCTCGTTCAGTGTTCTGCCATGGCCAGCGAAGAGCCTGGATCTCAATCCCATTGAGCACGTCTGGGACCTGTTGGATCAGAGGGTGAGGGCTAGGGACATTCCCCCCAGAAATGTCTGGGAACTTGCAGGTGCCTTGGTGGAAGAGTGAGGTAACATCTCACAGCAAGAACCGGCAAATCTGGTGTAGTCCGTGAGGAGGAGATGCACTGCAGTACTTAATGCAGCTGGTGGCCACACCAGATATTGACTGTAACTTTTGATTTTGATCCCCCCCTTTATTCAAGGCCATGTTATTCTATTTCTGTTAGTCACATGTCAAGAGTGGAACTTGTTCAGTTTATGTCTCAGTTGTTGAATCTTGTTATGTTCACATGTTAAGTTTGCAGAAAATAAACGCAGTTGACAGGGAGGGGACATTTCTTTTTTTGCTGAGTTTATGTGTACAGTCCCAGTCAAAAGTAGGTATTTCTTTATTTTTTACTGTTTTCTGCATTGTAGAATTATAGTGAAGACATCAAAACTATGAAATTACCAATATGGAATCATATAGTATTTAACAAATCAAAATATGTTTTATATTTGAGATTCTTCAAAGTAGCCCCCCTTTGCCTTGTTGACAGCTTTGCACTTTCTTGGAATTTTGTCAACCAGCTTCATGAGGTAGTCACCTGGAATGCATTTCAATTAACATATATGCCTTGTTAAATTTACATTTGTGGAATTTATTTCCTTCTTAATGCATTTGAGCCAATCTGTTGTGTTGTGACAAGGTAGGATAGGTTAATAGAAGACCATGTCCATATTATGGCAAGAACAGCTCAAATAAGCAAAGAGAAACGACAGTCCATCATTACTTTAAGACATGACGGTCAGTCAATACAGAAAATAAATCCTTCAGAGAGCCCAAATAAATCCACAGAGTTCAAGAAACAGAAACATCTCAATATCAACTGTTCAGAGGAGACTGTGTGAATCAGGCCTTCATGATCCAATGGCTGTAAAGAAACCACTATTAAAGGACAACAATAAGAAGACGAGACTTGCTTGGGCCAAGAAACACGAGCAATGAACATTAGACCAGTGGAAATCTGTCCTTTTGTCTGAGGAGTCCAAATGTGAGATTTTTGGTTCCAACCGCCGTGTCTTTGTGAGACGCAGAGTAGGTGAACAGATGATCTCTATGTAACCGGTGTGAAATGGGTAGCTAGTTAGCGGGGTGCGCGCTAATAGCGTTTCAATGGGTGACATCTCTTGCTCTGAGACCTTGAAGTAGTTGTTTCCCTTGTTCTGAAAGGGCAGCAGCTTTTGTGAAGCGATAGGTAACGATGCTTCAAGGGCGACTTTTGTCGATGTGTGCAGAGGGTCCCTGGTTCAAGCCCAGGTAGGTGTGAGGAGAGGGACGGAAGCAACACTGTTACATGCACATGTGTGGTTCCCACCGTGAAGCATGGAGGAGGAGGTGTGATGGTGTGGGGGTGCTTTGCTGGTGACACTGTCTGTGATTTATTTAGAATTCAAGGCACACTTAACCAGCATGGCTACCACAGCATTCTGCAGCGATACGCCATCCCATCTGGTTTGCGTTTAGTGGGGCTATTTGACCAAGAAGGAGAGTGACGGAGTGCTGCATCAGATGACCTGGCCTCCACAATCACCTGAACTCAACCCAATTGAGATGGTTTGGGATGATTTGGACCGCAGAATGAAGGAAAAGCAGCCAACAAGTGCTCAGAATATGTGGGAACTCCTTCATCACTGTTGGAAAAGCATTCCAGGTGAATCTGGTTGAGAGAATGCCAAGAGTGTGCAAAGTTGTCATCAACAACTGTCATCAAGGGTGGCCTCTTTGAAGAATCTAAATATATTTTGATTGGTTTAACACTTTTTTGGTTACTATATAATTCCGTATGTGTTATTTCATAGTTTTGATATCTTAACTATTATTCTACAATGTAGAAAATAGTACAAATTAAGGAAAGCCTTTGAATGAGTAGTGTGTCCAAACTTTTGACTGGTCTGTATATATTTTGTATTACAAAACATTAGTTACCTCGTGAAACAAGAAAATGTGTTATAATATCAGTAATTACACATGTTGAATAACCTGTAGCAAGTGGATGTGTAATTGTGTAATAACTGATAGCACTACAACCTTATTACCATATTATAATATAGTAAAATATATGTAAATATTGTGTTGTTATTACAGTTATTACTGTGTAGTTACATAGTAATTGAGGCAACTTAATGTAAAGTGTTACCACATATACTTGTAGGATCCTGTTGGTTTAGGAACATAGAACAACCTCTATGGAACACAGAACGAGCTCAAGGCTTCAGAGACCTCGCTAGTTCCACTTCATGCCAGTGTTCATTTCGTCAACAGTAACTATGACAAATAATACTTGACAGCAACCTATTTAACAAGTCCGGCACGACTGTGCCACATCTTGTAATTGATGTATGTTTGCTAAGGTTATACAGTGCTAGATAATTACTGTATGGTAACAACGTGTATATATTGCTGAGTAATTAGTACCTTGTGCCATTGTGAGGACAAAGGGTGGTCTTGGAATGTGAGCAACAATTATGTAACATATAACGCACTAACAATATCAATGTCATCGGCAAGATGCCGTTTTCTAGGCTGTTGCTATACAGCAAACCTACTCATATTTACAACTGGTGAACCCAAAAGTCTTATTATAGACTTTTGTGAGAGCAGTAGCAGATAATATGCTACATGACAGGAAAAACAGATGTTTTGAAGCTTGAAGCGGGGCCATTCTGGCATTTATGCTGACGTGCGGCACACCTGTGGGATAGACTATGTAATCGACATGTATTCAGCATTGATCGTTTAGGTTGAAAAGATGCACATCCAAATCGATTGCAAGCCTTCAGTATAGCCATGAAAGACAATGTGTTGGATTGTTGGCACGTCACCTATTTTACCTGATCTGAGCGGAGGAGCTTGGAACAATTTTATTTAAAACTTGTCAAGCATTGTGGAAAGCTCTGTACCATGGCATGAAGTAGTTCAACCAAATAAATAATTTAATATTGAGCGTGGTAACAACTATATCAAATACAAGTGCCTGGATTCAATCTAATCATGCTTTGCCCGACAATGCAGCATTTAAAGGTAATTTCTGCTGGAGCCGACATATGCCGACATACGCAGGATTAAACGTTAATTAGGTTTGTGGGAACATTGCCTTTAATAGCCACATTGTCGATAAAACACAATCAGATTGTAGACATGGAGAGAAAGGAAACCTTTATATATGTCAGTCTGTCTCTAACCAAGGTGGTGGTTGAGACAAGACTAATAGATATTTCAAGACATTAACAGTGGTTGGGAGACCTCCTATGATGAATTGTGTACTGTAGGTGATTTTGGTATAAAAGGCATGGCGAGGACACTCATTTAAATCTGTCTTTCTCTTCGCTCCTCCATAAACGAAGGGGAGGATGCTGGAAGAGAGAACACAGAAAGAAACCATATTGCTGCTGACTTGGCTAGACGCAAGAGCCCCAGGGAGGGACACATCTGCACCCTGTCCTCTGTCCTCTGTGTGTGTGTGTGTGTGTGTGTGTGTGTGTGTGTGTGTGTGTGTGTGTGTATGTGTGTGTGTGCGCGTGTGTGTGCGGGCATGTGCGCCCGTGTGTGTGTGTGTGTGTATGTGTGTGTATGCATTTGTATTGCTTGATTAGGACACTGTGAGAGTACAATGGAGAGATAATCAACCTATTCAGTGTTTACTTCTATTGAGACGAGTATCATGAAGAGAGGAAAAAAGCAGTCATCGAGTTCCATTACACCCAGGCTTTAGGGAAGTGTTGCGACTATTAAATATAGATGAGATGATTAATGCATATGCTCATTATTTTCATGCAAGGTGCTTCATTAATTAACCCACACCCCCGCCAGTGAGTGTGCTACTGCTGCTGGTGGGTGTTGGGTTACAGATGGTAGGGGAGCACTGGTAATCCAACACTCTATTTGGAGCGATGCGTCGGCGGGACTTGGCTCCCAGAGTTCCAGTTCTCATTTAAGCTGCGAGTTTTCACCAGAAACCAACAAGTACTTGCTTAAAGACTCAAACTTCAACAACAAAAACGCAGGAGAAAATCGGGTTGACGTCCATGTTGTTTGTGGGGAGAAGATGACACCAGAACAAACAGGTTACAGTACACAAATAAGAGCTTTTTGTCTTCATAATAGAGCAGAAACTGTCCAGGAGTCCAGATGGCATGCCTGCTAGTGTTGAGTGGTGTTAATGTTTCTCTGGTGAAGATGTGATATGATTTTCTGAGGGACAGTTTCAGAGCTCTCTTTGAGTCACTAAAACAAACAATTCCTCTCGAGTTGACAGCATCTGACATCAATGGCCATTTAAATGAAAATCTCCATTGGGTACTGCTGTTTTAGATTTTCTGCACGTCTTGTTTCATCAAGTCATCTTCTACGTGACACAGAGGGTTGCCTCATGAGGAGTAAGTCAACAGAGGTCAGGCGAACAATGGCCGTGTGGCTGTGAATAGCTTACGTAACACAATTTAATGACTCACTTCAGCACTAGTTGATCACTGGCCTGCAGCACTCTGGCTTGACTACACACACCTTTCATTTGAATAGCGTGCTATTTAAATTCAGCGGATGGGTTTGTAGCTATCTTAATTTTTGCAGACGTTTCATAGTATGATTTGTGTAAAATTCTGTTGTTTCATTTTGTTGCCATGTAATCATCTGTTCCATACAGTAGTTCTAACTTGTGGTGATGAATGCTTCCACCAAGGGGTCAAAGGTACACTTTCTTAACCAACTATGGGGCTAAGTCTGATAATTCTTATATTCTAGTAGTTGTTGTGTTTGCCCAACACCCCTTATTTTCTCACTGTAGTGGTACCTCCAAGTCACCCCACTTGTAGCAGCCAATCACAGTTCACCATTCCCCGTGCACCTCGCTGAACCCGACTCCTGCAGTCAGAGTGAGATCCCGGTCATTAGAGAATGGACTCGCTGGACTAATCCTCATGTTCATTGTATTTGACCTGTGTTTAGCGTGTGCATCTAATTGTAAGTACTGTCGGACATGTCACTGGGATTTCAGTTGGGTGTTGCTAAACCAGTAGAGTATTTACCACCTTAATAAGGTTTATAGAGTTATTACTTTTCCATGTGCTTCATGCTACTTCTAGCCAGCTAGCCAAAATGTTAGCCAGTCATGCTAGCTCGTAATGATGTGTACCACATGCCTCGTTTTTGGATAGTCTATATACACTACCGTTCAAAAGTTTTGGGTCACTTAGAAATGTCCTTGTTTTTTAAAAATCACATTTTTTGTCCATTAAAATAACGTCAAATCGATCAGAAATACAGTGTAGAAAATGTTGTAAATTAATGTTGTAAATGACTATTGTAGCTGGAAACGGCAGATTTTTTATTTGGAATATCTACATAGGTGTACAGGCCCATTATCAGCAACCATCACTCCTGTGTTCCAATGGACCGTTGTGTTAGTTAATCAAAGTTTATCATTTTAAAAGGCTAATTGATCATTAGAAAACCCTTTTGCAATTATCTTAACACAGCTGACAACTGTTTTGCTGAAGCAATAAAACTGGCCTTCTTTAGACTAGTTGAGTATCTGGAGCATCAGCATTTGTGGGTTCGATTACAGGCACAAAATGGCCAGAAACAAATTACTTTCTTCTGAAACTCTTCAGTCTATTCTTGTTCTGAGAAACGAAGGCTATTCTATTCCAGCTACAATAGTCATATTCAACATTAACAATGTCTAAACTGTATTTCTGAACAATTTGATGTTATTTTACTGGACAAAAAAAATAGCTTTTCTTTCAAAATTAAGGACAATTCTAAGTGACCCCAAACTTTTGAACGGTAGTGTAAATGTATATGCATCTATTATTTATACAGTACCAGTCAAAACTTTGGACATACCTACTCATTCAATGTTTTTTCTTTATTTGCAATATTTTCAACATTATAGAATAATAGTGAAGACATCAAAACTATGAAATAACACATGGAATCATGTAGTAACCAAAAAAGTGTTAAACAAATACAAATATATTTTACATTTGAGATTCTTCAAAGTAGCCACCCTTTCCCTTGATGAGAGCTTTGCAAACGCTTGGTATTCTCTCAACCAGCTTCATGAGGTAGTCACCTGGAATGCATTTCAATTAATAGGTGTTCCTTGTTAAAAGTTAATTTGACAAATTCCTTTCCTTCTAAATGTGTTGGAGCCAATCAGTTGTTGTGACATGGTAAGGGGGTATACAGAAGATAGACTTATTTGGTAAAAGACCAAGTCCATATTGTGGCAAGAACAGCTCAAATAAGCAAAGAGAAACGATAGTCCATTATTACTTTAAGACATGAAGGTCAGTCAATACAAAAACATTAAAGAACTTTGAGTGTTTCTTCAAGTGCAGTCGCAAAAACCATCAAGTGCTATGATGAAACTGGCTATCATGAGGAACACCACAGGAAAGGAAGACCTAGAGTCACCTCTGCTGCAGAGGATAAATTCATAAGGATAGGTTCATTAGAGTTACCAGTTTCAGAAATTGCAGCCCAAATAAATGCTTTACAGAGTTCAAGTAACAGACACATCTCAACATCAACTGTTCAGAGGAGACTGAGTGAATCAGGCCTTCATGGTTGAATTGCTGCAAATAAACCACCACTAAAGAACACCAATAAGAAGACGAGACTTGCTTGGGCCAAGAAACATGAGCAATGGACATTAGACTGGTGAAATTCTGTCCTTTGGTCTGATGAGACCAAATTTAAGATTTTTGGTTTCAACAACTGTGTCTCTGTGAGACGCAAAGTAGGTTAACGGATGATCTCTGCATGTGTGGTTCCCACCGTAAAGCATAGAGGAGGAGGTGTGATGATTTGTGGGAGTTTTGCTATTGACACTGTCTGTGATTGATTTAGAATTCAAGGCACACTTAACCAGCATGTCTACCACAGCATTCTGCAGAAATATGCCATCCCATTTGGTTTGTGCTTAGTGGGATTATCATTTGTTTTCAGGACAGTGACCCAACACACCTCCAGGCTATGTAAGGGTCATTTGACCAAGAAGGAAAGTGATTGAGGGCTGCATCAGATGACCTGGCCTCCACAATCACCCGACCTCAACCCATTTGAGATGGTTTGGGATCAGTTGGACTGTCGAGTGAAAGAAAAGCAGCCAACAAGTGCTCATTGTATGTGGGAACTCTTTCAAGACTGTTGGAAAAGCATTCCAGGTGAATCTGGTTGAGAGAATGCCAAAAGTGTGCAAAGCTGTCATCAAGGCAAAGGGTGGCCACTTTGAAGAATGTAAAATCTTTGTTTAACACATGATTCCATATATGTTATTTCATAGATTTGATGTATTCACTATTATTCTACAAAGTAGAACATTTTTAAAACAATTGACTATGAAATCCTACCCTAACCAGAAACTGTGGATAGATGGTAGCATTCGTGCAAAACTGGGTCAAACGTCAAATGTTTTGGGTAGCCTTCCAAAAGCTTCCAACAATAAGTTGGGTGAATTTTGGCCCATTCCTACTGTCAGAGCTGGTGTAACTGAGTCAGGTTTGTAGGCCTCCTTGCTCGCGCACGCTTTTTCGTTTCTGTCCACAAATTTCTACAGGATTGAGGTCAAGGCTTTGTGATGGCCATTCCAATACCCTGACTTTGTTGTCCTTAAGCCATTTTGCCACAACTTTGGAAGTATGCTTGGGGTCATTGTCCATTTGGAAGACTAATTAACTTCCTGACTGATGTCTTGAGATGACGTTTCAATATATCCAAATAATTTCCCATCCTCATGAAGCCATCTACTTTGTAAAGTGCACCAGTCCCTCCTGCAGCAAAGCACCCCCACAACATGATGCTGCCACCTCTGTGCTTCACGGTTGGGATGGTGTTCTTTGGCTTGTAAGCCTCCCCCTTCTTCCTCCAAGCATAACGATGGTCATTACGGCCAAACAGTTCTATATTTGTTTAATCAGACCAGAGGACATTTCTCCAAAAAGTATGATCTTTGTCCCCGTGTGCAGTTGCAAACTCTGGCTTTTTTATGGCGGTTTTGGAGCAGTGGCTTCTTCCTTGCTGAGCGGCCTTTCAGCTTATGTCGATATAGGACTCGTTTTACTGTGGATATAGATACTTTTGTCCTTTGCTGTAGTTCTGGGATTAATTTGCACTTTTCGCACGAAAGTACGTTCATCTCTAAGAGACAGAACTCGTCTCCTTCCTGAGCGGTATCCTGGCTGCATGTCCCCATGGTGTTTATACTTGTTAATTGTTTGTACAGATGAATGTGGTACCTTCAGGAGTTTGGAAATTGCTCCCAAGGATGAACCAGACTTGTGGAGGTCAACAATTTTTTCTGAGGTCTTGGCTGATTTCTTTTGATTTTCTTATGATGTCGAGCAAAGAGGCACTGAGATGGAAGGTAGGCCTTGAAATACATCCACAGGTACACCTCCAATTGACTCAAATGATGTCAGTTATCATATCATGATAAGTTATCAAAGTGAATGTGTGTTTTAATTTTAATTTCTCAAAAACAAGAGAAACGTATATTCAGCAAGGTGAATCATTTTGATTCTGAACATTACATATAGAAATATAATGAAGAGGACTCAAAGCCATGACACAATTTTCTGGAATTTTCCTAACTGGATCCGGTATATTTGTCATCAGCAACATTGAATAGCATATTGCCACAGTCAAATAATATTACTAGAAAATATTCATATTCATGAAATCACAAGTGCAATATTGCAAAACACAGTTTAGCCTTTTGTTAATCCATCTGTCGTCTCAGATTTTGAAATTATGCTTTACAGCGAAAGCAATACAGGCGTTTGTAAGTTTATCGATCGCTCGACAAAACAATAAGTACACTTAGCATCAGGTAACTTGGTCACGAAAATCAGAAAAGCAATTAAATTAATTGTTTACCTTTGATGATCTTCGGATGTTTTCACTCACGAGACTCCCAGTTAGACATCAAATGTTCCTTTCGTTCCATAAAGATATTTTTTATATCCAAATACCTCCGTTAGTTTGGTGCGTCATGCCCAGGAATCCACCGGAAAGAGCGGTCACGACAACGCAGACAAATTCCAAATTATATCCATAATGTCCACAGAAAAATGTCAAACGGTTTTTATAATCAATCCTCAGGGTGTTTTTCAAATATCTATTCGATAATATATCAACCGGGACAGTTGGCTTTTCACTAGGACCGGGAGTAACAATGGCCGCCTTTCTCTTTTGCGCACAACTCACTCTGAGAGCCCCCACCTATCCCCTTACGCAATGTGGTCGTTCACGCTCATTCTTCAAAATAAAAGCCTGAAACTATGTCTAAAGGCTGTTGACACCTTAGGGAAGCCATAGAAAAAGGAATCTGGTTGATATCCTTTTAAATGGGCAATAGGGATGCTGAAGAACAGAGGTTTCAAAAACAGGGGCACTTCCTGATTGGATTTTCCTCAGGTTTTAGCCTGCAATATCAGTTCTGTTTAACTCACAGACAAAATTCTGACAGTTTTGGAAACAGAGTTTTCTATCCTAATATGTCAATTATATGCATATTCTAGCATCTGGTGCTGAGAAATAGGCCGTTTACTTTGGGGACGTTATTTTTCCAAACATAAAAATAGTGCCCCCCTAGCTTCAAGAGGTTTTAAAGGCACAGTCGACTTGTGTTTATGTAAACTTCTGATCCACTGGAATTGTGATGCAGTGAATTATAAGTGAAATAATCTGTCTGTAAACAATTGTTGGAAAACTTACTTGTACAATGTAGATGTCCTAACCGACTTGCCAAAACTATAGTTTGTTATTAATAAGACATTTGTGGAGTGGTTGAAAAACAAGTTTTAATGACTCCCACCTAAGTGAATGTAAACTTCCGACTTCAGCCTTATATAGTCTTAATTAATTCCTACTGTGATTTGTGGGTATTGGGTATATGTTGTGTAATTTGTTTGATATTACTTGTTAGATATTACTGCACTCTCAGAGCTAGAAGCACAGTCATTTCGCTACACCCGCAATAACATCTGCTAATCACGTGTATGTGACCAATAACATTTGATATGATTTGATGTGTAGATAGTCCTTTCTACCGCAGCTTTTTTGAAAGCTATCATGAAGTACTGCAGAAGTGTTGCTACTGCTCTCAGTTGCTGCCCTGAATTTAACAGCCGCTATCAACAAAGATCAGTCGGAAAAAGTTGTGATGGATTACTTTCTGGAGGACGACTGTGCCGTGCTGACTCTCTCTGACTGAAAATTTGTCAGACGATGAGGAAATCCCTGATTTAGGTAAAAACATGTTCATTGAACCAGACATTGTAGAGTCCTGTGATGGGGAAGAAATGACGATCAACAGTGTGTCACGGAAGAAGTTGACCGAGTTTTGAAATAAGTGGAATGCCCTGTGAAAGCAGAGTATGATTGCAAATGTGGTGGGAGTCGAAAAGAGAACACAGTAGGCTGTTGTATAAAACACCTGTCTCCGGTTTACATCTTCAAACTAAGGGCAACCATGGCAGAGAGGGTGAAGCATTCATCCACATATGCCAGTAAGAGTCTAGCTACATTCTCAGATATAAGTTTCTAATTTTGTCAGGAAATTGTTTTCATTGTAAGTTAAAGCATACTGTTAGCTAGCTAGATAAACACTTCTGCATTAATGTGGATGCTATCATGATTATGGATAGTCCTAAATGAATCGTGAATAATGAGTGAGAAAGTTAGAGGCATAAATATACTTTCCATACGCTATGGAATGCTTTGCATGCTTTGGGAGGTTTTTATTCTGTACAGTCTTCCTTCTTTTCACTTTGTCAATTAGGTTAGTATTGTGGAGTAACTACAACATTGTTGATCCATCCTCAGTTTCTCTTATCAAAGCCATTAAACTCTGTAACTGTTTTAAAGTCACCATTGCCCTCATGGTGAAATTCCTGAGTTGTTTTCCTTCCTCTCCTGCAACTGAGTTAGAAAGATATGCCTGTATCTTTTTAGTGACTGGGTGTATTGATACACCATCCAAAGTGTAACTTCACCATGCTCAAAGGGATATTCAGTGTCTGCTTTTGAATTATTCCCCATATACCAATAGGTGCCCTTCTTTACGAGGCATTGGAAACCTCACTGGTCTTTGTGGTTGAATCTGTGTTTGAAATTCACTGCTCGACTGAGGGCTCTTACAGATAATTGTGTGCGTGGGGTACGGAGATGAGGTAGTCATTATAAAATCATGTTAAACACTATTATGCTCACAGAGTGAGTCCTTGCAAATTATTATGTGACTTGTTTAGCACATTTGTACTCCTGAACTTATTTAGGCTTGCCATAACAAAGGGCTTGAGTACTTATTGACTCAAGACATTTCAGCTTTTCATTTTTAATTAATTTGTCAACTTTGACATTATGGGGTATTGTGTGTAGGCCACAATTTAAATGCAGGCTGTAACACAACAAAATGTTGAAAAAGTCAAGCGGTTTGAATACTTTAGGAAGCCACTGCACATGCTCCTCCCGGATCAGCCTTTAGTATTTTTCAACCACAGTAAAAGCTGGAACAAAGGGAGATTAGCCGGTGTGTAATTACCACAACCATTATCTAGTTCCTATATATTCCACCTCATCCATCTTGTTCAGGTTTACACCCTCCCTCAGTCTAATGATAAGGCCTTGTTTCTTATTTTTGAAAATAAGAGTGGGTTTAAAGATCAGGGGAAGCATTTCCCAGTAGTGTCGCCGAGCTAAACATAATTAGAGACAAGTAGGTTAATGATAATAGGGTGTGACACATGTTAATAGCTTCTCATTAGGATGAATTTAGTTCTACTAGAGGCATTTTGAAGATTACTGGGAATTGTTGGGGCTCAAACCTTAAACTGGACACTTTTGTCCTACGAGAAATCGCTATGTTGCCACAAGAATGTGGCCAAGTGCATGTGATGTAGAGTAACTGCCAAAAAGCACACAAATGATCGTTTTCCCAAAATTGTCCAATCTTTCATTAAGAGCACCTGCCGCTGTTTCAGACTGAAAACGGCGTGTTGTAATGCTAGGCTGGTGAAATGAGATGGGAGCAGTTCTGAGGAATGTGTGCTCTGAATTACCTTAATGTTTTCATTCAGATTACACCCAAACTGTTTGATAAATGAGGTCTTGTGTTTTGCGATAATCATCAGAGCCATTTAGCACTGAGAAGAAAACAAGGTTTCCCTCAGCTGCAACTGCAAAGGTGGATAATGGACGTTTGTTATATGAGGACCAAAAAAATAAGAATAGGCAAACCACAATGTCAAAACAGCAGTGAAAGCACCACACATGGTTCCCAAAAGACCATGTACAACCTGTTGAGCATGAGCCTCCAGTCATGTTACAGTATAACCACAATAATGCATGTGTGCCCTGCTTTCACTAGGTATACCACAGAGATTAAAACAGGAAGGAAATTAGTTGAAGATTAATCCTATTTCTCCTACCCTTTCTTAGCCCAGATCCATCTTCAACAGTCTTGAGGTGGAACGTCATGACGTGGAGGAGAACATTGTCTACTTTAGGATTCATGGCAGTTCTTAATCTATCCATCCATGCTGCGCTCATGTTTTTTCTCTGACCTACTGAGGTAACTACAAATGTGGTTGTGGATCCTATCCATTGACTCTGATCTTTACACAGGCTCCTCTTCCATGTAGTATCGTGATGGATAGTGTAGAGAGCTGCAGGTGTGGAGTATTACTACCCTGTGACTGTGAACCTGACCAGCTTGCCATATGCAGGACATATTCTTCTTGTAATATCTTTTTGTGATTTCAAATAAATGTGGAACTGACATACAGATGGCCTGCCTCTTTCTTTGAATGAACCATTTCCTGCAAGCGGCAACTAGCAATGACAATGGTCGGCTTGACTAGAAACCATAAGACTAGACTACACATTGTGGTCCTTTTAATGGACCAAAAAAGAAAAGCTTGCCAACATTCAGCAATTTCTTAAGCCTTAAAGTACTATAATCTGGCGTGTCTTTTTAAGCATACAAATGTTCTAAAAACTTAGGTTGCGGCTTTGTTTTCTTATGTCAGAACGGAAAATAACTACTTTAATTATTACAGAACACAGCAGGACCACTGTCTTCCTGCTGGCTGACATTTTGATTTGAGAGCGGAAAGAGAAAGCAATCAGCAGCCAACCTTGAGTGTCCCACAGAGCTCCCAACCCCTTTCTGACATGTTTACCTTCAGTTTCACGTCCCTGTTTGGGTGATTATTCCACCACAGGGCATCCCAGAGATCATTAAGTTGATTTGGCTTCCACGCGGGTGTGAAAGGTCACTTACCATCATCACTGTTTAATTGTCCGTCTTGTTAACACAGTAAACTAATGGGCTGCATGTTTTTTATGTGTTGTTTTCATCACATTAACATATTGCAGTTGAGATTTATAATCCCTATAATTCATGATGGCGTAGCAGTTCAGACGTCTTTGTCTTGTCGTGTCCTGTGTATATATCCTTTTTTTTCCTTTGTATATATATATTTTTCTATTTTTAACCTCAGTATCAACATACTCACCTGCAACCCGCCTCACCCAATGTGGTAAGGATCTTCTATTTTCTATACTTTAGAACCGGAACCCCCAACAGAAGCTAGCCAGCTAACTAGCTACTAGCTAGTAGTCAGTTAGCCACTGCTAGCGGTCATCAGCTAACCTTAGCCCGGTCAACTCCTGCCAGTCTGCACAGCGCGATTCAAAACAGCGCATACCAGATAGCTTTTTCTTCACATCTCCAGTTTCCTACCGCAAGCTCTGAACCTTTTCACCTGGATCATCGCAGCTAGCTAGCTGCTATCCGAGTGGCTACACCCTGGCTAACGTCTCTGTCCCGAAGCAAGCACCAGTGAGCCTGGAACTAGCCTCATGCTAGGTCCATCTCCCAGCTAGCTGAAGAGGTCCATCAGCCACTCCTACAATACACATTTTGCAATTGGCCTGGACCCCTTTTACTGCTGACACGGTGGTCCCGCCGATTCCAACACAACTGATCTCCCGACGTAATCTGCCCGATGGGTTTCAACAGACTCCTTCGTCGCGATGTCCCTTGAAGGCCCATCCACTAGCCTGCCAGCCGCAGCCTGCAGCATATCGGACTGTTAGCTGAAGAGGACCCTCAGCCAATTTCTTGAGCTGCAAATACCTATTTTGCTAATTGGCCTGGACCCTTTTACTGCCTACACAGAGCCCTGCCAATCCAACATGACTGGTCTGCCGACGTAACCGTCCGAGGGGGCTACAAAAGACTTCTTCCGTTGCTACGTCCCCCTAAGGCCCTTCTGCTAGCCCCAGTCTGCTAGCTGTCTGAATCGCCATGTCTCCAGCTTGCCTAGCTACCCACTGGTCCCTATGATCACTCGGCTACGCATGCCTCTCCCTAATGTCAATATGTCTTGTCCATTGCTGTTTTGGTTCGGGATTATTGTCTTATTTCACTATAGAGCCTCCAGCTCTGCTGAATATGCCCTTTTGTTTCACCTCCCACACATGCACCTCCCACACCTCACCTGGTCTAAATGATGTCCCCGGAGACAAAACCTCTCTCATCGTCACTCAATGCCTTGGTTCACCTCCACTGTATTCACATCCTACCATACCTTTGTCTGTACATTATGCCTTGAATCTACTCTTCTGCGCCCAGAAACCTGCTTCTTTTACTCTCTATTCCAATTGCACTAGGTGACCAGTTCTTATAGCCTTTAGCTATACCCTTATCCTACTCCTCCTCTGTTCATCTGGTGATGTAGAGGTTAATACAGGCCCTGCAGCACCTAGCTCCACTCCCATTCCCCAGGCGCTCTAATTTGTTGACTTCTGTAACCGTTAAAAGCCTTGGTTTCATGCATGTTAACATTAGAAGCCTCCTCCCTAAATTTGTTTTACTCACTGATTTAGCACACTCTGCCAACCCGGATGTCCTAGCCGTGTCTGAATCCTGGCATAGGAAGGCGACCAAAAATACTGAAATTTCCATCCCTAACTATAACATTTTCCGACAAGATAGAACTGCCAAAGGGGGGGGAGTTGCAATCTACTGCAGAGATAGCCTGCAGAGTTCTGTTATACTATCCAGGTCTGTGCCCAAACAATTTGAGTTTCTACTTCAAAAAATCCACCTTTCCAGAAACATGTCTCTAACCGTTGTCGATTGTTATAGATCATTTTCTGCCGCCAGCTGTGCCCTGGACACCGTATGGGAATTGATTGCCCCCATCTATCTTCAGAGCTCGTACTGTTAGGTGACCTAAACTGGGACATGCTTAACACCCCGGCCGTCCTACAATCTAAACTAGATGCCCTCAATCTGACACAAATTATCAATGAACCTACCAGGTACAACCCCAAATCCGTAAACACGGGCACCCTCATAGATATCATCCTGACCAACCTGCCCTCTAAATACACCTCTGCTGTCTTCAACCAGGATCTCAGCGATCACTGCCTCATTGCCTGCGTCCGTAATGGGTCTGCGGTCAAACGACCACCCCTCATCACTGTCAAACGCTCCCTAAAACACAGCAAGCAGGCCTTTCTAATCGACCTGACCAGGTATCCTGGAAGGATATTGACCTCATTCCGTCAGTAGAGGATGCCTGGTTATTCTTTAAAAGTGCTTTCCTCACCATCTTAAATAAGCATGCCTCATTCAAAAAATGTAGAACCATGAACAGATATACCTCTTGGTTCACTCCAGACCTGACTGCCCTTGACAAGCACAAAAACATCCTGTGGTGTACTGCATTAGCATTGAATAGCCCCCGCGATATGCAACTTTTCAGGGAAGTTAGGAACGAATATACACAGGCAGATAGGAAAGCAAAGGCTAGCTTTTTCAAACAGAAATTTGCATCCTGTAGCACAATCTCCCAAAAAGTTCTGGGACACTGTAAAGTCCATGGAGAATAAGAGCACCTCCTCCCTGCTGCCCACTGCACTGAGGCTTGGAAACACTGTCATCACCGATAAATCCACTAAAATTTAGAATTTCAATAAGCATTTTTCTAAGGCTGGCCATGCTTTCCAAGTGGATACCCCTACCAGGCTGCAGTAGATTGCACCCCCCCCCCCCCCCCTTTGGCAGTTCTATCTTGTCGGAAAATGTTATAGTTAGGGATGGAAGTGGGCATCCAGCCAGGACGGGTTGTGCCAGCTCTATGCTCGAGACCTCCAGTGCGCCTCCACGGACCAGTGTATCCGGTATCCTTTTCCACGCACCAGGCTTCCAGTGCATCGCCCCAGTCCGGTGAGACCTGTTCCGGACCTCCAGTATGTCTCCCCAGCCTGGTAAGCCCTGTGGCAGCTCCACACACCAGGCCTCAAGTACGTCTCCTCAGTCCGGTGAGACCTGTTCCAGCTCCACGTATGAAGCCTCTAGTAATGATCCATGGCACGAAGACTCCAGTGATGATTCATGGCCCGGAGCCTGTAGTGATGATCCATGGCATGAAGCCTCCAGTGATGATCCATGGCCCAGAGCCTGCAGTGAAAATCCAGGGCAAGGAGCTTCCAGCGACGGTCCCCGATCCGGAGCCTCCAGCGACGGTCCCCGGTCCGGAGCCTGCAGCGACGGTCCCCGGTCCGGATCCTCCGGCGACGGTCCCCGGTCCGGATCCTCCGGCGACGGTCCCAGGTCCGGCGCCTCTGGCGACGGTCGGCGGTTCAGTAAAAAAAAAATTGTGTAAATGTCGCAGTTGAGACTTATATGGTGTAAATGTTGCAGATTTATATGGTGTAAATATTATAGATGAGACTTATATGGTGTAAATATCGCAGTTGAGATTTATATGGTGTAAAAATCACAGTTTAGACTTATATGGTGTACATGTCGCAGTTGAGACTTAACTCATTGCATTCCAGCAATGTTTATTAAACAATGCTATTTGTTGACCTGTTAATGGCACATTACATGCATGCATGCATACACAATATACTGTATGTATTTATTAAACTTGTTGTAATACTGTTTATTGTAGATGTGTATAATATACTATCATGCTGTATGTTTATGGTATGTATTTACATATGCAGTATGTTTACAGTGGGGTTCCAAATTATTGTCAACCGTGATAAAGATGAACAAAAATTACTCTATAAAATAAATAATTCAAATACTGGGCTATATTGTAAGCAAACAATTATATTATTTTACACTAATTCAATTGCTCAGAGAAAGAGATTTTGTTGAATAACTAATTCTCATTTTGCCGCCAAACCCATCATTGGTGCGCATGGCCAAGAGCTTAATTTTCATTCGTTGTTATCTGACCAAAGCATTGGTTCTAATCAAAGTGCCAATGCCTTTTAGCACACTTCAGGCATTTACGTTTGTTTGATGACATGAAAATAGAGCTCTTTGGCCAGGCACACCAGTGGTGGGTTGGCATCGAAATGAGAATGCATGAGCAGAAAATAACCCCATACCTACTGTAAAGTATGGTGGTGGAGCATTGATGTTATGGGGCTATTTTGCTCCCGCAAGTCCTGGGGCCCTAAGATTAGCGGCATCATGAACTTTACCCAGTACCAGGACATTTTAGCCAAAAACCTGGTTGCCTCTGCCAGGAGGCTGAAACTTGGCCGCAACTGGATCTTCCAGCAAGACAATAACCCCAAGCACACATCAACATCCACAAAGAAATGCTTAATTGTCCACAAATTCGACATTTTGCAATGGCTATCTCATTCCATGGATATGAAACCCATTGAAAACCTGTGGTTTGAATTGAAGAGGGCAGTCCATAAGCGCAGACAAAGGATATCAAGGATCTGGAAAGATTCTGCATGGTGGAATGGTCTAAGATCCCTCCCAATGTGATGTCCAACTCATAAACATTTTAGAAAAAAAGCTCAATGCCGTTATCCTCGCCAGTTGAAGTTTGAAAGGTATTAAAAACAAGGGTGTCAATCATTTTGACCCCTACCTTTTTGAGAATAAATCATTCTAATTCTAATTCCCTGAGCAATTTCATTACTATAACGTATAATAAAAATTGCATACAATATAGCTCATAATTTGAATGATTTATTCTATACAGTCATTTTTGCTCATCTTTAATAAAGAGTGTCAATTATTTTGAACCCCACTGTACATTATCTATCAATCCTGTGCAGATAACAAGTTGGCTGGCAAGGTCTTCAAAGTGGCCTTCATCGGCTGAAGAAAAAGAAAGCTGGTATTTTTGGCAAATGTTCACTGAAAACCTGCTAAGTAGTGAACGTGCAGCTGTCTTGGCAACCAACTAGCTAACTGCAAACGATACATCTTCTCACATCGATACCAACCCAGTGGCTGATCAATCACCCAGGACATGGCTAAGAGGCACTTATACAGCAATGGATGGAGAAAAAAAACTAATGGAAATGTTCTGGTGTGTTTTGAGAAACGTATAGTAGATAGGTTCTGTGATGGATGCTGTCCAGATGAAAGGGAAACTAATCACTCCCCGTGCCAGATAACATGTCGGATTAGATGGTGTCCACGTAAACAGGAAGAAGCTCGCAGTGGTGATTATTTCCACCACAGGCTCCTTTCCAGTCACCGGCTGGCTTTGCAGTGATGCATCAGAAGATAAGAGATATTGTTGGAGAAAGGGAAGATCTTATTCCATAGATTGATCCCAAGCCTGTGTCAGGCTGAAAGGGTCGGGAGGGAGCAATATTAAGAGCCATCTGGCCTTTTTTTTTAGAAACACATCAAAATATAATGAAAGCTGCATAATATCATGAAGGCTGGATACCCCATCAGGCCTACCCCCAATTCAAATGCCAAGATGCAGAAGTTTTCATTCAGACCAAATGATTACAACATAACAAAGAGGGGCACAGATAGAGAACCCTGTATCACAGTACATGAGTAAACCAGATTAAAAGTGTAGGTTTAAACCAACTGAAGCACATCTAAATCCTATTTGAAAAGACAAAAACGACTCCTCATCACAATTATGATGAACATTGTCTGAGGGTTAAATCTCAAAACAATCCAACGCTCAACAAGTCACTGTTTTAATTACGGCAAATGTGTTCACTCAGAGATCATGTCGTGGTAATTTCCTGTATTACTAAACATTAAAGTCCATCTTTAATTATATATGAGCCTCACCATAGCCCTGTGACTCTCAGATCAATTCAGTGTCTATAAATGAATTCTCTGAGAGTGTTTACAAAATGGCAACTGAGATCTTTTATAGCAAAGATCCACCCCCGAGTCGACATGACAAACCACAGATAATAGGAACTTCACAAAGTGCCTTTTACTTGAAAGAGAAGTACCCCATAGCCAGATAGCATTAGCTATAAATTATCGTTCAGTTTGGTCTCCTAAACGAAGTTCTTATCTCGTTCTTGGTACAATATATTACCAAAACATTACCTCATCTAATGGCATATATCGATTGTCAATTCTAGATACTCCCATCTCAAATACACCCGCTCCTGGACAAGATCAGAAAAGACAGTGAGCCTCTTAGGTCATATACTAGGTCAAGAATAAAGGCAACCTCAGAGGAGACATACAATAGTTACAGACACTGCCATACTCTTCCCCCAAATGGGAAAAGTAGGGAGTGACTGGTGTACAGACATCGTGGAGCCCTTCACATGGTTTAACAGATACATTGACATATGAAGACAAGCCTGACCTCTCCCCTCTCTGGGCCCCAAGTGACTAAGCCCTAGCAGAGAAGGGATAACTGCAAACTGCCAACAGAATTATCCAAAAGAAGACATCCTAATGACAAATATCTCACATAAGCATTATTATGTAAAACATCGTATTTATCAATGTTACCTAACTTATTCTGATTCATCCCCAACAATCCTTGCTCGCTAAGACAGAATGCAGTGACGAGTTGAGAAAACTCCCAAAAGCTTATTAGAGACAACAACGGTTGAAAAGGAGCCGTCCTTGAATACTAAGCCCCTGCAACATGCTGCATTGTCACCAATCGTTTTATTCAGCCAATATTATTTTGTATTTTGAGGCAAGAACCATTCCGAATTTATTCATTGATTCAGAAATTAAGCAGATGACTATTAACAGAGAGCGCAAACAGAGAGTACTAGTGTACACTAGTCGTCCACGAAGGTATTGCCATACATTTACCTAATGTAATAACTGTTTAACAGCGCATGAATGAATTGACACCAGCAGAGGATACATTTCAGGCTGTTATCAATGATACAACACTGGTATTCTCTGTAAACCAAACCTACAAAGCCCAACTGAATCAAAACAATAACCTGGCAGCCCACCCTAAAGCACGCTGCACAGCCTTACACATTGTGAATGTAAATTAGTCATTCCTTACCACTACCATACACACCACCACTATGAGGGTATAACTGTAGTAATAACAGGGTATTACTCAGAGACAAAGAACACATGGTATTAAGCCTGGTTTCTGTTTAGAAGGTGAATGGCCTTCAGCTGTCAGTGAAGCTTTTGGCAGAGAGGATAAGGAGCAGAGGTCAAGACTAGACTCCTAAACCTAAAAGGGTTCTTTGGCTGTCCCCATAGGAGAACCCTTTGGAGAACCCTTTTTGGTTCCAGGTAGATCCCGTTTGGGTTCAATGTAAGATCCTTTCCACAGAGGGTTCTACACAGAGCCCAAAACGATTCTATGTGGAACCAAAAAAGGTTCTCCCTGGAACCAAAAAGGGTTCTCCTATGGGGACAGTCAAAGTCACCACAGAACCATTTTGGAAGAGTGTAGGGCATCGGTGATACTGTAGATGGCCCTGGCTTTGTGCTGGCCATCGAGATGCCACACTGCGATCCCCAGGACTATGCGTCAAAACCTGACACGTCATCCTGGCTACAGTGTTAGTTAATATGCTAGTACATGAATAATCTCATAACCAAGTGAAGCTCCCTAGCTAACACATGTGGTATTGCCATTCATCCATCGCACACTAAACCTTAGCGGTTCTATCATGGAATTGCAATGTGGTGAATGTCACGCGTAGCCAAACATTAGCCTGGAACTGGAAGGAGACACAGTGAAACTGATAGATAATACCTGTTCTCCTGAAAGAGATGAAATCCTGCTCATGTGGGTATTGATACTGGAGGTTATCCTGGAGGTGATCTACTGTATAGTAATGCCTCAAAGCCCCTCTGACGATCCACCTCCAACCACAGGAAACACAACTTCAGCTTCATGCAGATGGATAAAGGACTTGTGGTATTAGCTGAGAATGCCATAACAGTTGTTCTAATGCTTATTTCCATGTTCACTTGTCATCAACTGCTTTGTGGGGTACAGTCTGAGGCGTAATGATTCATTCATGATTTGTTGTCATCTGTTTCATGGATTCACACTTAGTGCTCAGTCACGCCTCTTTGAAGGCTGGCACACGTCACATTGGATGTGGACCTAGCGTTCATCTGTCGATCGTTCAGCGATCGACAGACAGTTCTACATGTAAAAAATGTGCGCACTTGTTTCGCATATTACGTTCAGAGGTGCTAAGTACTCTCGGCCAGCAAATGCTATTGGTGTGTCTGAACCCTTATGGCCCGCCCTTGTAATAGTACAATGACAAGCCACCGATGACAAAGGAACTGTCAAAGAGCTGATGCAGTCGGTATAAAATATGCATTAAAGGGTGTATGCTTTTTCGATAAATTATTCATGTATTTGTTTACTGTAAAAAAAAAAAAAATGGTAACACTTGACACCCAGCGTCAAAACACATTATGACACGGTCATAATCATGTCATAATATGTCATAACTGCTGACATAACTTATCCTGTCATAATATGGTCATAACACAGTCATGACCCCTATATTGACACCTGTTGTGACATATATTGCGTTAATTTATGGCTGGTTATGACACCTACATAAGAGTGTCAAAACCCACATTTATTCACATGTTTTTTTAATTGCCAAGAAGGTTCATTTCGTTTGAAAGTTTATTTATTCAGAACTTTGTTGTTGTAATGAATTCTTTAGTCATGTTTTATCCCCCCCATCATATTTTAAATAACTTGCAGAAAAGCATTATGACCATCCTGTGTCACTTTACTTGGACTAAGAAACTACACTTTATGACACTGTCAAGAAGCATTATGACCATCATAATCCTATAAGCCAGATAGGCCTATCACATACATGCCCTTATGTCATTCATCAGTCCAAAAGAGGGTGTCTTGTCCTGTTCCTGAAACCTGCTCCTGCATTCATCCCAGTCATCAGCAACAGAGCATTGGGGTAGGTGCATGTCTGACATCAATGTGTGATGAGGCAGACACAGCAGTACTAGAGACGATGATTTAATAAAGAAAAAGTATATTAATATATAAAAATATTAATCCACAACGTCAAAAGTAAAAATGTAGAAAAAATGTATATCCTCCAAGACACAAGGAAAATCCACAAAGTGGTAAGAACAGCAGGGAAAAAACAAACCTCAAAAGAATAATCCAAAATAAACAAGAACAAAACCAGAGTACCTCAAGAAAATCCAACTAGAGAAACAAAAGTTCACAGCATGGCTGGGTGCTAACATACAAACACAGAGCAAAGAACTGAGGAACACTAAGGGTTTAAATACATTCAAGGGAAATGAGGCACAGGTGCAACTAATAACTAGAACAACGGAAAAACAAAAGGGTCAAAAAAGCACAATGGGAGCATCTAGTGACCAAAACCTGAACAATCCTGGGCAAATCCTGACACATTGTGACTCGAGACTTCCCACTGGGTAAAAACTGGTTGAATCAACTATGTCTATGTCTATGTCAAAAAGTCATCAATGTAAGGGCATTTTGTCTTTTTTTTCCATCCAACTTTGAACCTAAATCCAATGACATGGCGAAATGTTTTTATGATTTCAAGTTGAATTCAAGTTAGTTTACAACTCAACCAAATATCAATCAAAACTATATGTTAAACTGATGTCTCTGCCCAGTGTGTTGCTTATGACCCAAATGACTTGGTCCCGCCTCAGCATCATAGCAAGGACACAATGACACTGCAGTATTGAGTTGTATTGACTCAATACCTTACCATGTACAGCAACTGGACATTACAATAATGAATGAATTCCCATCGTTTGCTTTGTTGAGCACTGCCTTCTCAGGACCTGAGATATGTCCATTGTTCATTGAAACATACAGTATGTGTGAAAGAATAAGGGTGAACGACATTGAAAAGTACAGATTACCTATCTTAATTGGAGCCAGTTTCACACAGCAGGACAATTATCCTGCAGCAACAGTACATGTGAATTGCTATGCGGATTATAATTAATGGTCATTTTGTGTAGGGGTTGATCAAGTCTGAAATTGTAAAGTGTAAATGACAAACTTTTAGAAGCCTTTTTAAACCTTGAATACACTACACATTGCATTTCCTGCTGTACAGGAAAATCCCTGCAACAACAGGATGATCAAATTAAGATATGGCATCTGCATCAATTTGTGTTAGTATGAATTCTGAACTATCCCAGTAGAGGAACTACTATAGACCTATTACGTCACCTGGAACAGAATATGGAATGGATGATATGATTGAACGGATCACGCTGAGCTGAATATGATATATTATGAATCCATTGCCATGCTCAGACACTCCTCTCTTTCTCTATCGGTTGTGTAAGTGTTTCTTTTCCAGGCGACTGAGCAACAAACAGAACGGAATCTCTTAGTCCTGGTCTGGCTCTCTTTTGAAGGGCTGGACTGCACATTCCAGACCCACTGTTCACATCAGTCATGCCAGGGAAAGGTCAAGTTAACCGCGCACATTAGAGATGTTCTTTATGCATGCCGTGACAGGAAGGTGCTCGCTAAACAAATGCCATTTGACTTCCAATCCACCACGTTGTCAGATGTATAGGTAACTTCGTCGGACCAATGCTCTGAGGAGCAGATGAACATGCATAACGCGATAGTTTGGGAACTGTTTGCAAAGCACTTTTTACTCCCACATCAGTGTCACAATAACAAGCATGTACATTCTTTATGGTGTTGGGGTATTTGATTGGATTGAAACAACCTTTGAACTTACATGGGAAACTTTGTGACAGTCTGGATTCGTTGCCGTCATTTTACCAGATGCTGCCTCTGTGCTGTCAGAGGAGACTCTCCTAAAATATTAAACAGGAGATTCTTTCTCAGGGCGCAGTAAGCCAGCATTCACAAACAGAGAGCAAGTATAAGTTAGAAGTTAGAACAAAAGAGGCCTATTCGGATTGAAGTGTAGCACCGCAGAGCGGGGAGATGAAAGTGGGGTTTAACGTGTCTGACTGAAATGGCATGCAGTCTGCGAAAATGAAGTGCTCGGGGTATCCAGAGCGTGCACCCACACACACACACACACACACACACACACACACACACACACACACACACACACACACACACACACACACACACACACACACACACACACACACACACACACACACACACACACACACACACACACACACACACATCAGGCAAGCATGTGCACCAAGGCTCTCAGCAGGCTTTCTAACCACCTCTCGGCTAGATGGGTTTCTCAAAGAGCTCGCTCACTGGCTGCTTTATATAGAAACAAACAAAGACGGCTTCCCTGAAGGCTCAACATCCCAACAAAGTTAAAATGAGTCGAATTAATATATGCCAATGCAGTCTCAAATTTTTATCTACAGCATTCCTCTGAAGGTAGAATAATTTCTGTAGACAGAAAAGTTCAAAGCAGTTGAACCTGATAAAGAGAGTAAATTGAAGTTGAGGTTACTTTTTCTGTCTTTAAAGGGTTTCCACATGAAAATAACCCAATTGCACATCATAACACAATTGCAGGTTGCTAGTGACTTGCAATATTGTGCCTAGTGCTTGACTTGGACTGAAATAGGTTCCGGTACTCATTTTGTGTGCCAGTACTGTTTATATGTAGATGCAGAAGCTCCACAATGCTTTTGAAAATATGTTCTATAAGAGGAACAGGAGCTCAATCAGTAGAAAATGTGATGTGCTGGTACTCAGCTCCGGTGAGCTCCTGCCCAAGTCAAGCACTGATTGTGTCAAAATACTCAAGGCAATTAACCCTGAACCGACAAGTTGCCTAAAATCTCTTTTTAGTTCTAGTTCTGGGTTTACGATATTAAGCGAGCGACTAAGATTTTGATTCCGTGTTTTCAGAGATTATTGGCATCTTGTCATTGTCACACTCTGACCATGATTTGCGTTGTTTGTTTCTATGTTTTGCTTGGTCAGGGTGTGAGAGGAGTGGGCATTCTATGTTGTATGTCTAGTTTGTCTATTTCTATGTGTTTTAGCCTGATATGGTTCTCAATCAGTGGCAGGTGTTTGTCGTTGTCTCTGATTGGGAACCATATTTAGGTAGCCTGTGTTGTATTGTAGTTCGTGGGTTATTGTCTATGTGTAGTTGCCTGTGTCTGCACTTGTTGTCATAGCGTCACATTCGTTTTGTTGTTTTTGTTTAAGTGTTCTTCGTGTTTTTTCGTCATTCAATAAAAGAATAACTGAGCATCTGACGCGTTTAATGCATCAGATGCTAAATTACTTTCTGGAGGCAGGCGTGTTAGAAAATGCAGCAAGCAGTATGTTCAGAATGTTCAGAATATACAGTATGTTCAAAAGTATTGTGGCGCTCCTGCCCCTAAATATAAACAATACTGGCACCCAAAATGACTACCTATTTTAGTCCAAGTCAAGCACTGGGCACAATCTTCAAATCACATAAAACTTGATTTGTCACATGCGCCATGTACAACCTTACTGTGAAATGCTTACTTACAAGCCCTTAACCAACAGTGCAGTGCAAGAAGTGTTTTAGAAAATATTTACCAAATAAACTGAAGTAAAATATAATTTTAAAAAGAATTAAAAGTAACACAATAACAATAACAAGGCTATATACAGGGGGTACCGGTACCGAGTCAGTGTGCGGGGGTACAGGTTAGTCAGGTTAGTTGAAGTAATTTGTACATGTAGGTAGGGGTGAAGTCACCTGGAATATGTTACAGTACTGTGTTATGCTGTTCAATTGGGTTATTTTCATATATGGAAACACCTTTAAAGACCAAGAAAATAACCACAACTGCAATTTACTCTCTTCATCAGGTTCAATTGCTTTGAACTTTTCTGTCTACAGAAATTATTCTACCTTCATAGGAATGCTGTAGACAAAAACACCTGCGAAATCGTGATTTGTCCAAATGATCAGTGATGGATGTGATGAATCGTTAGTCATTGTATGCCACAATGTTGTCAGACGCCACAATAGCAGTTATGTTATGTCTGTCCAGGAGAGATTATTGCTCAAAACTATCCATTTTAGATAAAAGTATCAATTAGAAAATATTTATCTGCTGAACGATGTTTTAATACTATTTTGTCGGGTAATATAATTACATTTCGATCCGACTGGTTAAGAGCTTCAGTACCCATAACAAGTATTCATTATTGAAAAGATATTTTGCTTTGAAGTTCATCAGCACCATTCCTATGATTTCCTCATCACATTTCCCTAAGGAAACTTTCCAGTCCAGATGTCTTTCCAGTCCAGATGCAGCTGTTACCTCAAATGACCTGTTCCAGTCTCCTACAGACAAAAACATCCCAATAAACAGGACCTCTTTTTTTTGTCACACGGAGTTAACTTTTACCAAAAGTGAGTGTTAACTTACCTCAGTCTTCAAACTTCTCCATATATCTTCTCCCTCATCTTGAACACATTTTTGTTGCATTTTATTTGTATTTCTAATGCGAGGACTTGCTGCCTTCAGAATTAAAAACTGTCCTTAGTATTGACTCATGCGATGATTCTATAACAAAGGTCACATTTAAGTGCTGCTGGGCGGTCTTCTCCTCATTGCGATTCGAATCAATTCCAGAGCACCGAGAAACAAATCAATAACCACATGTGCTACGATCTACACGGGTAACATTCATTGGTGAGTAGAAATAGTCGGGCTGTTAACCATTAGCCTATCATCCTGCCTCTGAACGTCAACAGTCAAAATGGCTGCTTTCTCATTCATTATAGTATAGTCAGTATACTCTTCTTTATGAATAGCAAAGCCAGTTACAGTTATGACGCCATTATTACCAAGACCTTCATGATCTGTCTTTGCCTGAAACAAAAAAACGGCCCAGACTTACTGCAGGCATTGATGCTGCAAAAAAAAAAGGATGGGTAAAACAAACTGTACTTGCGAGAGAGACAGAATACCTTCCAGATGAGGTTATTCCAGATGTAGTCCCACGCATGTGTTTTTACCTCAAATTAAGATTGCCAATGATGAGAGACACCCAGGTGCCTGTAGCTGTAGCTGTCATGGCTGTCGATCTCTGTCCATGTGACACTGCCAAAGCCATTGAAAACGTGGCAATAGAGTGAGAGAGCAAAAAAATGAAGAGCGCAATTCAATTCGAATTAGTATGGCACTATTCCCGCTGTGGTAATTCAATAGAAACGGTTTTCCATTTGAAACAGGCTCCGGTGGGCTATGCCACAGTGTTTATCTGGCTCTTAGTAAATGTCATGGACAAAGCAGAACTGCCACTCACTGTGTTTTTGTTGGCTCGTGACCTGCATGGGGAACAAAGACTATACTTTCATAAATGTGGTGCATATACTATCACACGTATAACAAGTTCCTGCCTTGTTTTTGAACTTAGGGCTTTACCATAGAAAGGGCTTTACCATTTAAAATATTTAAATATATTTGTAACTTTCTTCTGAAGAAAATGCCTTGTATTTCACAGATCCCGAGTGAAGAGTAAAATGTAAACAGCATTTGCGTACTGTATGAAAAGATCTACAGTATTCCTGACTTTTCGTAACTACTGGCGAGTGCTTTTGCAACCAGTGTGGTATTGACTAAGGACTTGAACTGTTCATCATTTCTCTCAGGCCTAAGTAAACATGTTGCAGTTTTCAGATGTAACACACTTCAATGGCTTTGAGTGCTCCTAAAGAACGCCACTGATTAAAAAAGCTTGTGCAAGCCATTCAACTTTTATTTACTCATCTTTGCATGTTTGAATATGAGTGAGTAAGCCATTTAGCTGTGGTTGTCATGCTTTGATGGGAAGACAGAACAGTGGGCTCTGAAGAAGATGAAGGTTTTTCAGCAAACTTTCAATCGACTGTCCATGGTCAAGTTGTTAGAGGCCACCAATACTCAATAGAGTATTGCTGAATATTAACAGCCATAATTCCCCATTTGTTTCATATTTTTAGTTGCAGAGCTTAAGTGTCAGACTTCCATCATTACAATCGATCATTTCCTGTCCTCTAGGATGACCTTGCCTTGGAAGAAGGCTAACAGCGGTTAAGATATCGATAAAAGCATGAATCCCTTTTGCGTTAGCCTCTAGAACAGGAAGGGTTAAGCGTCGGCGCTCTGTGCGTCATCTAAATACAGCCGCTGTACACAGCAGATGCGTGTCTTGTGCGGCAACACGTGCAGGGCTTAACCAGGGAGACGTTTAGTTGGTGCATGGCATGGGTCACTGGGCTGTATGCTAAGTGAGGGCAGGGGCTAGCCGACATAGCTCTCGAGTCCCAGCTGCCTCGCATAGATAATTAAGTGAATTAGCGATAGCTAATGTCCAAAAGAGTTGTGCGTCACATTACTCAAGCGGTCTCAATGAGACAATATGAAGAAATAAAGAAGTGTTTTTTTTAAGTTCTATTTTCTATTATTATCTATTTTATGATCATTATTATCACTGCATTGTTGGGAAAGGATTTCAGTGCACTGTTGTACCATGTGCACATGGCAAATAAACGTAACAATGTAATCGGGACATGGCTAGATGAAGCCGATCTAGTGAGTCTGGCACCAACCCGGATTGCTTGTAGGATCCAAACAACCGGTCAATCAGCTAAGTTAGCATTTCATCCCAAAGCTCTCTTTCATGTCACAATAGCTAACAATACTGCATTTAGGCCTGTAGGTAGAGAGGTAGAACATACATAAACAAACATTTACATTCCGTGCCTCTGAGGGCAACCAGACATCTACAGTTCTGTACCGGCATGTATTATTCTAATGGTGTTCCATCATTCCCAAAGCTCTAGAAGATATGAAGAGATTCCAAATTCAGAGATTCTAGCCTGAGAGTTGATTTGGGAGTCAGAGATTTTAATGCTTCACTACAATATCATTAAATTCTCTTGGACCTCCCTTATGTTATGTTCCCTGACCTTGAAGGAGATTTTGGAAATCCACAGACAGACTGTAGCTTTATTAGGGTTGCCTAACATCTCAGAGAGTGAACGTGAAAAGGCGCGTTGTGAAAGTTGACAGCTATGGCACACGAAAGGTCTCAAGTCTCAAGTCTAGACCTGTCAAGGGGATAGCAGAAAACCGACGCTCAATCACATTCAAAAGCGCCAAAGGAAAATCTGTGCCCACCCTTCATGTAATCTACTTTATAGAAGAGCAAATATTGGTTTAAATAAACACATAATGTATTGTCTCATATTTGGTGAAAATATCACATCAATGAAGTTGGCATTTCATTATAAAGAAATTCATGTTTTACATGATCAAATACCAACAGGATATTGCAATACCATATCAAATATAGGGGAGAGAAATTCTTGAAATAATTGCCATTCATGCACAGTATCTAATTTCATCCTATTATTGGTCATTCTACCCCACAAAGTATTGCACCTTCATTTTATTCCTCTTCCAGGACCGTGTGCCTTTGAATCCCAGGGAAATAAGCCTTGGTAACAGAAAATAATGCCTTCTCATTACTCATCCACCCCCCCCCCCCCCCCCCCCCCCCACCCCGCCGGATTCTCCTTCCAACTGCTGGGGGGCGAGAGGAAGACACCTCGCCATCCATCACAATTCTTAGGCCCCCCATTTTGTCTCAACTCCCATTTGTTCCATTGTTCTCTTTTGCCATTGTTGTTGACTCCTCAGTGAATTCATAACTGTAACCGTCCTATCGATCACACTGTCTCTTCCCCTGGACTCCCCGAGAAGGCCACATCCGCTCTGTGATTCCTCTTCGCTTTTCTGGCAGAATTCAGTGTGTCGAAACACACTGTTGTAGTTTCTGTGGCACACTTTTTGTGGGCTTTATACAAGAACACTCAGCCCATTGTTGGGTCCAGGTCATTTCTTGATGGTAACGAGCAGCATTATGTTGGGTAGCCTACTGTAAGTTCAGTTTAGGTTCTGTATATGGCATTTCCCTGAAACTATTATTAACTCAAAGGACTAAAATGGTCTGTGTATAATATACATACTGCAACTGTTAAGGTAATAATCTGTTTTATTGATTTCTCATGTCTCTCTCAGGTCTAATCCATCACATGCATTATTCCTGCCTGTGATCTACTATAATATCCCCTTGCTCGCTACTCAGAAGCTGCACAATATGGTATTATCACTCGGATAGGGGAGACTTGCTATTCATTCAGTGTTTCCTCCATGCGTAATGTAATGTATTCCCCAGAACAATCTAGTTCATCTGTGTACACGCACTGCAGAGAGCAACCCCTTCTCTTGCTCTCTTCTCTGTCTCCACGGAGGGTAAACTGGGAAATAAGCATATGCTTTAAACATTCTAACACCATATTCTGTTTCTGGGATGAAATGCATGACGCAGAAAGAAGAAGAACACAACACACAGGTTGTGAAATGTAAAAAAAAATATATATATAAAAGTACCACTAAGAACCAAAGCGGTTGTATCAATGCTAAGCTATACAGTTAGATCCTGCAAAGTGTTTTCATTAATCCTCCCCTGACTTAAAGCACTTCAAATGCTCCTGAGGGCCCCAATAGAAGCTTATAAAACAGAAAATGAGGTCTCAAAAGGGTGAGTCATACTGTATGTTGTAAGAGGTGCGTTGAGAATTCCTCCCAACTCCCCATTCTTTCATTCGGCTTCGGCCTTGATCAGAGTAGAGTGGATCAGAGGAGATGGTATCTCTTTGGGGGTAAACCAGAGGCACGTTACAGGTTTGGCAACGCTCTGCAGTACACACAAAAAAAAACATGCATGTCCAAATACCTAATGGCAGATGGCAAGCGGTGCTAAATGGGTGGCGTGATGCGGGATAACACTCTTTGACATGCTGTAGGCTGCACTCTGCGAAGTGGAACGGCGGTGGTGCACTGCGAGGTGAGGTCACACTGCCGAGCCCACTGGGAATCCAGCCATTATGAAGATGTAGCGTAGTGCCCTTGTCTAGCCTCTGACGTACCGAATGACCTCTGTCAATTAACGCTAAATGAAGTCCATGAAACCGAGTTGATTGGATTATTTTGTTCCCTCCCTGAGATGGTGAGGCTTTAGTGCACTGAAAAACGGGCCAGGGTGATGGCTAAGTCTTGTCTGTCGTTCCTTTATGCAATTACACTACCACACCATTGCTGTCTCCTTTCTGCAGAGGAGTGAGTGAGCTATGATTGGCATTAGCTTAAAGGGTAAGTACAGAGGCCTTGTCTGGGCTCAGTGAGCAGCAGTGACTCCCTGGCTGCTATGAAATCATCACCGGACTTCAAAGGTGGCATGGCGTCATCAGGGAGAGTTCCCTCTCAGCTCTCACACAGCTGCAGTCTTTCCAAGTCTCTCAGGTTATTTTCTCTCTCTGCTTCAAAAGGGAGAAGAGCAGATATTTTTTCCCTGTTATCTGGGCTGATTCAAAGGCAGGCCTGCATGTAAACATTGTGCTCTCTGAAGCCGGAGGGAGAGTATCAACGTTCACATGGTGAAAAACTGTTAAGCATCTTCAGGCCTTTATTCTTTTACTTCTCCCTTAGTTTTTCATCCTCGTTGAATATCTAAGGATTCTTGCATGAATCAGAGGTATGTCCCCGAGCCATTTATTCAAAGCAAGTGCTACTTCAAACATCTATACATTGTGTCATTTGAACGACCCTATTTGTAAAAGCTTTGCTCTATCTTAAAATATATATAGCAGTCACTCTCTAGAAACATCCTCTTGTGTTTTTAGTACAGGGATGGATGTATTTGAGTACCCACTGGGCAAAAATTTGGAAACTGGTTGAATCAACATTTCAACCAAAAATGTCAATGTGATGACGTTGAATCAACGTGGAAAACCGATTGGATATTTTTTTTAAAGTTATCAATGTAAGGGAATTTAGACTTTTTTTCACTCAACTTTTCACCTAAATCCAATGACATGGAAATGTTTTGTTGATTTGACATTGAATTCACGTTACTTGACAACTCAACCAAATGTAAATCAAAGGTAGATGTTTAACGGTTGTCTGTGCCCAGTGTGGCACATTCTTTTTTGGTAACACAAAACTGCAACTCATTACTATCTATAGTACGCAGTCAGGTAAGAATTTTGCAGACATTACTCTTTTGAATTAAGATTATTACAACAGGAAGTTGCACTTTAAATTATGAACTTGAATGTTAATGTTACCACATTACCTGAAAACAAAGTAAGAAAAAGAGGGATTTACTTTTCATCCTTTCACTTTTCATTAACACAATCCACAAAGTCTATCAGCAAATATATCTCATGCAAGCTAAAACAGAAGATTAAAATGGTATTAATATCATACTCATTACCATTACCCCTCATACTCAATCTAAAAACCAATATTTATCATTCACAGTATGATTTCATCACACGTATTAACTGTATCTACACTTCTATCTTCTTCATAAGCTGGAGGTGACAAATAAACATTTGATTTTAAACCACCCAAAGAACAATTACTGAAGTGTTATGAAGATAATGATGTACCTGTCCAGTGGATGCACATCAACCGGTCTTATAACAGGACATACTGTATCTACCTCTATCACTCCAGTATCCCTGCACACTGTAAATATGGTACTGGAACTGACTGACCCTGTAAGCTTACTTACTTTCTCGTGTTCTTCTTATTTCTCATGTGTTTTTATTCAACCTTATGTTATTTTCAGTATTACATTATTATTGATTACTGCATTTTGGGGTTTAGGGTTGGCAAGAAAGGAATTTTAACTGTACATGTGCAAGTGACATTAAAACCTGAAACACTTAAAGTGGAACTGACAGCATTTAGGCAACGTGAAATCTCATTCAAATCTGTTCATATACAACCCCAGGAAGAATTGTACCCATTTTTTTGTTTTTGTTTCCCCCTGACATATAGAGTGGGGAAAGTGGCAGTGGGTTTGGACAATTAATAGACACTGCAGTAAATAAAACCGAATTAAAACATCTGTCTTGTCCAGGACCGGAGTCTGGGCAGACCGGTGCGCCATAGCCAATCAGAGCTACAGTAGGCCTATATGCAAATAAAACATTTGCCACACGGGCCTGCCATCATTCACTTTGAACTGGACTGTGTGTTTACAGGCAGTAGCAACAGTGCGACTTTAGATCATTAGAACACATTCGCCAAAAGCCACAAAATACACCTGAATGGATTTCTGCAAATATGTAAATTCCCCGGGAGTCCTCTTACATTTGAGAACTTCACAGTCCTATTGATCAAACATCCATGAAAAGGTAGGCTATGTTTCCCTCAGTTGCCCAAGAACATCTACAACAACAAGATCACAACTAATGCTGGCCAGAGCTGGAGGAGCTCAAATTTAACGCGGGAACATTAAATAAACCCTCTCAAACATTTTCAGATAGTTGGCTGTCAAAATAGCACTAATCAACAATGGAGAACAGTAGCCTGCTCGCCCTTCTGCAGCTTGCCTGCCAATACATGGGAGCCTGCCTGCCTGCTTGCCCATTTGATCAATGCCAAATACATTTGATTGACAACTAATAGATATGCTATCTGTGGACAACGGTCATTCAAGTTCAGCATAGCTAGCTAGCAAAGGGATTGACAGCTGTAGCCATCGAAAAACTATATAAGGGGAAAAAGTCAGTCACTCCAATGACATGCCATTCTTACAGCAGCTAGCAAGCCAGTTAACGTTAAGGATCTGGGTTAGGGTTTAAGTTACTGTTACGTTTAAAATCAGATTTTATGGCTTTGTGGCATAGCCAGCTAGTGACCACTCTGCAGAGCTGCCTCCAGAACAAGATTCATGACAAAAAAAAGTGTAACCTGCATTGCGGGGCCAGGTCCCAAGAAGTAATGTCCCAAGAAAGAGGAGAAAACAAAAATGGTCTACTTTTCCTCCTTTTGTGATGTATTTATTTGTCCCAGAGGACAATTGGTTTTGCGGCAGAGGAGCATAAAAAACAACATGAGACGTAAAAAAACAGTACAGTACATTGAGCTTATTAGTCATAGGGCTGACAGCCATCAATACAAACACATACAGGTCTAGTGATCGACATTAGCAGCAGCACAAACATTTAAAATAAGTACTAAGTAGTATTACAGTTACTGTTAGTAAAGTTATGTTGCCATATTCCTTATACAGCATTGGCAACTGCAGGACCAGCATCTGTTCCTGTCCTCTCCACGTCCCCATCCTTCCCCCACCTACACCCCCACATAGCCTCCCTTCTTATCCGCGTGACACCGTATTGGTGAGGCACCCTGTCCACAGGCTACATGATGACAGGGCCAATGGCCAGTGATGTGGCCTGCTGTCTTCCTCACCCTTTTGGGGTGTCAGATAGTGGAGAGAAGTTTCTATCTGTCCTGGCATAACAGCCTTGGATGTCCTTGCAGAAATCTGTTGCGAAACGTCAGGATACAGACCTAGCCTTCTTGTGTTTTTATTTATTCCTTTTGGTTTACCTCCTGTTGACATTTAATTCGATTTGCACTCAGCGGCTTTGTTCTTTGTCTTTTGTTTCCTTTCCTTCTTCTAGGAGAAGAAATGTCAGATCACAAAAATGTTAAGGTTTCTGCCAGGATGTATAATTCCAGAGGCTATGGCAGTTACACCAACACAAATCCGAAAATCGTCAAAGTACAGTACAAAGATGCCTCAGTGTGAGGAGACCACCTGCGTTGACATAATCTCTTCCTGTTGTCTCCTGAAGCTGGCTGCACGTTACATGATAATCTCTTGGGTTGACAGCACCCGCATTCCTGACAAGCACAATGACACACCCAGCGCACACAGGCCCTACCAGCAGTGAGGGAGGCATGTTGTGAACCCTGTCCCATGGACCCATGGACCGATCTCCGCTAGCTGCAAATGCAGACAGACTGGTAGAATAAAGAAACACCAAGTTCCTGTTGGGTACCTGCTCAGCATTTGGCCTGTATGTAGGCCTTCTCTGTTTTCCTAGATGCAGCTTGTTGGCAGTGAGACGAACATCTGGTAGACTGGCCCTGTTGGGTTTGGACAGATTGTTGCACTTATACCTTGCTGTTGCATAGAATTTGTTATGTAAGAGCACAGTACCTATTTAAAGTACAATTTGGACAGTTACTGTTATGAATAGACAGCTTTACATTTCGGTATGTTTATGCAACAGCCGACAAGACGATCTTGCACTACCGGTCAAAAGTTTTAGAACACCTACTCATTCAGGCGTTTGTCTTTATTTTTTACGATTTTCTACATTGTAGAGTAATAGTGAAGACATCAAAACTATGAAATAACACATATGGAATCATGTAGTAACCAAAAAAGTGTTAAACAAATCAAAATATATTTTATATTTTACATTCTTCAAATAGCCACCCTTTGCCATGATGACAGCGTTGTACACTCTTAGCAACCAGTTTCACCTGGAATGCTTTTCCAACAGTCTTGAAGGAGTTCCCACACACGCTGTTTAGTGCAAACAGGCAACTAAACATAGAATAACAACCCACAAACTATCCAAGGAATATGGCTACCTAAATATGGTCCCCAATCAGAGACAATGATAAACAGCTGCGTCTGATTGAGAACCAATCTAGGCAACCATAGACATATACAGTGGGGCAAAAAAGTATTTAGTCAGCCACCAATTGTGCAAGTTCTCCCACTTAAAAACATGAGAGAGGCCTGTAATTTTCATCATAGATACACTTCAACTATGACAGACAAAATGAGAAAAAAAATCCAGAAAATCACACTGTAGGATTTTTTATGATGTTATTTGCAAATTATGGTGGAAAATAAGTATTTGGTCAATAACAAAAGTTTATCTCAATACTTTGTTATATACCCTTTGTTGGCAATGACAGAGGTCAAACATTTTCTGTAAGTCTTCACAAGGTTTTCACACACTGTTGCTGGTATTTTGGCCCATTCCTCCATGCAGATCTCCTCTAGAGCAGCGATGTTTTGGGGCTGTTGCTGGGCAACACGGACTTTCAACTCCCTCCAAAGATTTTCTATGGGGTTGAGATCTGGAGACTGGCTAGGCCACTCCAGGACCTTCAAATGCTTCTTACGAAGCCACTCCTTCGATGCCCGGGCGGTGTGTTTGGGGTCATTGTCATGCTGAAAGACCCAGCCACGTTTCATCTTCAATGCCCTTGCTGATGGAAGGAGGTTTCACTCAAAATCTCACGATACATGGCCCCATTTATTCTTTCCTTTACACGGATCAGTCGTCCTGGTCCCTTTGCAGAAAAACAGCCCCAAAGCATGATGTTTCCACCCCCATGCTTCACAGTAGGTATGGTGTTCTTTGGATGCAACTCAGCATTCTTTGTCCTCCAAACACGACGAGTTGAGTTTTTACCAAAAAGTTATATTTTGGTTTCATCTGACCAAATGACATTCTCCCAATCTTCTTTTGGATCATCCAAATGCTCTCTAGCAAACTTCAGACGGGCCTGGACATGTACTGGCTTAAGCAGGGGGACACGTCTGGCACTGCAGGATTTGAGTGCCTGGTGGTAGGCTTTGTTACTTTGGTCCCAGCTCTCTGCAGGTCATTCACTAGGTCCCCCCCGTGTGGTTCTGGGATTTTTGCTCACCGTTCTTGTGATCATTTTGACCCCACGGGGTGAGATCTTGCGTGGAGCCCCAGATCGAGGGAGATAATCAGTGGTCTTGTATGTCTTCCATTTCCTAATAATTGCTCCCACAGTTGATTTCTTCAAACCAAGCTGCTTACCTATTGCAGATTCAGTCTTCCCAGCCTGGGACTAGAAAAAACCCATAAACATACAAAAACCCCTAGACAATTCCTAAAAGTACACAAACCACCCTTGTCACACCCTGACCTAACCAAATAATAAAGTAAACAAAGATAACTAAGGTCAGGGCGTGACAGTACCCCCCTCCCCCAAAAGTGCGGACTCCCGGCCGCAAACCTAAACCTATATGGGAGGGTCTGGGTGGGCATCTAACCTTGGTGGCGGCTTTGGTTCTGGACGCCGCCCCCCTTCTTTACTCTGAGTCCACTTTTGTATCACTGACCCATGGATCATCGTCGGAGGCTCTGGACTGCAGTTCCTCGCTGTAGGCCCCGGGCTGGGGACCCTCGCTGCGTGGATCATCGCCGGATGTTCTGGACTGGGTACCGTCACTGGAGACCCCGGACTGGGGACCGTCTCTGAAGATCCCGGACTGGGGACCGTCGCTGGAGACCCCGGACTGGGGACCGTCGCTCAAGACCATGGACTGGGGACCGTCGCTGAAGACCCCGGACTGGGGACCGTCGCTGGAGATTCCGTGGCCGGTTAGATGGCAACCAAAACAATCTCAAATATAAATGTATTTTTTGATTTGTTTAACACTTTTTTGGTTACCACCTGATTGTATGGTTTTGATGTCTTCACTATTATTCTACAATGTAGAAAATAGTAAAAATAAAGAAAAACCATTGAATGAGTATGTGTTCTAAAACTTTTGACCTGTCGTGTATCTCTCAGATTATGTGGATGTTGAATATCCTATACTGTGCCAATGGAAGACTTGGCAGAGACTCATTCATTGATCCAACAGGATGACATCAGTAACTGTCACCAAACTTATACTGTAGCACACCATGAAAGCTTGTGATGTGTTAAATTGAAGAGTAGATGAAATACAGTGTCTTCAGAAAGTATTCAAAACCATTGACTTATTCCACATTTTGTTGTTACAGCCTGAATTCAAAATGGAAAAAACTCTCACCCATCTACACACAATGCCCCATAATGACAAAGTGTAAGTAAACATGTTTTTTGAAATTTTAGCAAATCCATTGAACATGATATACAGAAATAACTAATTTGCAGAAGTATTCACACCCCTGACTAAATACATGTCATACAATGGGTATGTCTAATCCTAGATTCTGGTTGGTTAAAACCGCATTCCAGCCAATGTCTATTCCACAAGTTGCCACTGGCTAAATCTATAGCTTTGAAATGCCTATTAACTGTGTTCAATCGGATTGCGCAATCTAGTGTTTCATCAGCTAAGCCAGACAATTTACAGTGCATTCGGAAAGTATTCAGACGCCTTCACTTTTTCCACATTTTATTACGTTACAGCCTTATTCTAAAATGGATTAAATCATTTCCCCCCTCACCAATCTACACACAATACCACATAATGACAATACATTTCGCAAATTTATAAAAATGTTTTGAACAGAAATACCTTATTTGCATAAGTATTCAGACCATTTGCTATGAGACTCGAAATTGAGATCAGATACATCCTGCTTCAATTGATCATCCTTGAGATGTTTCTACAACTTGATTGGAGTCCACCTGTGGTAAATTCAATTGATTGGACCTGATTGAAAAGGCACATCTGTCTATATAAGGTCCCACAGTTGACAGTGCATGTCAAAGCAAAAACCAAGCCATGAGGTCAACGGAATTGTCCTTAGTGCTCCGAGACAGGATTGTGTCGAGGCACAGATCTGGGGAAGGGTACCAAAAAATTGTCTGCAGCATTGAAAGTCCCCAAGAACACCTTGGCCTCCATCATTCTTTAATGGAAGTAGTTTGGAACCACCAACACTCTTCCTAGAGTGGGCCGCCTTGCCAAACTGTGTAATCGGGGGAGAAGGGCCTTGGTCAGGGACCCAATGGTCACTCTGACATAGCTGCAGAGTTCCTCTGTGGAGATGGAAAAACATTCCAGAAGGACAACCATCTCTGCAGCTCTCCACCTATCAGGCCTTTATGGTCGTGGCCAGACAGAAGCCACTCCTCAGTAAAAGGCACATTACAGCCCGCTTGGGTTTAGGTACCTTTTGACAGTTTGCCTAAAGGACTCTCAGTCCATGAGAAATACAATTCTCTGGTCTGATGAAACCAATATTAAACTCTTTGGCCTGAATGCCACGTCTGGAGGAAACCTAGCACCATCCCTATGGTGAAGCATGGTGGTGGCAGCATCCTACTGTGGGGATGTTTTTCAGCAACAGAGACTGGGAGACTAGTCAGGATCGAGGGAAAGATGAATGGAAAAAATTACAGAGAGATCCTTGATGAAAACCTGCTCCAGAGGGCTCAGGACCTCAAACTAGAGCGAAGGTTTACCTTCCAACAGGACAACAACCCTAAGCACATAGCCAAGACAATCCAGGAGTGGCTTTGGGACAAGTCTCTGAATGTCCTTGAGTGGCCCAGCCAGAGCCTGGACAAGAACCCAATCGAACCTCTCTGGAGAGAGAGCTGTGTAGCCACGCTACCCATTTAACTTGACAGAGCTTGAGAGGATCTCCAGAGCAGATCCTCAAATACAAGTGTGCCAGGCTTGTAGCGCCACACCCAAGAAGAATCAAGGCTGTAATCACTGCGAAAGGTGTTTCAACAAAGTACTGAGTACAGGGTCTGAAAACTTACGGAAATGTGATATTTCCATTTTATTTTTTTTTTGCAACAGTTTTTGCCTTGTCATTATGGGTTACTGTGTGTACATTGATGAGAAACAACAAACATTTTAATCAATTTTAGAATAAGGCTGTAATGTTACAAAATATGGTAAAAGTGAAGGGGCCTGAATACTTCCCGAATGCACTGTATATACACTACATGGCCAAAAGTAGGTGGGCACCCCTTCAAATTAGTGGATTTCACTATTTGAGCCACATCCGTTGCTGACAGGTGTATAATATCGAGCACACAGCCGTGTAATCTCCATAGACATACATTGGCAGTAGAATGGCCCATACTGAAGAGCTCAGTGACTTTCACCTTGTCACCGTCATAGGATGCCACCTTTCCAACAAGTCAGTTTGTCAGATTTCTGCCCTGCTAGAGCTGCCCGGGTCAATTGTAGGTGCTGTTATTGTGAAGTGGAAACGTCTAAGAGCAACAAAGGCTCAGCCACGAAGTGGTAGGTCACACAGCTCACAGAACAGTGCTGAAGCACGTAGTAACTAAAAATGGTCTGTCCTCGGTTGCAACACTCACTCCAGAGTTCCAATTTGCCTCTAGAAGCAAAGTCAGCACAATAACTGTTTGTCGGGAGCTTCATGAAATGGGTTTCCATGGCTGAGAAGCCGCACATAAGCCTAAAATCACCATGTGCAATGCCAAGCATTGGCTGGAGTGGTGTAAAGCTCACCACCATTGGACTAGTGGAAACTTGTTCTCTGGAGTGATGAATGACGCTTCACCATCTGCCAGTCCGACGGACAAATCTGGGTTTGATGAATGTCAGAAGAACGCTACCTGCCTGAATGCATAACGCCAAATGTAAAGTTTGCTGGAAGAGAAATAATGGTCTGGGGCTGTTTTTCATGGTTCGGGCTAGGCCCCTTAATTCCAGTGAAGGGAAATCTTCAAGCTACAGCATGCAATTAAAGAAAGAGGATACCTAGTCAGTTGTACAACTGAATGCATTCAACCCAACCCCTCTGAATCAAAGAGGTGCAGGGGGCTATCTTAATTGACATTCACATCTGGGGAATAGTGGGTTAATTGCCTTGCTCAGGGGCAGAACAACTGATTTTGTATCTTATCAGCTCGGGGATTCGATCTGGCAACCTTTTGGTTTCTGGCCCAACGCTCCTATCCGCCAGGCTACCTGCCGCGTACAATACCAATGACATACAATGACCATGGCTCTTGTGGCTGAATGGAAGCAAGTCCCCACAGTGTTCCAACATTTAGAGGAAAGCCTTCCCAGAAGAGTGGAGGCTATTATAGCAGCAAAGGGGGGACAAACTCCATATTAATGTGAATGACTTGTTCGACGAGCAGGTGTCTACATACTTTTGGCCATGTAGTATAGGTTATTCCTCTCTGCTAAACACACGTGTTTCCACTGACCCTTCCTGTCCAAACAGGGATGTCATGTGCTTGAAGGAAAGGCGTTAAATGTTTGCTTCATGTTACATACTTTTGGTCATGTAGTGTACTAGATACACACTATAAAAAGCATCTAGACATTATCTCTCATTGATTTTAGACCAGCATTTGGTTTTCAACAGTGGAGATTTGTAATAACCTTGCTGTCTGTCTCACCGAAATTTGCAACATTGTTTCAATATTGAAATTCGATCTCCAGCTGTCCTATGGTAATGAATGTGTCAGGAGTCGGGATGAGACAGGCAGGCTGGCAGCTTTTCTCAGCTAGTCGAAATCATTTGTATGGATATATATAAAGAAATGTCAATAGAAAACACAAAATGCAGCTAGTTTGCTGTCATTCCAGCTCCAGTTTGAAGTGACTGTGTGAGCTGTGTAGTTGGCTATCTCTTCTGAACAGTGGCCTGGCAAAAGAGCACATTTTCTATACCAGGCGAAATTGCACATTATTATTATGGATCTTTCCCCCCAAAATCACTAGGAAACAGCTTCAACAAACGCAAGTGCAGCTACTTTTTTTTTTTTTTTTGGGTGCACGGTTTCACCTGACTGTGTTAGCCAAGGTTGGCTAGCTAGCAAGCAAGTGATAAGAACGTTGCCAGCCATCATGGCAACGGAACATTTAGAACTAATAACTGGGTCGTCCATAGATTTAGAACAAAAAGATTTAACAACCGATAGAACGAACGACCAGCCAGCTTCGGTAGCAACCATAGATTTGTATCGGGACTGTATCTTGTGGAACGATGAAATAGTATGAATAAATTAATCAAAATAATGTTTTTTTTCTGAAAATATGTCAATCATTATTTGAATATGTTGGTAATCCGTTAAAAGTGATAATTGATCATTTCCTCGAAACCAGTGTTTCGTCTCGGGCCTAACAACACCCATGCCAATATGTCCTCCAAACACCACCTTCTCGAGCATTATATCTTAATTAAAATCACCTTTGGCAGTGATTACAGCTGTGAGCCTTTTGGGGGTACGTCTCTAAGAGCTTTGCACACCTGGATTGTACAATGTCTGCATAATATTCTTTAAAATAATTATTTAAGCTCTGTCAAGTTGGTTGTTGATCATTGTTGGACAGCCATTTTCATGTCTTGCCATAAATTTTCAAGCCAATTTCAAAACTGTTACTAGGCTACTCAGGAACATTCAATGTCGTCTTGGTAAGCAAATCCAGAGTAGATTTGGCCTTGTGTTTTAAGTTATTGTCCTGCTGAAAGATGAATTTATCTCCCAGTGTCTGTTGGGAAGCAGACTGAACAAGGTTTTCCTCTAGGACTTTGCCTGTGCATGGGTATGGGTATGCTTGAAAATTTGAAAAGTGGTACAGGGCACAGGGCGAGACCCAGATGCAGACACAGGAGGCAGATGGTTTGAGTCTCTGATATTTATTAGTATCCAAGCGGCAGGGAAGAGAATGGTCGTGGACAGGCAAAAAGATCATAACAAGGTCAGAGTCCAGGAGGTCAGGGCAGGCAGTATGGTCAGGCAGTCGGGTTCAGAGTCAGGGCAGGCAAGGGTCAAAACTTGGAGGACTAGCAAAAGAGAGAATAGAAAAGCAGGAGCATGGGAAATACACTCTGTTTGACTTGACTTGACAAGACGAACTGTCACAGATAGACAGGAAACACAGGGATAAATACACCAGGGGAAATAAGTGACACCAGGAGGGGGTGGAGACAATCACAAGGAAATGTGAAACAGATCAGGGCGTGACAAGTGATGTGTTGTGTTGGATTTCCCTCAAACATAACACTTTGCATTCAGGACATCAAGTCAGTTTCTTTGCAGCTTTTGCAGTTTTACTTTAGTGCCTTATTGCAAACAGGATGCATGTTTTGGAATATTTCTATTATGTACAGGCTTCCTTCTTTTCACTCTGTCATTTAGGTTAGTATTGTGGAGTAACTACAATGTTGTTGATCCATCCTCAGGTTTCTCCTATCACAGCCATTAAACTCTGTAACGGTTTTAAATTCACCATTGGCCTCATAGTGAAATCCCAGAAAGGTTTGCTTCCTCTCCAGCAACTGAGCAAGAAAGGACATCTGTATCTTTGTAGTGACTGGGTGTATTGATACACCATCCAAAGTGTAATTAATAACTTCACCATGTTTTAAAGAATATTCAATGTCTGCTTTTTTTTTACCCATCTACCAATAGGCGCCCTCCTTTGCGAGGCACTGGAAAACCTCCCTGGTCTTTGTGGTTGAATCGGGTGTTTGAAATTCACTTCTCGATGAGGGACCTTACATATTGTTGTATCTGTGGGGTACAGAGATGGGGAAGTCATAACAAAATCATGTTTAACTGTCACGTTCTGACCTTAGTTCCTTTGTTTTCTCTTTTGTTTTAGTATGGTCAGGGCGTGAGTTGGGTGGGTTGTCTATGTTCGTTTTTCTATGATTTTCTATTTCTGTTTTTGGCCTGGTATGGTTCTCAATCAGAGGCAGCTGTCAATCGTTGTCCCTGATTGAGAACCATATTTAGGTAGCCTGTTTTCGTTTGTGTTTTGTGGGTGGTTATTTTCAGTCTTTGTGTGTCTGCACCAGACAGAACTGTTTTGGTTGTTTCGCTGTTGTTCAGTTTATTTATTAAATAAGATGAACACTTACCACGCTGCCCTTTGGTCCTCACCTTCTTCCCAAGACAGCCGTTACAGAACCACCCACCAAAAAATGACCAAGCAGCGTGGTATCGGGCAGCAGCGATCTCAGGACTCCTGGACATGGGAGGACGTTTTGGACGGCAAGGGTTGCTACACATGGGAGGAGATCCTGGCTGGAAGGGATAGCCTCCCATGGGAACAGGTGGAGGCAGCCAGGAGAGTGGAGGAAGCAGGTAATGGGAGCCAGCGCTTCGAGGGAACACTGCTGGCAAGGAAGACCGAGAGGCAAAATTGTATTGGGGGGGGGGCACACGGGGAGTGTGGCTAAGTTAGGTAGGAGACCTGAGCCAACTCCCCGTGCTTACCTGAGAGGGACCGGGCAGGCACCGTGTTATGCCGTGAGGCGCACAGTGTCCCCGGTGCGTGTGCATAGCTCGGTGCAGCACATTGCAGCGCCTTGTATCGGCCGGGCTAGAGTGGGCATCGAGGCAGGTGCCATGAAGCCTGCTCAGCGCAACTGGTCTCCAGTGCGTCTCCTCGGGCCAGTGTACAATATGGCACCAGCCGTACGCATGGTGTCCCCGGTTCGCCAGCACAGTCCAGTGCGGGCTATTCCACCTCGCCGCACTGGCCTGGCTACGGGGAGCTTTCAACCAGGTAAGGTTGGGCAGGCTCGGTGCTCAAGAGCTCCAGTGCGCCTTCACGGTCCGGTCTATCCGGTGCCACCTCCACGCATCAGCCCTCCGGTGGCAGTCCCCCGCACCAGGCTGTCTCTCCGTCTTCTCTCTACAGGTGCTCCCGCCTGTCCTGGGCTGCCGGAGTCTCCCGCCTGTCCGGCACTGCCGGAGTCGTCCTTCACTCCGGCGCTTCCGGAATCTCCCGTCCATTCGGGACCCGTGGCTAGGGTCCCCAGTCCGAGGTCGGCGGCGAAGGTTGCCGCTCTTAAGAGGCCACGGAGGCGGTTAAGGAGGCGGAGAAAGACTATGGTAGAGTGGTGGTGGGGGGGGGGGGGGGGTACTGTCACGTTCTGACCTTAGTTCCTTTGTTTTGTCTTTTGTTTTAGTATGGTCAAGGTGTGAGTTGGGTGGGTTGTCTATGTTAGTTTGTCTATGATTTTCTATTTCTGTGTTTGGCCTGGTATGGTTCTCAATCAGAGGTAGCTGTCAATCGTTGTCCCTGATTGAGTACCATATTTAGGTAGCCTGTTTTCCATTGTGTTTTGTGGGTGGTTATTTTCTGTTTAGTGTTGTGTTGCACCTTACAGGACTGTTCGTTGGTTGTTTATTGTTTTGTTTTCAGTGTTCATTAAAATATTTAAAATATGAACACTTACCACGCTGCACCTTGGTCCTCCTCTCCTTCCCCAGACGACAAGCGTTACATTAACACTACTATTGCACACAGAGTGAGTCTATGCAACTTATTATGTGAGTTTTTAAGCAAATGCCATAACAAAGGGGTTGAATAATTATTTATTCAAGACATTTCAGCATTTCATTCTTAATTTGTAAAAATAAACGTAATTCCACTTTGACATTATGGGGGTATTGTGGGTAGGTCAGTGAAACAACATCTCAATTCAATCCATCTTAAATTCAGGCTGTAACACAACAAAATGTGGAAAAAGTCAAGAGGTGTGAATACTTTCTGAAGGAATTGTACATGATGTGTGGGATAAATCAATAGGAATAAAACTAGATGTATCAAAAAAGGATCAGGACCCATCAACCCAGTGGACAAATGTTAGAGCACTGTCCTCAGCCCCCCCCCCCCCCCCCCCATCATTCCAAAACATCATTAAAAAAGTGTCTGGCAAGTCAATGGGCAGTCAACCGTGAAGGTCTGCCTCAGGTAACAAATGAAGGTAAGCTGTGAACTTTAAAGATCACATAATTTAACTAATTGTCCATTTGCCCATTAATATTGCAAGGGGAAGTCAAAAGTCATCTTTGGCAAATTGGAATGCAGAACGGTTTCGCCTTGCCCCCTTCGGGGCTTTTTTAATGTGGGTGTTCCTCCTGCAGTTTATGTATGTTTATTAACCTTTCTCCCATCTACAAATGGGAACGATGAACTCCGTTGACCTTTCATGTTATAGTTACCTTTACAGAGGCAACCATTCTAGGGCAAAATAAATATGCAAACATTTAGAGAGGGGTGGCAGCCATATATAAAGGTCAAGTGTGAATGTCTGACCAATCAAAAGTTGAATAAGGTTTGTGGCGTCAGGGTGATGTTAATGATGGAATGTCAAATGTTGGCTACTCGTCAGAGTACTACCTGCTTAGTACCCACCTCACACTGTTGTTTCAGGGGATAAAAGATAGGAAAGATACTGCTGTCCTTCATGTTCCACTGCCTTGCTGATAATCTTGCCCATCAAGACTTGCAGACCTGGGCCCTGTTTCCCCGTAGCAATGGAATTTAGGCTTACTGGTGTTGTAACAATGCATCTTTCCTACAACGGCCAAAAATGTGTTTTCCAAAACACCATGCAGATAGAACGGTTGCTAAGTCCTTCGTTGGATCATGTGTCAATACTGATAGGATCGAAAGAAATCAGCTTTTTTGAAATCGGACCAGCTTTTTCTATTAAAATCTTACGCTAACATAATTATTTCACAATACTGATGATGGATCAACTCCTAGAGAGATATTATCACCTACAGCTGCAAATATTGACTCGGCTTATTGTAATGCATTTCCCAATAAAAATGCACAAACTCACAGATTTGGCACATCATTGCGCACGTTAGGTTGCACGTGAAATACAGTGTATGTGAAATATATTGAGACAAATTACAGACAGTAGCCTACTACTAGCAAAATAGAACTCAATTCATTGAACATGAAATGTATTTCAATATGATTGAAATAGGCCTATAGCGTACTGTATTTATATTTTAATGCGGTCATCTCGGTTTTCATTTGAAACATATTTTTATACTTCCCTTGTTTATATCAATTTCAAAGACACTGGCAACTTTGTATTTGTAGTCAACTTTGTTCTGAAGTTATCAGCTGTCACAGACATGGACAAACCATGTGATTCTATGTTTAGTGGAGATATTTTGTGTATAAAATGAAACATCTAACGCCACACATAGCTGTTCAACGAGTGATCTGAGGCAGGCGTTAGATCAAGAGCGTTTTCAAGTGCAACGTTAATAACGACGGTTTTGGGAAACAGCTCAAACGATGCCCCTTACAAAGGTTCTAATGATGAACTTAGCCTTAAGATGCTTTTGGGAAACCGGGCCCTGGAAAACAGCAGGAGACCAATGTGCTTTTCAAGAATAGTAAGAGCACAATCATTCTTAGAGAGAGAGAGTGAGAGATCAATACCTACCAAAAAGCCTGCATGAGAAAATGTTCAGAACAAGGTACTTGTTCCTATCATTTATCACAGCGCAACTGTTTATCAATCCTATCCTCCTCACAGTGGTTTGAAAGCGGGAAACAAATTGATGCACCGAACCAAAGGTGATCCCCCTCATTAATTTCCCCCTTTTAATTATCATGTTATGATCCAAATGAAAAATTAAACTGTCAATTTTGTCACTGTCACCCAAAACATCTCAGCAAATCCTTTAAGGCAGTGCTTCCCAAACTGTGGTGTCGGCAGGGGGGCACAGGGATAACTTGTCAGAAATGTTCCGATCAACTAGCCCATGTCAGTTAACGGTTTTTGATGCCGTTTTTTTATCCCATGGATTGTTGTCATTTTTTAGTCACTCAAATATAGCATGAATACACATTAGAAATAAGCTTTAAACCTGCAAAATGATCTCCACCCACAATAACAGTGTGAACAGTTTGTGTCATGAACAGTGCTTGAGCTCATAGAAAGAGACGTGGCGTGCGCGCGCACACACAGGAGGAATGCTGGAAGGGGGGCCCCCAAGTGAAAGAATGTGGGAACCCCTGCTTTAAGGCACTGTTGGTCATCAACTGCTAAAGCAACATGGCCCCTTGTTGGTTCAGAAGTGGGCCCTTGTAACATTGGTGGCTTTTTATCATGTTTTTATTTTATTTTTTATTTTTTTATTTTTTATTTTTTTTTAATTCCCTCATATCTTTTATTATTGCGAGTAGACTTCTTCGCTCTCTGGTAGGGTTTGGGTTGTTGGTGTTCTGGTAAGGAACTTTGATCAAACAGTTGGTCAGAGGAGTTCACACTAAAACATTTCAAAGCATCTTCTTCTTTCGTGCTACTTTGAGGCGTTTCTTTGCCAACGACATAAAATGCACAAGTAACAAGGGTTATGCTCAGTGGTGGAAAAAGTACCCAATTGTCATACTTGAGTAAAAGTAAAGATCCCTTCATAGCAAATGACTCAAGTAAAAGTGAAAGTCACCCAGTAAAATACTGCTTCAATAAAAGTCAAAAAATATTTGGTTTTAAATATACTTAAGTATCAAAAGTAAAAGTATAAATCATTTCAAATAATTTATATTAAGCAAACCAGATAGCACCATTTCCTTGTTTGTTTTATTTACGGATATCCAGGGGTACACTTCAACACTCAGGCATAATTTACAAGCGAAGCATTTGTGTTTAGTGAGTCCGCCAGATCAGAGGCAGTAGGGAAGACCAGGATATTCCCTTGATAAGTGCGTGAATTTGACAATTTTCCTTGTCCTGCTAAGCATTCAAAATGTAACGGGTACTTTTGGGTGTCAGGGATAATGTATGGAGTAAAAAGTACATTATTTTCTTTCGGAATGTAGTGAAGTAAAAGTAAAAGTTGTCAACAATAAAAGTAGGACAGTAAAGTACAGATACCAAAAAAAACTAAAGTAGTACTTGAAAGTATTTTTACTTAAGTACTTTACACCACTGGCTATACTTTTTTGGGGGCAACAGTTAGCCGTCCCCCAAAAAAGTGGTTAGAGTGTTGGTCCAGCAACCCGAGCTGACAAGGTAAAAATCTGTCATTCTGCCCCTGTGCAAGGCAGTGCCGTGGATGTCGATTAAGGCAGCCCCCCTGCACCTCTCTGGGGGTTGGGGTTAAATGCAGAAGACACATTTCAGTTGAATGCATTCAGTTGTACAACTGACTAGGTAACCCCCCTTTCCCTTCTATTTAGAAGGATGTTAAAAGTACTGCAGAGCAACAATGGCTGTACTGACAACCTGTATGACTGAGTGTATAGCATGACAGTGTGTTCTTAGTACTGGCCTTTGGAATGTAGTAGAGGACAGGCGTGGGTGGTATTCTGCTGGGAAGGCATGAGTTGTGCAGCTGTCATCCATCTTTTTGGGTGCCCTTCTTTCAAATCACTCTTGCGCCAAGGTAATATTGACTTTCAAAGTGATGTATGATCAGTAAATACTGTGGAGGTTTGATAGAAGAGAACATTTTATGGATTTAGATTCATAGAATGCATGGCCTGGTGAATAATTGATTTCCTCTTTCCTCTGGGATATGACAACCCGTCAAGCTTGTGTAACTAGGCCAACATGTCTGACTACACAGTGAAATACCCTTCCATAGCACTGGGAAAATCTATCCAATGAATTAGACTATATCTTACTTGCCATATGAATTCATTCAAAACTTTGAGTTTTACATTTTGTTTGTGGTTTTGTTCTTTGAAGAACACAAAACTGCTATGAAATGATATATCCAACACTATGCTTCAATGGAGTGTTCAATTAAAGAATCATTCCATGTGCAGACCCTGAACAATCTCCAACAGCAAGATGTGCCTGTCATATTGTCACAGGAAATTGAGGGAACCTTCTGTGTCTCTCTGCTTGTTAGTGTGGCGTTAGTGCTTCCCAGTCGAAACAATTTGCGCATATATTATGATGAAACTTTGTGACGTTTTTTTGTTCGATTTGGTCGTCGGCAATAAAAAAATGATGCTGTTTGTGCACACAAATGTTTTTCTGGAGGCAAGTCATATTGCCAAAGTCTACGCCCCGTCATTGGTGATTGGTCAACAGTACTACTCCTAGTAGGATTGGGAACTATGGACAGGATTCTTCAATTAACTGTTTATTGTCATACCTTTTTTTTTTTTTTTTTTTTTTTACTTGAGAGATGACTAGCTTTTACTGTACATTTGTTAATTGAAATACTGCACCAATCATCTTAGTTAAAATTGTGCGACTAAGACCCCCTTGGCAAAAACGTAAAACTGAATAACAGATTTCTTGATTTATCTTAGACTAATAACATTTTGGGGAAGTGTTACTGGCTATGTTGCTACGGCGTCTCAAGAGGGACAAACAGTAAAATTGCCATTTTTAAACAAAGGTCTTCTACAGGAGTACGCTAGACGTCTTTGGTCTTCCACAGCATGTAGAATTATTCTGAGGCTGCGGGCTTGTTTCTCGACATCAATTCACTTCACAAATGCTCAAATTGGAAGTTATATGTTGCACCCGCCCACAATTGCTAATAATCCATCCGCAACCGCTTGACTATACACAGCATTCGGAAAATATTCAGACCTTGACTTTTTCGACATTTTGTTATGTTACAGCTTTTTTCTAAAATGTGTTTAAAAAAATTCCCTCATCAACCTACACACGTTACCCCATAATGACAAAGCAAAAACTGATTTTTTTAAATGTTTGCAAATGTATTAAAAATAAAAAACTTTATCACATTTGCATAAGTATTCAGACCCTTTAATCAATAGTTTGTTAAAGCCCCTTTTTTCAGCGATTACAGCCTTGAGTCATCTTGGGTATGACCCTACAAGCTTGGCACACCTGCATTTGGGGAGTTTCTCTCATTCTTCTCTGCAGATCCTCTCAAGCTCTGTCTGGTTGGATGGGGAGCGTCGCTACACAGCTATTTTCAGGTCTTTCCAGACTTATTCGATCGGGTTCAAGTCCGGGCTCTGGCTGGGCCACTCAAGGACATTCAGAGAAGCCACTCCCGTGTTGTCTTGGCTTTTCCTTAGTCTGAGGTCCTGAGCACTCTGCAGCAGGTTTTCATCAAGGATCTCTCTGTACTTTGCTCCGTTCATATTTCCCTCAATCCTGACTTGTGTCCCAGTCCCTGCTGCTGAAAAACAGCATGATGCTGCCACCACCATTCTTTACCGTATGGATGGTGGCATTTTTCCTCCAGACGTGATGCTTGGCATTCAGGCCAAAGAGTTCGTCAGACCAGAACATCTTGTTATTCATGGTCTGAGAGTCCTTTAGGTGCTTTTTGGTCAACTCCAAGTGGGCTGTCGTATGGTTGTTTTTCTGCAAGGTTCTCCCATCTCCACAGAAGAACTCTGCAGCTCTGTCAAAGTGACCATCAGGTTCTTGGTCACCTCCCTGACCAAGGCCCTTCTCCCCCGATTGCTCAGTTTGACCGGGCGGCCAGCTCTAGGAAGAGTCTCGGTGCATCCAAACTTCTTCTGTTTAAGAATGATGGAGGCCACTGTGTTCTTTGGGACCTTCAATCCTCCCAGATCTGTGCCTCAACACTATCCTGTCTAGTAGGCCTACAAACAATTCCTTTAACCTCATGACTTGGTTTTTACTCTGACATGCAGTCAACTGTGGGACCTTATATAGACAGGTGTGCCTTTCCAAATCATGTCCAATTAATTGAATTTACCACAGGTGGACCCCAATCAATATGTAGAAATATCCCAAGGATAATCAATGGAAACAGGATGTACCTGAGGTCAATTTTGAGTGTTATAGCAAAGGGTCTGAATACTTATGTAAATAATGTATTTCTGTTTTTTATTTGCAAACATTTCTAAAAACCTGTTTTCACTTTGTCATTATGGGGTATTGTGTGTAGATTGATGAGGAAAATGTTGAATTTAATCCATTTTAGAGTAACAAAATGTGGAAAAGGGAAGGGGTCTTAATACTTTCTGAACGGACTGTATGTGATAAAGTGGAAATCTGTTGCCTTGCACCCGACCCTAACCCGCAAAGATAGAAAATGAACTGTCAGAGATGGTGGAGCAATTATTTATATTTCAACAGGCCTTTTTAGATAGACTTATGTTACTTTCATACATTTTGGTGCATTTTTTGTTAGTAAACTTGTTTGTAATTAGATACATGCAGCTTTTCTTCTGTCATTACTTGTTGCCCTATAGGTAAGCAATAAGGCACGAGGCGGTGTGGTATATACCACGGCTAAGGCCTGTTCTTTAATCACGACGCAATGCGGAGTACCTGCATACAGCCCTTAGTCATGGTATATTGGACATATACCACAAACTCCTGAGGTGCCTTATTGCGATTATAAACTGGTTACCAAAGTAATTAGAGCAGTACAAATATACGTCTGTCAGCCAATCAGCATTCAGGGCTTGAATGCTAATTGGCTAAATAAACATTTCCTCAGAATAATGTCATATGTTGATAGAATGAATGCTTCAATCTAGTAAACATTGGTAAAGTTTCCTTTCATATGTGCTTTTCTCCCACAGCAAATTATTTTAGTGACCTGGGAGAAAATGCACAAAAAAAAAATTACGGGAAAGATTTATCATGCAAAATGTCCAAATTACATCGGTTTGAAGGAAATTTAAAGCTGTAAATACTACCCAACATGTTTCTGATACCATTTGAATTCAGCTTAGATGCACATTTTTTGTGGTTGAAATACTTTCAGCTTTTATGATGCTAATAACGATAGCTCCTTTACAGACGGTCCCTAACTGCACAATCATTCTTTTAAGATGCTGAAAGAAAGAAATCATATTTCTCCACTCCTGTTCCCCAGTCAAAATGTACATTGTGTATAATTTTATTGCAAGAAATGCTTAATTCAGCAGGAGTAAATATATTAGGCTATGTGAAAGTTTATAGACCTACAGTCAGTTTCCAAATTTCAGTCTACTATTCCATTAATCCATCTGAACAGTAGTTTACAGTTCCCTTGCCATGCCATTTTAAAGTCCCCATTTGAGGCTGTCGATTTTGCGTAGTGCTTCATAATCATCACACATAACGTAGCCGACATTGCTATCATCCTCTTTTACCACTCACCAAATCTTTCCCAAACATTAGACTACTGTTCTGGCCCTCCTCTCCATAGCCGCAGGAAATAGGGGTGCCGAGGGAGCTGCAGCACCCCTGATAAAATGAAATAAAAAATGTATTAAAAAAATTCCACAAAATTATTGAACTAGGCCTTTATTACTCCTATATGAGCGAATAAAAGTAATCATCAGCAGAGTAAAGAAAAACACTCCTCAGCACCCATTTTGCAACGTTTCTCTTCAAGAATTAAACTTTTTGTCACAGAGGATCAGCGCTGACCTTTTTCAAAAGATGTTGGGAATTGCTGTGTATTTGACGAGTTTACATTTAGGCCCTAAAGCTTAGGCCGATGCTAATGCAATAACGCAAAATAAAAATAATGGAAGGAAAAACTTAATGTAGCCTGTATGAATTGTACAAGAATTGTACATCTGCATTGTTTTTTCTTTATTCAACCTGCCTGCCACCCACCCGCCCTTCATCCACACATTTCATGACCCTAACCTGAAACAAGTTATTATTCACAAGTACAATTTTGATCATTCAATTCGACATTCGCTACTTTAAATGTCAAAAATCTTGCTGCGATCTATAATCTATGCAAAGTGAATTCAACTAGTTCTAGCTGTCAAATTGTTTTTTAAAAAGAGTACACTATTACTCTTGATGCCGCTGGGAGTGCTTCATTTCAGACACATGTGCCTGATGGTTTCAACATGGTTCTCCGTTGGGCTTCTCCTTTCATTTCCTCCCCTGTAACAAAGTAGGCATCTGGATAAAATGTCACTTTTCTCCTCTTGCTTTTCTGCAGACAAAAAGTGTTGCTCCTGCACAGGGAATTCTTTCCTACCGTGACAGGAGAAACCTTGGCAGCTGTCAGACATCGTCGAGGAGGGAAAATTAAATATCTAAAATCTCCATGGAGCGCGGAGATGGGATATTAATGAGATGGTGGCATCCTGTTGGAGGTATGACGACATGTTTTCTCACAGTTGGACTTTCAGTGGTTCAGAAGCTCCTCGCATCATGTGGATCTTTTCCTATGATAATCAAATCATAATTTGGGCAATGACGATTACTCAGAGGAGACAGATGCAGAGCGATAACCAACACACGTGTACTCCAAAAAAGGGATCATTTATTTGGAAATGAATTAGTATGACAGACAGCTATACTCACTTCATAAAAATAAATACCCACGCACAAATAGTGTATCTTTTCTGCATTAGTCTTTTTACCCAGCACCTGAAAAATAATGGATGTGAGCACACCACTGTGAAGGCCTCCTGAGAGGAAGTTACTAAACATTTTGCATTACACCTTGTTTCATAAGTTCTTATGTGCCGATTACAGTGTAATATTTGTGTGTTAAGATTATTGGGATTTATACAACAGGTGGGTCTAATCCTGAATGATGATTGGTTAAAACCGCATTCCAGACGATGTCCATTCCACAAGTTACTGCTAAATCTATGACGTTAAAATGTCCATTTACTCTGTTCCATCTGACTGCGCAATCCACTGTCTCATCAGCACAGCCAGGAAATATATATACTTGATCTCCACTATAAAAAGCATCTAGACATTCTCACATTTCTTTTAGACTCATATTTATTTCTCAACAGCAGAGATTTGTATAAACCTTTGTCTGTCTCTCTGACATTTGTAACATTGTTTCAATATTCAAATTCGATCTCCAGCTGTCCCATAGTAATGAACGTGTCGGGAGTTGGGACGAGACAGACAGGCAGCTTTTCTCAGCCAGTCGAAATCATGACTCAGCATCATTTTGGAGGTGATTCTGCAACTATGGGCACTTGTTTGTCTTCGAGGTACGTTTACACTACAATTACCCCAGTCTTTTTTTAACACCTCTATCGAATATTTGAGCTCCTTTTCAGATGCATTTCAATTTCACTGTTTTGCCTTTGTCCCTGACACAGACTTCTGAGGTTGTACTGTTTTCCTATGAGAAAACATGAATAATTGCACATATGTTATCTACTAGAGAAAGTCAATTAAATAAAATACCCTTTATATTATTCTTTACACAAAATATACCTGTCCTTCGGCAGTGGTGTCATTTCCACCACTGAGGACAAATTCCTCATGAATAAAGTTCTCCAATATGGCTGCAGCGGACAGCTGTTCCAGATGTGATGTCCAGAAGTTAAAGAACAATATTGCTTGTGTAGAGAATATTTGTATTGTCAGTCATTTCCAAAGAGGCTATGATCTTTCATTTGTGGTAGAATTTTGTAAAATATGTATTTAGTGTAAACTATATGCTCGTTGTAATTCTAGCCAACGCATGCTAAACAACCTGTAATTTTTCTCCAAAAAGTGTTAGAAGCGTCTTTTCCATCACAAACTTAACTGTGGCGGAAATGACAAAACCCCATTATATTACTCGTTTTTAGTTTTTTTTTACTTTAGGCTTATTTAATCATGTTTAAAATTATTTTAATCTAGACAATTCTCCAAGGTGTGCGCACAAGTTGAAAACGAAGTAGTATTTCTTTGTACCTGTCCCTAATTCACGTCCTGATACCCCTTCTTCGTCTGCATGTGTAATGAGATGTCGAATACTTGTTGGGAAGGAAAAAAAGTAAAGGTCATTGAAAAACAGATCTTCCCATGACAAATGTCAAACTTGATAATGCTTTATTGAAAAAAGTCATCGTTATTGAAACTTCTTAGGGCTGAGATCCCGCTAACGGGATCGATATGACAGCCAGTGAAAGTGCAGGGCGCCAAATTCAAAACAGAAATCCCATAATTAAAATTCCTCAAACATAGAAGTATTTCACACCATTTTAAAGATACACTACATGTTAATCCCACCACAGTGTCTGATTTCAAATAGGCTTTACAGCGAAAGCACCACAAACGATTGTTAGGTCAGAGCCAAGTCACAGAAACACAGCCAAAAATCAGAACTAGAGAGAATTAATCACTAACCTTTGAGGATCTTCATCAGATGACTCATAGGACTCCATGTATGTTTAGTTCGAAGTTCATATTTATATCAAAAAATCTCAGCATACATTGGCGCGTTATGTTCAGTAGTTCCAAAAACATCAGGTGATTTTGCAGAGAGCCACATCAATTTACAGATATTCTCATAATAAATGTTGATGAAAATACAAGTGTTAAGCATGGAACTTTAGATACACTTCTCCTTAATGCAACCGCTGTCAGATTTCAAAAAGCTTTACGGAAAAAGCAAACCATGCAATAGTCGGAGTACGGTTCTCAGAGACCAAACCAGCCAAAGAAATATCCGCCATATTGTGCAGTCAACAGAAGTCAGAAATAACATTATACAGTGGGGCAAAAAGTATTTAATCAGCCACCAATTGTGCAAGTTCTCCCACTTAAAAATATGAGAGGCCTGTAATTTATCATAGGTACACCAACTATGAGACAAAATGAGAGAAAAAAATCCAGAAAATCACATTGTAGGATTTTTAAATTTATTTAATTTATTTGCAAATTATGGTGGAAAATAAGTATTTGGTCACCTACAAACAAGCAAGATTTCTGGCTCTCACAGACCTGTAACTTCTTTAAGAGGCTCCCCTGTCCTACACTCCTTACCTGTATTAATGGCACCTGTTTGAACTTGTTATCAGTATAAAAGACACCTGTCCACAACCTCAAACAGTCACACTCCAAACTCCACTATGGCCAAGACCAAAGAGCTGTCAAAGGGGACCAGAAACAAAATTGTAGACCTGCACCAGGCTGGGAAGACTGAATCTGCAATAGGTAAGCAGCTTGGTTTGAAGAAATCAACTGTGGGAGCAATTATTAGGAAATGGAAGACATCCAAGACCACTGATAATCTCCCTCAATCTGGGGCTCCACGCAAGATCTCACCCCGTGGGGTCAAAATGATCACAAGAACGGTGAGCAAAAATCCCAGAACCACACGGGGGGACCTAGTGAATGACCTGCAGAGAGCTGGGACCAAAGTAACAAAGCCTACCATCAGTAACACACTACGCCGCCAGGGACTCAAATCCTGCAGTGCCAGACGTGTCCCCCTGCTTAAGCCAGTACATGTCCAGGCCCGTCTGAAGTTTGCTAGAGAGCATTTGGATGATCCAGAAGAAGATTGGGAGAATGTCATTTGGTCAGATGAAACCAAAATATTACTTTTTGGTAAAAACTCAACTCGTCGTGTTTGGAGGACAAAGAATGCTGAGTTGCATCCAAAGAACACCATACCTACTGTGAAGCATGGGGGTGGAAACATCATGCTTTGGGGCTGTTTTTCTGCAAAGGGACCAGGACGACTGATCCGTGTAAAGAAAATAATGAATGGGGCCATGTATCGTGAGATTGAGTGAAAAACTCCTTCCATCAGCAAGGGCATTGAAGATGAAACGTGGCTGGGTCTTTCATCATGACAATGATCCCAAACACACCGCCCGGACAACGAAGGAGTGGCTTCTTAAGAAGCATTTCAAGGTCCTCGAGTGGCCTAGCCAGTCTCCAGATCTCAACCCCATAGAAAATCTTTGGAGGGAGTTGAAAGTCCATGTTGCCCAGCAACAGCCCCAAAACATCACTGCTCTATAGGAGATCTGCATGGAGGAATGGGCCAAAATACCAGCAACAGTGTATGAAAACCTTGTCAAATATTTCCTGTAAGTCTTCACCTCTGTCATTGCCAACAAAGGGTATATAACAAAGTATTGAGATAAACTTTTGTTATTGACCAAATACTTATTTTCCACCATAATTTTCAAATAAATTCATTAGAAATCCTACAATGTGATTTTCTGGATTTTTACTGTCATTTTGTCTTTCATAGTTGAAGTGTACCTATGATGAAAATTACAGGCCTCTCATCTTTTCAAGTGGAAGAACTTGCACAATAGGCTGACTAAATACTTTTTTGCCCCACTGTAAATATTCACTTACTTTTGATCTTCTTCAGAATTTACTCGCAGGAATCCCAGTTCCACAATAAACGTTTGTTTTGTTTGATAATGTCCATAATTTTTGTCCAAATAGCTACTTTTGTTAGCGCGTTTTGTAAACCAATCCAACCTCACGAAGCACGTTCACTAGGAGCAGATGAAATGTCAAAAAGTTCTGTTACAGTCCGTAGAAACATGTCAAACGATGTATAGAATCAATCTTTAGGATGTTAGCATAAATGTTCAATAATGTTCCTACCGGAGAATTCCTTTGGCTGTAGAAAAGCAATGGAACGCGGGCTACCTCTCACGTGACGAGCGTCACGTGCTTGTGGCACTCTGTCAGACCACTGACACAAAGAGCCCCTATGAGCCCCTCCTTTACAGTAGAAGCCTAGAACAAGTTTCTAAAGACTGTTTACATCTAGTGGAAGCCTTAGGAAGTGCAACATGACCATTATCCCACTGTTTCTTCAATAGGGGAGTTGAAGGGGAGTTGAAAAACAACCAACCTCAGATTTCCCACTTCCTGGTTGGATTTCTTCTCAGGTTTTTGCCTGCCATATGAGTTCTGTTATACTCAGACATCATTCAAACAGTTTTAGAAACTTCTGAGTGTTTTCTATCCAAATATACTAATATGCATATATTACCAACTGGGACTGAGTAGCAGGCCGTTTACTCTGGGAACCTTACTAGCTACTCAATACTGCCCCCAGCCATAAGAAGTTAAAAAAATGGAGACAAGATTCCCCAAAGACAAACACAAAACAGCAAATGAAGGGAACGCCGAGAAGGATTTAATGTTTAAAAATGCCATCACTGCAGCGTTAAAGCAAAATTATCAAAACATGCGCAATGCCAAGGACAAACAAGTGGCTTCAAAAATGCTCAGAGGAAACATCCTGAGAAAGTTTGACCTGGTCAAAGCAGCCAAAAGAGAATTTGGATTTTCAGCAAAAAAGTCTTCAATACAAAATCAGTGTAACAGAATTCTCACAGCCAGAAGAGAAAAACACTAGATTCTATGAACATGAAGAGAAACAGGGGGAAAAGGACACCCTTAGGAGGAACAAGAAAAAGCAGAAGCCCTTCTTGAATGGCACAATTCAGAACCTTAATCAGAAGTTTAAGAGGAAATATTCAGATTTTCAAATTTCCGACTACGAATCCCACGCCAACCTCCAGTTCATGGCGGACAAAACTACAGCATCACAAAGTGAGCAGCTGCAACAACATTGAGAACCTTATTGAGTCTTTGTGCTGTGAGAACCTGAATCAAGAATACATGTACCCAGTGTGCTCCCTTTGCCAAGTAAAAGAGCTTGAACATCCAACTTTCATGCTGGTGAGCAGACATGGTGGTTTGAGTGGATAAACAGAGAGAAAATAGAAAAACAGAGGGAAACATGGAGAAGTCCAATCAACGTACATTTGACAGTAAAAAGGTGAGTGAGACAGCAGATTCCACTGGAGGACTTCTCGAAAGGATTGAAAGAGAAGTTGGAGAAACACATGTACAACAAAAACACCAATACCCCAAACAGAGAATTAAAAGGGAATCGTTGTGCATATTGACTTTGCAAAGTACACCAGCGAAATCCAGGCAGTTCACTTTGGTGATTCTCACAAGCAGGTGACCCTCCACACCTGTTTTTGATATACCACAAATTATGATTTCACTTTGCTCTATGCGGCATGACCCCTCTGCTATCAGGGGCCCATCTCTCAAAAACCCTTGCCTACTTCCTTGATCTACGTCCATGATCGATTTTGGAATGTTAATTTGTCTTCTATTAATTACATTTTTAATAATGGTTGTTCACAATGCTTGCAATAAAAAAACCGACGTGACTGTACCCCCGAGCAGGGTGGGGGAGGTACTGCCTGGCGTCGTCTCCAGCCGCAGGATGACGCCGGCCAGAGTGACATCCCAGAGGACGAGGAGTGGGCCGGTCCAGGCGGAAAAGATGGAAGTCACGGATGTTGGGTTTCCGGTGGACTGGGAGGGGTACGGTCCGCTCTTCTGGACCGCACCTCTCCTAGTCCACCAGGTACTGGAGCTAACCCCCACAACGTCGGGAGTCCAGTAGGGATCTGATGGCATAGGCAGGACCTCCCACGACATCCAGGGGGTGGTAAAAGAGTGTCGTAGGGGACAGCCTCAGCCAGGGGACCAGGAACCACTTGCCTGAGAAGGGAGACATGAAAGGAAGGTGAGATGCAGTAGTCACTGGGGAGCTGTAATCTATACATCACCTCATTGACCCTCCGGAGAACCTTGAATGGTCCCACAAACCGGGGGCTCAGCAGGCAGAGTGGGAGATTCTTGGTAGAGAGCCAGACACGATCACCAGGATGGAACACAGGAGTCTGCGGATTGCGGTCTGCCTGCTTCTGGCGGTGGACAGCATGCTGGAGTCTCATGTGAGCATCGCTCCACAATTCTGCTTGCCTGAACCACTCATCCACCGCAGGAGCGTCGGTCTGGCCCAGGGTCCACGGAGCCAGCTTCTCCTCCTCTCTCCCAGACGGCCGTAGCCCACTCCAACACCCACCCAGTCAGCAGAGAAATAACAGTGGCAATCTTTTACCTCTGTGGTCAGGGCTCCCATCTGATGCACAAAACAGAGGGAGCACTGGAGTAGGAAGCCACAGCATTCAGATGGGATTCCGTCATATTTATCCAGAAGGGACAAACGGGCATCACTGGCCTGGGCGGACTGCTGATGCGCTGGCTCGACTGGTGGCAGAGTATCCTCCGCTAGCGGAAGGCAACGCCTCTCAGGCATGTTCAAGACATTGAAGAACCTCTTCCATAGCCGTCCCCAGTTGCGCCAGCTGGTCGTGGTGCTTACGAAGTAGGTATCCCTGTTCGTCGACTATCTGGAAGATGTCCTGATTTCCTGCGGTTTCCATTTGTTGAGGCAGTATTCTGTAACGACGACGCTGGGAGACGGGAAGCAAGTGCAAGTAGTAAGCAAGTAGCAAGTCTAATAATAAAGGTAACAGAGAACACTGCAAGACACAAGTGTGGCGTACAGACATGGAACAACATTAAGACCTAAGGGAGTGCCAGACCTAAGGGACTGCCAGATATAGGGGAGGTAATGAGAGAAGAAATGGAGTCCAGGTGAGCCTAATCATGAAGAGCAGGTGTGCATAATGATTGATGCCAGGTGCGCATAATGATGGTTGCCAGGGCCGGTGATTAGTAAACTGGCGACGTCGAACGCCGGAGGGGAGGAGCGGGAGTATACGTGACAGCACAAGACACTTCTGAGATCTGGGATGTGAACAGATAGAACCTTTGTGCAGATGGAACCTTATAGACCCAAGGTTTGGAAATTGTGGTATGATTTATTGAGGGTGATGTTGGCTTGTTCTGACAGCTCGTTCATCCTTCAGCCCTGTTTAGGAGGAGAGAGAGAGAGAGAGAGAGAGAGAGCGAGAGAGAGAGAGATGGGTACCAGGAGGCTTGCATGTGTGCCTTCCACATAAATGTTTAAAGATCTGCTCACTCCACTGTCCCCCTGGGCGACTAAAGCACTGCAGGCTGTCCTCCTCCATGGCTCTGTTGATCACACTCTCTACTGTACGGTTTTAAAGTGCACTGGAAACTGAGCGTATTCAAATGCAATGTAAAAGTATTTTTAGTTTGCTATGCATGCATCAGGTTTGCTCTGCATCAGGTGATCTCAGACTCACACAGAAACAGGATTAGCTCCAATTCTGAGGCGCCAATTCAAAGCCAGGAAAACCGCTGGTTCACAAGAATGTTACTTAACACTGTATCGGACATGAACTGTGTTAGAACTGACGCCCTACAAGCGGTTGCTCTCGCAAATATTGTAATTGCAAATCGACACCTGTCCTGAAAATACTTTGCAAACATGCCAAGTGAACTCACAGTGCATTGACAGAATTGGGGCTTAATATAGACAAACAAGGCATTCATTTTGAAACTTGTTTATACAGCCTTGTTTACAGTTGCCACTGGGCTGAGTGAGCCCCCTCTAAAATGATATTTCACATTTAATCAGTCGGATTAATAGCTTGATTTATTCATCAGTGTTGACATGAACAGTACTGTAGATACTGTAGCTTAAGATACACTGGGATTCACACACCCTGCGGTGTTAATTACATGTAAGTGTTTAACACTCGATTATAATGAAGATAATTATGGATGAGTTGAATATTTATGAAGGTTTATGTGGGGTTACCGTGCAAATATACCAAGATTGTGAGAGCATCAAAACTTCAGATTAGTTTACCAATCAAGCTTGATACGTACCTGTGTTGAGACAAGTACGTAAGTAAATTACAGTCTTATATTTTGTTCCTCTGAGTGTTTAACTTAATTATAAAACTATGAATCTGCAAATAAATTGAACAGTATGTATGTGAAACAAGAATCAATCAAAGCAGCATGATGAACCCCCCCCCAGAGGCATCCTTTGTGTACCATTCTCTCAAAAAGGTATTTGCTCACCGCATTACCTGAAGAAATAAGACTGAATCCCATTAGCTATTATTGGGGTTTGATATTATTTTGTGCTGACGATCAAAAAGAACAGGAAATGTGGAGTTTGGCAGCACTGTGGTAAATACAGAGTGCTTATCTCATCGGTTTCTTTTCCAGGGCGCACAATGCTCTCTTTCTCTGGAGGCGACAGGTGAAGACTGCTGAGGCCATAGTAAAACTATGAAATAATACCAGAATGGAAACTACTTAGCCCCGATGTCACACAGTAGCAGAGTAGTATGCTAGAATAACGAGACTGAAAGCAGTACCTTTCGCATAGGCCTATATTGGTTATTTGTGGGTATAGAGCTCATGAGAGCTATCATAATGCATTAGCCTCTGGCCTCTGTGAAAGGGGGTATACTGGGAGTAGTGTTGCATTGTGTTTTGTGTACACTGCTAGTATAGCTGGAACGTGTTGAGTGTTGGGCAGACTTTCACATATTCAGGAACATTGTACAGGGGAACTGCATGCACCATTGTCTATGGTAAAGGCCAGTAATTTCCTGCTTTGGAAGGCAACCAAGTTAAACTCAGCCTGCATTCTGTATCGTGTCTTAATTTACACAATTGGCATGTTGCATGCTGTAGGCTAAATGGCACTACAACAAACTGAAACAACCCTAGCACTGTATGTAATCAGGAGTCCAGCTCAGGGAACAACTTCCGGTGAAACATTTATGTATATATAACTGTCTTATATTGGCTGAAAGCTTAAATTCTGGTTAACTAGCTGCACTGTCCGATTTACAGTAGCTATTGTGTTACATTTTATGAATCACATGTCCTCATTTTGATTGTCATCTTGAGAATGGAATTACAAAATAAGTGACAATTAAGTTTTATAAGAATTAGACTCGGGTTCAGAACGACAAAATACACTAAGGTACATTAAGCTACCCTCTCCTTTTTATGTACGCTCTGTGGTTTATGTTAAATGATTCTAAGGACTAGCATGTGTTCTTTGCTCCCAGGGGTTTGTGGGACTGTGAAGTGCTATCTTGTCTCAGTTTCTTCCTTCCCAATTATATCTCCTCAATTCATGCCGCTTATTTCCACTGATTTGGTGTCACTTTAACAAGTGGAGCATGCCCGTCCCCCATGCCCTCTTCACCCCAAGCTTATCAACTCGGTTGTTTTATTTGAGTACACTTTATAATTTGCTATTCTCGTGCTCTTTTTCTTGCTTTGTTGCTTGTTTTTCTACCAATTTGGATGGTGAGAAATTGTATTGTTGTGGTGTTCTTTTGAGAAAATTGCTTGTGTTTCGGGCAATGTATTACCAAGGTCAGGATTGAGTAGGTTACTTTCTAAATGTATTCCGCAACAGTTACTAGTTACCTGTCCAAAATTGTAATCAGTAACTTTTGGATTACCCAAACTCAGTAACGCAATCTGATTACATTCAGTTACTTGTAGATTACTTTCCCCCTAAGAGGCATTAGAAGAAGACAAAATGTATGTTACCAATTGAACCACATCTATTGCAGGATAAATCATTGTAAAAGTTTACATAGCTGGCCATTTATGGATGTTACATTTTACTTTATGGGTTGGTTATGAATGCTAATTTTAACCCACCGCTTTCTACTACATAAAATAATAGGATTAAAGGATGTCTTTACATGAAAAACCAAAGTCTATCAGAATTCCAGTCATTTCAACAAATGTCCCCTTGATCTTCAAGAATAGGACCTGGAAATATGGAAGTATAGATTAGCAAAATTGTTCTACCTTCGCATAACCCCAAAACGAAGGATTTATTAGCCAGCCCTACTCTGTTGTTTATGCTTTTGTTGTCATGGAGGACTGATTGGGCTCATTGGTTCGAGTTGAAAAATAAATGCTGCGCTCATGGAATGGCCTGCTTTGAGCAGTACTAAAAAGTGCTATTTACATGTGAAAAATGAACGCCATATACTGCATTTTCTATGGGCCTATTGTTAAACTTTTTGCTGGTGACACGTTGAAATCTTGATAATCCACAGATGAAACAATAACAAAACAGTTGCCCGCCTCTGTTTTGGTAAAAAGCTGAGGGATGGGCCTGGAGAAATGTAACCACTCTCAGATTAATAGACAGAGCAATGGATGCAAGGACTGACCATCCATGATATCACATTATTGTTCTCATGGAGTGTGACTGACAGTTGAACTAAGCTCATGAGGCATTTAGAAGTTATATTCTTTCAGAATCAATGAATAAATATCTATATTTTATATACAGTATATAATTTATAAATCCAAAAATGGATGTATACACTACAGATTGCCCCTTTAAGTCTATCAAAAATGTCAGAGTTTGAACATGTGTCCATTAGGCCTATGGATTCATTTTTTTATCAGCATGAATTAGTTTGAGCAATAAAAGCCCCACTTTTATTCCATAGGCTGGGAACGGCTCTGTGCAGCTGTTGCAAGAGCACATTTTTCACTGGCTGTGAAAACAATGATTGATAGACAGGTTAAACTTCTTGAATTCAATCATTATTGGGTTCAAATACATATTTAGATTTGTGAACAGCCATCTACAACAACCACAATCCGTAAGGTGCAAATAGCTAAATGAGAGAGCAGCAGTGTGATTCACATCAATACACTATGTAGATATCAATAATAAGTCATATCCGTATCGCCGTTGAATACACCACTGCTTTCATCCTTACCTGACACTGACTCAACTCCAGCCACTTTAACAATGGGAATTGATGGGAAATGATGTAAATATATCACTAGCCACTTTAAACAATGCTACCTTATATAATGTTACTTACCCTAGATTATTCATCTCATATGCATACGTACATACTGTACTCTATATCATCGACTGTATCCTTATGTAATACATGTATCACTAGCCACTTTAACTATGCCACTTTGTTTACATACTCATCTCATATGTATATACTGTACTCGATACCATCTACTGTATCTTGCCTATGCTGCTCTGTACCATCACTCATTCATATATCCTTATGTACATATTCTTTATCCCCTTACACTGTGTACAAGACAGTAGTTCTGGAATTGTTAGTTAGATTACTTGTTATTACTGCATTGTCGGAACTAGAAGCACAAGCATTTCGCTACACTCGCATTAACATCTGCTAACCATGTGTATGATACTTGATATATTCAAGTTGAATAATCTTTGAATGTGGCCTACAAAAGCCTATTCCTGCTCTTTTCCCACGACCCATCAAACCCATTTGGTGTGTCATCATAGTGGTCTCTGACTTGTGCTCAGACTTTAAATGCTGATTTGAATGTCTTTGAGAGAACTGAGAAGTGTCAAATATATTCTTTCCGCAAACCTCCTTCCTGAATTTAAAAGTAATCCTCGAAGGAAACATCTAGTTTTTCAAAAGTATCTGTAATATGATTACAATATTTTTGCAGGTAACAAACGGATTACAGTTACCATTTTTTTGTAATCCCTTACATGTAACTAATCACATGTAATCCGTTACTCCCCAACCCTGAACAAGGTAATATTGGGTCTCTTTGACTCTCTAATCTACATAACAATACATGTATGCTATTTATGATCTTTAGATTATTTCCTAAAATAATGTGTTGATTCTATTAAAAGTATAAGGAGCTGTTCAAGTGAATGCATCTTAAAAAATATATACAAAATTAGCTAAACTATAAATAAGATCTACTCATTATATGCTTAAAAAACAAACAGCATTGAAGAGATTGAAGATATCAGCATTCCTTATTGTAAGGCTTTAAACAGTCAATCAATTTGAAGGCAATGTTCTCTTCAATAGTCCTGTCTTGCGACGAGAAACGATAGATGCGACATTACGAACTCGGGCTAACATTGGAAACTTCTGAAACAAAAGCCTGAATTTCAATTTCATAGCTACTCATTTACTTTGAATGGGGCACAGTTCACTTTTCATGAATCCAGTCTCGTCTCTTGGCTGTGGAACAAATGAGTGTCTTGCATTCAATGTCAGGCAATTAGGCTACAAACAATAAGTAGGCCTAATTGGTATTCTGATCGGATGAAAATGCTTTGGTTTAGGCCTGGGTGGGTGGAAGAGTAAGTGGATGGAGGGTTGCAGAGAACGTGGACTGAGTGGCCCAGATGTTTCATCAGTCAGTTGGATAATAAGATATCAACGGCTTTCCTTTGTGGACGAGATGCTCCTTACTTCAACTGCCGACCGCACTTGAGTTTATTTTTTTCCTACATGCCCCAAGCTTTTATCGCCATTACTTAACGCTCTACTCCGATTCCACTTTCTAGTGGAAGTTAAGATGTCAGGTTCAGAACATTACCCTCAGTTATCATATCTCCATAGATGGCTGGCAGTTCAATTTTGCAGCTCAGTGGAGCTTAATCCCTAGTACCGCTTTCTGAGAAGTAAAGAGGAGAGATTTACTCTGGGAGAATGTACAGCAATATTTAGTTGGTCTGTGTTTAAAGGTAATAAAGCTTGTTGCAGAAATACACTCTGGATAGCTCGGTGAGGAATCCACATCGAGGGCTCCCGAGTGGCGCAGCTGTCTAAGGCACTGCATCTCAATGCAAGAGGCATCACTACAGTCCCTGGTTCAAATCCAGGCTGTATCACATCCGGACGTGATTGGGAGTCCCATAGGGCGGCGCACAATTGTCCCAGTGTCGCCCGGGTTTGGCCGGAGTAGGCTGTCATTGTAAATAAGAATTTGTTGATACTTGACTTGCCAAGTTAAATGAAGGTTAAATAAAATAAAACATTTCAAATGGCATACTTCAATAGCGCACCAACTGCATACTTCAATAGCGCACCAACTGCATACTTCAATAGCGCACCAACTGCATACTTCAATAGCGCATCAACTGTACCCCACTGCTGGCTTGCCTCTGAAGCTAAGTAGAGTTGGTCCCTGGATGGGAGACCAGATGCTGCTGGAAGTGGTGTTGGAGGGTGATGGTCCCCCAAAATATCCCAATGCCTAAGGGAAGTGATTGGGGACATTGTCCTATGTAGGGTGCTGTCTTTCGGATGGGAGATTTTAAAAGGGTGTCCTGGATCTCTGTGGTCACTAAAGATCCCATGGCAGTTAACATAAGAGTAGGGGTGTTAACCGCGGTCTCCTGGCTAAATTCCCATTGTGCCCACCTAATCATCCCCAGCTTCCAATTGGCTCTTTCATCCCCCTTCCTCTTCCCTATAACTATTCCCCAGGTTGTTGCTGTAAATGAGAATGTGTTCTCAGTCAACTTACCTGGTAAAATAAGGAGGGTTAACCATAAATAAATAAATTTAACATTTCATCTACATATGATGTTTGTTAGTGATACATTTAAGTTGTGAAAAAAATAAGAAAGCTGAAGCATACAGGTTATGCATTGTAAAATACAAGTAGATTGACAAGAAGGCTGAACTTTCAACTATATCAGCTAAGTAGCCATACAGGTAACATTCCGTGCATGTGGCAGAGAGTATGTCTTCTGATACAATATTTAGAAAGAACGATATAATTATACTATATATTGATGCAGAGATCAGAAAAATAATATGTTGGTAATCCATCGTATGTATGGAGAAACATGCAGTATTTTTCATCAAGCGTACATAGTTTATTTATTGTGGATGTTTTTTATGCATGGCTCTGAAATCTAAATCGGGCCAGGCACGTCAGAGGAGGTGACATAGTTGTGCCATCATCTTATGCCAGAGCCTAAAACTCTGAGGGGACACACTCACTAATTGAGGTCAGAAAATCTCTCAAACGTGACTTAAAAAAAAAAAAAATCGCAGCCATTCGTTGCTCCTTTTAACACGATGAAATAGAGAAAGTCCTCCAGGGGTCCAATCTGAAACTAAACGCTGTATAATTCCACAGACTCCTGTCACTGGGGAATGGAGAAGGGTTCCCACACCTGTCCCTATTGCGGCGAAGGTCTCTGGGATACTTGATTCATTAACTGGGCCCATTATAGCTTCATCTGAACCATCGCTGCTGCTCTAATCTCCTGTCAATTGAGTTGTCAATCTGGGCCTCCCCTGGCCACACTGATACCTATCTAGCTCCCATGGTTCAGAGTTGTGGGGGGGGGGGGGGGGAGAGTCCCCTGGACGTCTGACGACAGTTAAATGGATGTCTGATGGGTTTGAAATTAATCGTGCTCCCCTCGATCCACCGTTTACATGCAATCAATATGCAAAACAGAGGAGAATCTAACAGCAATGCTCAAGACGAGCATCTAATATGGTCTTCATGAACAAATGAACAAAACCAAACTAAAATATACACCAACTGCTGTACAGTACACCAGTGGTCACCAACCTTTTCTGAGTCAAGATCACTTTCGAGGTCAAAAAGCAAGCCGAGATCGACCACTCAGATTGGTATTTAAACATGTCTTAAACAATGTAAAATGTACCTAATAAAAACAGTTCTGTGGGAATGAGGTTTGTGCACTAGGCCTAACACATTATCACAGCATATTGGCGATCTGCCTGGCCTGACAATATTGTTCTTCTCAGACCATATTGCATTTCCAAACAAAATAGATCAGTTGGTGTAGCACTTGTGAGGCATAGCTGAGCATAAATTGCAATAATTTGCAAATCAATCGCTTTTTATTTAACTGGACTGACGTTACCTGCATCTGATGGCCATGGTGCTTTCAAGACAACTGGGAACTCTGGGGGGAAAACGAGGTCAAATCATGACGTCAGTAATCTTCAGGTCGGAAAGTCGGAGCACCTGAAATATACCAGAGTCTCAGACTTGAAATTCCGAGTTGGATGGCCGTTCAAAGCTTTTTTTCAGTTCCTGGATGTCCTGAATGCACTGAAGTTGGAGATTTCCCAGTTCCCAGTTGTTTTGAACACGGCATTAGTCGACCGCCTCTCCCGGTCCCTGCTCTCTCCTTCCTTTCCTCCGCTGTGAGACTTATGGGTTTTATGATGGCGAAACTCGAGCACCATATCTGCATCATACACAAATTCATGTTGCTACTATGACCAGAGAAATTGAAATATTCCTCTAAATTAAAGGAGACACGACACGCAATTTAATAATAATAAAAAATGCAGGCCTATCAAGACACTAGGCTACTTATTCATTGCAGCAGCGGCTCGATTGGAAGTAGGGAGAAGTGCGTTTTATGTTTTGGAATAATTTGGAATAAAACCAGTGTTGACAGTGATGAATAAAAATGTAAACATGAACTCAAAGCAGCTCTTTGCTGTATTCTTTGACAGTCTCTCCCTGGTCACGGTTTTAAAAGTTATGAAATCTCACATAGGCTAGTATTAAACTTTGCTGTCGCCGAGGTCATGGAAGCTATAGGCAAGGGGATTTGAGCTATCCGATTGATTTAGCCACAGATCTACTGGTCCACCAGGTAGGCGGAGTTTGTCTTTTCAGACTAAGGAAAAGGTTCAAAATGGGAACACTATGCCTACCTGGTGCGCAGGACTTCTGAATCAAGTGGAACTACCGCCAACAGCGCAACACAAATAGAAAGGCTTTTCTACAAAAACGTTTGGTGATCGACTAGGTTTGATAGAACAGTTGGTAACCACTGCAGTACACCGTAGGGAATCTCCTTGCCCATGGAACACTAAACTGAATGTGGTTATTGCACAAATTAGATCATTACTGGAACTTTCCTTTGCTATCGACTTGTTTTTGAGTCTGTGGGGAAACTCATGCCTTTGGAGTGGGGAGAATTCCTGGGCAAGCCTAAGTGATCAAGAGTGAAATCCTTTTCTATAGAGCAGAAGCCTAGGAGCCTAGGCGCACAGCCATTCTGTGGGCTGGCTTCTGTGGTGCCCAGTGGAGAACAATTAATTGACATTGATTTTGCATGTCTGCAGGACACCAATAGAGGCCCGGCTCCCCCATAGCTCTGAGTGGTGTTTGGAGAGTGGGGAGGCAGCTGGGTATGAAAAGGCCACCCCTGAGTATGAATGCTAATGGAATTGATTTATTTCCTCGTGTCCTGCAGTGAGACCTCAGGCTAATAATGCGAAGGAGTGGACAGAGACTCTGCTGTGTGCTAAACAGTACAGTTTGCTGAATAATGATGTGGAAAACCAGTCTTTATTTATCGACTTAACAGTGTGGATTGTCTCCATGGAAGTCCTCAAATCAGTGCAAAACCCGTTGTTGTGAGGAGTTTACTGAATATTAATGATACTTTATTGATGGTTTTGTCAAGGCCAGCCGTGCGTCTCTGTTGTTGTTTACAGTTTTGATCCAAATGAGGAGCCATGTTGCACGTTAGCAGCCTTTCGAGACGAGGGAAATCTCCTCATGATAGCTGGCAGAGCCTACAGCCGTGAAACATCTGTTGACGCAGATACTGCAGAGGGTTCTGTTTTCCCACCATTAACCGAAGGGCGTGTAGTTGGTATATCATCAGCTACTTTCTTATAAGCAAATACTGTGTTCAATTAAATCTGAGAGGTTAACGACTTGTGAAATGTCCACGGAAAGAATCAGATTTGAAATGCAATAATTGCAATGCTTAACCTCCACAGGTTGGAGTCATAGTTGTGTAGGACAGAGTTCGGTGTTCATCTTTTTATGTCACTGTAAAACGGTCTAATTCATTCATTCATTCTAAAACATAAGAGGGTTGGACATTGAAGCAAAAGACAATTACATTGGAAGATATGGATACAATGGCACCTGCTCAAATGGAGAGCTTTTTGAGTGAGATGATAAACAACTAAATAGAATTGCTAAGTAAATGTACGTACACAAAAGCCCTGATGCTCTCTATACATAGAACTCTGCACAAACAGAAAGCTACACTTGCAACCTTTGAATGTTCATTAACCCATTACAGTCTAAGGGGGAGTTCTACTAAGCTATATCGAATTGTTTTAAGAAGGTCATGACAAAGATCATTTTGCTATTGGATTTAGAATTTTAAGACCCTTTGAAGTATATAAAAATATATATTAAAGAATGATTTGATGAAAAATGGTATTTGCCTTATTATTGCTATTAGCCCGTACAAATGCATTGAAGAATATATTCACTACATGGTATAGCAGATAGTCCCCCCAAAAATCTAAAGGAAGTTTGTTTTGAAGTACCTGTCCTATAGCTGAGAGATATCAGAAAGATCAGGAAACATTTGTTTTTTGTACATGTATTTAACCCTTTTACCTTTGGCACTAAACAGTCTCTGTGTATACTTCCATACATGTTTTCAACCGGGGGACTTTCAGATTAGTTGTGAGGCCTGTGGGCATCCGAGAGCAAAAGACGGGTCATTTTAGCGTGTAGACCAAACTGTTCGGGCGCAACAGACAGACGTTGGCAGATCGCTTGTGGGGAACGTAAAGAAAAACAGAGAACACCATTGTGTTCATGAGCGTAATAGTGGTTGACTCTTCCAATCCACTACACCCTGAATTCCAGCTCCTTCCCTCTGGATGCAGGTACAGATTACCTAAAATTTAAAAAAGAAAACAGGGCCAAGTTCTCTTTTATTCCGAATGCAATTCTGAAACTTAACACGTGTTGGACTAAGTGCACTTAGCACTTCCACTATGAAATTGCACTTACCCTGCCCATTTGTTTGTAAATATCCTTTGCTACTAACAAGTGCTATTCATTGTTTCTAGATGTTAAATGTTTTATGACTCATGCAAGATGAAGTGCCACTTTGAGGACATTAAAGTTTTCTGAATCTGAATCATTTTTCCATAGAAGAGGGGTTAATCATTTATAGGCCAAACCGCTCGGACGCTACAGACGATTTTGTAAGAAGAGCGCTTTTCGGGATGTCTCATGGTCTGAGAAACACCGCTCTAGCGGAAGCGGAAGTGCGACATTGGCGGATGCGGTGGGTTGAGACGCATCCAATGCGAAAAATCTGATATCTCGAGTTTAAACTTGGCAGATTTGTATGGGGATATTTTTATTGTGCTAATTAAATGTACACGGGTGTGCAGACATCGCTAGGGGGTCCATTAAGAATCGAACCAAACGCTGCTTGCATAAGTCTTTTTCCTTCCTGTCAGGTAAAACGCTAGAAAATATCCCATCATTGAGTCCTATACTTGGCATTTAAAATAATCCCCAAAATAATTTATTTATATAACCTTTGCTGGGCATACTTCCGTCATCTTTCTAGTGGATTCGTTTGATGTACAGATGTAGAATCGTAATCTGATTACTCTGCAAAGCAGGAAATGTGAACTTGTATTGTATTTGAGTTTTAAAAGGCTTCCACTTTGAATATTTTTGACTTGATTTACCCTAACGAAAAATGTATCAACACCTACAAAAAATAACCATTAATTATTATAATCCACATAACAATTCACATTTCCTGTTACTGCAAGATTACTTTCCTGCTGTAGCAAACTGGCTCAAATTATTGTCCTACATCTGTACAGGGTTTCTTGTCATATCAGAGACCCTTTGCTATAAGACAGACTTTGCAATAAGAGGAGCAGGCATTGACTTCCCTATTCCATTCTCCCTGCGACATGATTACCAGGTAAATCTTTTGGAAACAGGATCCAATCACCATTTGAACGACACAGTACATTCTGTTCACAGCCCTTTCGCTTTTATTGAATAGATGTCAAATTTCTTGGAAAACGTGAAGATGCATAACAGCCATGTTGAGATGAAAACGAACATCAGCAATGGACAAAAACTGTTACAAGTGATACATTGTTGTCTGCAAACGTAATGTAGTTGCTTTACTCAAATAAGACGAGAATCATTTCATATTGAGGTTTTTGGAGTTTTTTTTTCTTCTGCAGTCCTAAAAAATATTGTATGTCTCATTCCCCTATAATATAACTGCATTGCTTTTGAATTATTGATGATAATTATGATATACAGTCAACCATTAGAAACACAAGACAATGAACAATTATATGAAATCACTTTATTCTCAGAGTGTGCGGTGATTCCATTTTGGCAGGAATGTTACAGAGACTAAAAGATCAGCCTGAAATGGCATGCAGCGAGGCTGTCAGGTGGAGCTTATTGACACAGAAGACACAAACAATTATCTTAACAACCTTGCCTACATCTCACACCATAAGCATGCATACAATTGTCAACAAATAGATGGATAGAGAGAGAGAGAGAGAGAGAGAGAGACAGAGAGAGAGTGAGAAGGGTGAGAAGATTTTACAATACAAAAAATACAAAAGATACAGATTTCTCGAAGAACAACCAACCACCAGTGGACGTAAACAGGAATGATACAGACATAAAACTGCACCAGAATAAGCATCTTCTCAACACAGTTATAAACAGTCAAAGACTATGCGAAGATAGAAACATCAGACAGTTACATTCAAGTCACAACAAAGGAATATTTTAAGTGGCATTTTTGTCAGGCAGTTTTTTATCATATCGATGGTTAATTGAGGGTTGAAATGAAAGAATGGTTTAACTTAAAAAGTGAGAATGAGTGGATCAACAGTAATCTGACATGGTTTATATTAGGTTCCGTCGACACAGGCAGACCAATTCTGATATTTTTTCCCACAAATTGGTCTTTTAACCAATCACATCAGATCTCATCACATCAGATATTTTTCAGAGTTGATTTGATTGGTCAAAAGATCAAATAGCAGAAAAAAAATAGTATTGGGCTGCCTGTGTAAACGCAACCATAGAATCGCTAACACATTTTTATTAGACATGTGACTTGTTTCTTCAGGCAGTGGTCAATAAGTGGCAATTTTTTTGGCGCAATGTGGAGTAATTAGGTGATGATGACCATAAGGCAGTGATGCCATTTGTAGTTAAAAGGTGAGCACTTTCGGAATTGAATAATGTTCTACAACATGTTCCAAGAAGGAAATCTGGAACTTTGACAGAATTTCAGACTGTAAATTGCTGGAAAACCTTGTCGGGATGGACAGTTCCAGTAGCTTTGTATTCATGGACAAGGGTCAAACCAGATGCTATCTGTCCATTATCCTCGTAAATGAAAGATGCTATGTGCTTGGTCGCTAATAATGAAATACTACATTTTCTAAATCTGTTGTGATCATTACGTGAACACTACAAAATGTAATGGGTAAAAAGGTACAAAAGAAACGCTAGAATACCTGAGAATTTCAATTAACAAAACATGACAAAGAAATGTAAAATATGAACTTGGTGAGACAGTCTATCACTAACAAGACTATTCTTTGGTTTTTAATAGAAGAAAAACATGTCAATGATTGATTGAAGGCTGTCGATGCATGCATGTGCCAATGACAAATAAAGAGAAGTGGTATAATTGTATAATATCAACAAGTATTGGTCGTTAATCAGCCACGTTTTACCACATTGATAAATTAGAGGCTGAAGGCAGTTCACAAGTACATAAAAATCACAGGAAGTTCAATAAATGTGCTCTATAAATGACCTTAATGTTGCGTCTTTCATATGTCTATCTACAAACATTGTAGGCAATTGGCATGAAGGTTTTGAGAGCATACTATGTAGCTAGGTTTTACATCATGCAGATTTTCTTCTCTATTCCAAAGCTACAACAGGCCCCCGAATCACACTTGGCAGGTTTCTAAAGGCTAATCTTGAATCTAACTAGCATCAACGCTGGGCTGATATAAACAGTGGCAGTTTCACAAATGCCATCGGTAAACTGCTTGATACTTGTCTAGTACACTCAACATCCATTGGTTTGTAAGCAAATTACAATGGCACTGAAAGCAAACGGTTACTCGGATTGTGCATCATTGACAAATGCTAGCTAGCTAGCGTGTTCACTGCCAAAATAAAGGCTTAACAATCAATCTATTAGCCAGCACTCTATAAGTTAGCTAGCTGCTATAGCACATTTTGTATTTCTCTTTGATTACATGTTGGACTTTTTTTCTGTACATGGCAGGCTAGATAGCTATTGACATTTACTTGGTCATGTGTTGTATCTACCTCAACACAAGAAAAGAAATCCCCACAATTACAGAAGAGCATCAAAGCCATTCTCTTCATACTAACGACAAAATTGTCATATTTGTTGCTCAAGACTCTATGAAGCCTGCACAGGCCCTATGGAATGTCTGAAATATTTGGAATGTACACTACAGCTTCATTCATTTTCAATTAAGACATTTGAAGGAAAGGGATGAAAGAACTTTAAACATTTAGAGTTCTGTGGTACAACTGAATGACAGAAACGTCTGGGGAAATGTACATATTGACCTCTGGGGAAAACATTGACAACATATAGAGGAACATATCGAAGGACAACTGTTTCCTATGGTGTACGCATGCCTCTCAAGTTATTAGCAAAAACGGCCTTGTCCTGCAATCTCTGTAAAGGTTAAAACACAAATTCACGGTATGGAAGAACCGCAAACCAAATCCCACTGAGAGACAATGACCCGCACTGGTTGAAATTATCAATGCGATAAAACACCCTACATTAAACAAATCCTCCACCTCTTTCCCCACTTGGCAAAATGAAACACTTCGGACTGAAAACATATGCTTCTCCGTTACTAGTTAGACAACGTTGTGTCTATACACAAACACACAACATGTATTAAGCTCAACACATAACAATGAAGATTGTCTGTCTTTGCTGATTCGGGATTGCACTCCCTTTAGTTAACCAACGGACACAGGACAACTTCATTTCGAACAATATATTGCACCATTGTCACTGTCTGTTCACATAAAGTGTGTTCACAACATAGTTGTGGTTGAGAAAACTAAAAGTACATCTAGTAAATCTATTTACAGATATGGAAATTAGAATAGTGAACATATAGCCCTCTACGTCCAATTGTATTTGCTGGATTTGATTCTCACAAGTCCTACTGTTTATGAGCCAAGCAGATCGAGTTAGCAACAAGACATACAACTATGGGTTTATATTAAGCACAGGTATATCATTGTTTTTTTGTTGAGCATTTTTATCGAGGACATCTATCATCTCAAGGAAGAACAGTTACGATGTCTATGTATAGCCTACCGTACATAGTAGTGTCATCGAAACAAAATTGAAAACCAGAGTTATTGCCTTAAATATTAATGTATTTCACTTAATCATACCAAATGTAATGGAATTTGTAAATGTACTGTACTCCACAAAATCTATCAACGGCATGCTTGAAAAACATATGTTGTTGAATGAATGATCCATTTTCTTTATGGTTTACAACATTGTTACAATTACCAGTATCATTTTCAACATTAAAACCTATGAATGTTTTGGGACAGAGAACAGTATTAAAATGATCAATGAAGAACCAATAAAAACTACATGGATATATCAATATCATCAAGAATAAAACATCTAAATGTAATCAAATGTTTATCTGATTTGGAGAATGTCTTAAATGTTTAAATTATGGCTTATACTCTTTATATATTTTCTGGTACTCACATATATTCATTTTAATCCAGAGGCTATTATTTACAAACAAAAACTGTGGATTATAGTTTATCAGATCACATTCTAAGGCCTGGAAACCTTGAAAACCTGGCATCAAATTTGTCTTTAAGTTAAGGTATTGGATCTATGCAGATGTTACATAGGTTCAGACATCACGTCATGGTATCACCAATCAGTGGTCTTCCTTCCAAACAAGACAATGTAACACATGGATAGATCGGATCATTTATCTTTTAAGTTAAGGACAAATATTATGGTGCGCTGATCAAATCCAGGGCTCTTAGAAATGGGGATGTATGGTTGAAGAACGGTTGGTTAGGGTGGTGGCCTTGGTTATGTATGTTGGAAGGTTAACAATCTAATACCACCAACGCTGTTACTTTTTATTGAACATATCCATAAATGGACCAGGGAGGAATTTCATGACCGTGTCCATGATACTTTCCTCTTCCTCCTCCTCATCACCACAGCCGGCTGGGACGGCCTTCTTGGGGCGGGTAAGACTTCCCTCTGCTGCCTGATCCAAAGCAGCCTGGGCCTCAGCTTCCTTCTCCTCCTTCTTCTTGATGCCGTACTGGAACAGCAAACAAACAAAGGCGGCCGCTTTAGGCAACAAATATAAACTTCACTTCACACATGCACTTTAGTCATTTCTATCAAATGTGGGTCCCTCTTCAGTCTCAGTGAAGTTTTCTGCACCTCACCGTGACAACATACTACTCATACTAATACATTAATAGTAGATTTTATGATAGAGAATTACAGGGAAAGTCCACTCAGCCTACCCTGGATTACACATAATGTAGACCCACTTGGCATTGAGACGTCTGGCACTCAACCTTGCCTCCTTCAACAATTTGCATAGTAATACAAAGACCTTATGCCCCGCCCCTTTCAAAGAATTAAAGAATAAAGAATAATGGACAACATATCTTAATGGTTGTCTGTACCCATTATTGTTAGAAAATATCTCAACATTCTCTTGTCTTTGATCAAGCAGTGTAAAACACATGATGGAAAGTGGAAATAATTTCCTCTTGCGGGACAGTAAACAACAATCAATCAACCAATCAACCCATTAACCAATCAATCAACCAATCAACCCATTAACCAATCAATCAACCAATCAACCCATTAACCAATCAACCCATTAATCAATCAATCAATCAACCCATTAACCAATCAACCAATCAACCCTTTAACCAATCAATCAACCAATCAACCCATTAACCAATCAATCAACCAATCAACCCATTAACCAATCAATCACCGTGATATACAACAAGAGAGTCTATTATACTGCACAGTATGATCAAAACAGGAGTGCTTTCTCTGAGATCAGCCAGGTTAGCCTCCCACTAAGCGAGCAAGGACTTTGCCTCTACAGTAGACCACTGGCAGGGAGAGCTCCTGGTGAGTTACTGCCGGATGCTGAGGAGGGGAGTACATGTAGACTGCCTGACTGATGGAACATCCTAGGGCACGGATGCGGAAGATGAGTTGTTTGTCTCCTGTGAGCCCTTTGCAACTCTCCCAAGCATAAATTCATGTGATTCTCAGGCAGTAAACATCTTAAAGGAGTATGGATCTCGTCATTTTTAGCCACAGAGAGGATATGGTTTGTGAACGGGGACTCAAAGAAAGGGGGAAGGCGGCGGAGTGCTCTCAGTACTGTCTAATGCGTACTGAAATAGTTTTTACATTTATTTTTAATTTCACCTTTATTTATCCAGGTAAGCTAGTTGAGAACAAGTTCTCATTTACAACTGCGACCTGGACAAGATAAAGCAACGCAGTGCGACAGAAACAACAACACAGAGTTACAAATGGAATAAACAAGCATACAGTCAATAACACAATAGAAAAAAATAAAGTCTATATACAGTGTGTGCAAATGGCATGAGGAGGTAAGGCAATAAATAGGCCATAGTAGCAAAGTAATTACAATTTAGCAGATTAACACTGGAGTGATAGATGAGCAGATGATGGTGTGTAAGTAGTGATACTGGTGTTCAAAAGAGCAGCAAAGTAAATTAAAAACAATATGGGGATGAGGTAGATAGATTGGGTGGGCTATTTACAGATGGACTATGTACAGCTGCAGCAATCAGTTTGCTGCTCAGATAGCTGATGTTTAAAGTTAGTGAGGGAAATGTAAGTCTCCAGCTTCAGCGATTTTTGCAATTTGTTCCAGTCACAGGCAGCAGAGAACTGGAAGGAAAGGAGGCCAAAGGAGGTGTTGGCTTTGCTAATGCTAATGATCATGTTTTGCCTTCTTTTGTCATAATTACACAAATCAAAAGTGTGTAAGACATTCATTAAAATGCATCAGACTGATCATATTTTATCTTCCAATATGAATTAGCTCAGTTTTCATGATTCTTTCATGTTAGGCCTCCTAGAAAAAGTGTTCTCTCATCTTTGAGGCTTGAATAATGAAATAAGCTCACTCACTTGATTTTCAAAGACAATTCCTCACTGCTTTAAACAAAACACAATATAGGCAGCACTAGCTTTCCAGAAGTTACTGGAGGAGCCATAGCTTTTTGCTGATGCCAATAGTGGTTGTGCATGTTGCAGAAGATCAACAGAGATGTTGGTGCATTTCAGTCACGTTGTGGAGCGGAACATGGAGATGCAGTCTTAATCCTGGTGTAAATTAGGCCCGCTGGGTGCCAGTGCCGCCAATAAGTCTTTAGCCCTCTCTCTTTGCATAACATGATCTCTTTGCATAGCAATTGATCAGCATCAAATAGGAAGTTGGTTATCTCACAGCGGGTGATGATTCCACGCATTACTCTATGCTTAGTAATATTTACAGATTCCATACATCAAGGAAACCTTTAAGTCTGGTTTAAAGACTGATCACATCTTTTATGTTGGAAGTTAAGGTACATTCCTCAGAAAACGAAGTCTGTTAACATTGTGGTTTTAACGGCCGATGCCATTTCACTGCTTTAACTCCCTTGTGTTGGACTCTTATTCCTGCTCTCTCTCTTATTCAGGGTCACACAAAAAACTGTGTCAGTTTCAGTGAAGTCTTCCACAGTCTTCGGTTTCCAACGTGTGCTGAAGCTGCCCTGTAATTTCTGTCTTTTTCCAAAACGAGGGCCCTCAGGATTTTCCAACACTAAAGCAAGTTCTTTGAGGTTATATCAAGTCAAGCTTCTCCTACCAGGTTCAAAAGACACCACCACTGAACCAAGCTGCCATACTCTCAACATTGGATGACAGTGAGAAGTAATGATCAAATAGGAATTTGACAAGCATAGTGCATTGTTTGGTTCTGCACAGACAGATGGACAGTCAGACACACACATAGACACACATACACACACACAGCGGCTTTACATTATGATAATGCATGCATGAGTTTTGCATCGGAAGGCAATCACATGTGAGTATGATCCGTGCAACGGGGTTGAAGCTATTTGCATAAGATTCAATGTTCAACGTGATGACATTTTTACCTTATCCCTGATGCCCTGTCGGACGTTTTCTCTCTCCGATTCCATTTTTGCATATTTTGCCTTCCTCTCCTCCTCCTGTTGTCGAAGTGCCTCTTGTCTTTCCTCCTCCTTTTTCTCCGCATCAGGGTCCTTCTCAGCCTCTTCCCCACCCAACATTTTCCCCATGTCTTTGGTGGCTCCTTTAGAGGTGAATGAAAGTGGGGGAAGAAATGTCAGCCATGAGTCTGTTATGCGGGAACCTACAGTACAGTACTGAACAACAGAGGAAACAAGAAGTGACCAGCTTGAACGTGAACCCAATAAAAAATAATCTCCTCTTCCTTTTGATGGGCTTTGTGTTGGTTTCTTTGGCCATGACTATCTCTGTCAGAGGCTGAGCCACGCACAAATGTTCCAACTGAACAGTGGGTCAAGACCCGAGAGGAAAGGGATTTTTTATGGTTTGGAGTTCTATGGTAGGATTTGGATGTGGCAGATTATAAGAAGATACAGTAATAGAAACACATCCTCGACCCCTGGCATGGCTTCTTAGATATGATAGACAACTGAATTTTATTATGGAGAAATAGCTCTTGGGTGATTCATTGGCTCACTTTTATTCAGTGAAAAGAGGCTGGACAGAGTTGCCAAAAACCAATTGAATAGGCCTTCCCTCAGAGATGAATTGCTTATACAAGCTCTGCATTGACCACGCAGATGGACATTTTCATATGTCGACATATTGGGGAGGAAAAGAGAATGTGATGACAATAACTTGTTCAGAAATTATGAGACATAGGCAGATGGTTATTATAAATGGAGAGGAGTTCATTAACATCTAGTGGTTTACTCCATGCAGAGATTTGGCTGAAGTATTCGATAGTGGGGCCAGGCAGAGTCATATAATCACATCTGGGCCGTGCACAAGTTTTCCCAACGTTAAAAAGAAAAAGTACCCATCATAATCCAGCAGTGTGCTTAGCCTACGAAACTAAATCTACTTTCGTCCCTTTCCAATGTTTCTGAGAAGGATGCTTGTGTATTTACCTAAAATCAAGACAACATCATACTTCAGCTAAACATTCCCATGAATAATGGATTAGAGAATGTCTACATAACTTTTAAACTTGTAAAAGCCCCCATCCTACATTTAGAGAGAGATTAAGCCCTGTATAGAGTCAGACTGCTGAGGGCTGCTCCAATATGCATTCCCCTCACAATGAGGTCTGACACAGAGCATGTCGATGAATGAGACATTGTGTATTCAGTCCGGAAGCTTCACCTCCTCTCCCCCAACAGCTGGAGGCATGCCAGTGCTCTCTCTCTCTCTCCCAGCTGCCCATGGATAGTCAGACTCCCTGACACACCACACCGCTCAGGCAGACTCGCTGGAAATTGATTTTAATGAGTTCTGGGCCAACCTGATGGCAGATAAAGATGCGGTGGAGATGGCTCCACCACAGCCCATCCTTTATGAGCCTTTCCCGTCCAAAAGGCTTACTCTTTCAGCATTTGCCCCTCTGTCTTGATCCAATCTGTGCAAAGTTCCAACAAGCCAGGCTGCATCCAGCTCTCCAGAGGAGGAAGCCGAACACACGGCCATCTGGTCTCCACCCGAAATTGATGAGCGATTGCCCGCCATGACCTTGGGGGTCGCTGGCTACTCTCCACTTTGCATTCTGATACTGGCAAGTGGGAGTTAGGCAAAGCTGCAATACCTCGTCCTGACAAGAGGACCGCTAATTAATAATCGCATTTCTGTTTGGTGTTACATTAGCGAGTTAGCATAGCAAACAAACGGCTAGGGCTAGGATATGTTGACATCTCACAAAGGGTCAGTCTTAAAACTCTTTTGGGATAGGGGGCAGCATTTTCACTTTTGGATGAATAGCGTGCCCAGAGTGAACTGCCTCCTACTCTGTCCCAGATGCTAATATATGCATATTATTATTAGTATTGGATAGAAAACACTCTGAAGTTTCTAAAACTGCTTGAATGATGTCTGTGAGTATAACATAACTCATATGGCAGGTGAAAACCCAGGGAGTGGGACATCTGAGGTTTGTAGTTTTTCAAAGCTTGGCCTACCGAATACACATTGCGATATGGATAAAGTTGTACTTCCTATGGCTTCCACTAGATGTCAACGGTATTTAGAAACTTGAATGAGGATTCTACTATAAAGGAGGGGCTCATGAGACCCCTTTGAGTCAGTGGTCTGGCAGAGTGCCTTGGTCTCATGACGCGCGATCCCGACAGAGTTACCTCTCGTTCCAGTGCTTTTCTGAAGACAAAGGAATTCTCCGGTTGGAACATTATTGATGTTTTATGTTAAACACTTCCTAAGATTGATTCCATACATCGTTTGACATGTTTCTAAAGGACTGTAACGGAACTTTTTGAGTTTTTGTCTGGACGAAGTGCCTGCGCCTCATGAAGATGGATTACTAGGCTAAACACGCTAACAACAAGTGGCTATTTGGACATAAATGATAGAACTTTACGGAACAAATCAGTCATTTATTGTCGAACTGGAATTCCTGGGGGTGCCTTCTGATGAAGATCATCAAAGGTAAGTGAATATTTATGGTGTTGTTTCTAACTTTGTTGACTCCAAAATGGCGGACATTCCTCTGGCTGGTTTGGGTTCTGAGCACTGTTCTCAGATTATGCTTTTTCCGTAAAAATGTTTTTGCATTAAGCGGTTGCATTAAGGAGAAGTCTATCTTTAATTCTGTGAATAACACTTGCGTCTTTTATCAATGTTTATTATGAGTATTTCTGCAAAATCAAAGGATGTTTTGGAATCAAAACATTACTGCAAGTAAGGCGCCAATGTAAACTGAGATTTTTGGATATAAATATGCACATTATCGAACAAAACATACATGTATTGTGTAACATGATGTCCTATGAGTGTCATCTGATGAAGATCATCAAAGGTTAGTGATTCATTTTATCTATATTTCTGCTTTTTTTGACTCCTATCTTTGGCTGGAAAAATATCTGTGTGTTTTTTCGACTTGGCTATGACCTAACATAATGTTGTGCTTTCGCTGTGAAGCATTTTTGAAATCGGACATGATGGGTAGATTAACAAGATGTTTATCTTTCATTAGCTGTATTGGACTTGTTAATGTGTGAAAGTTTATTTTTGAATTTCGCGCACTGCCTTTTCAGCGGAATGTTGTCGAAGGGTTCCGCTAGCGGAACGCCTGCCCTAGAAAGGTTAATTAACAGTCTTAACAGTGGATGTCTTATAATGCGCCATTGAACACCAATGTTTACGATACGTAACACACAGGGGTGAAATATAGGGGAATGGAATGAAGTTTCACTCCTTAGTATTGGAGACAACGTACAGTAGATTTGTATACGGTTTAAAATTGCACAATCCCCCTCCCCCACCTATAATATTGTAATCTTGTGACACTTCCAGTTACAATGATGGTCTATCTTCCACTATATTCATTGTATTATGAGTGGGATGTGATGTTATATATTTTATGTTATTTTTTATTTCATCTTTATTTAACCAGGTAGGCCAGTTGAGAACAAGTTCTCATTTACAACCGCGACCTGGCCAAGATAAAGCAGAGCAGTGCGACAGAAGCAACAACACAGAGTTACACATAAACAAACGTACAGTCAATAACACAACAAAAAAGAAAAATAGAAAAATCTATGTGCAGCGTGTACAAATGTAGAAGAGTAGGGAGGTAAGGCAATAAATAGGCCCTAGAGGTGAAAATAATTACAATTTAGCATTAATACTGGAGTGATTGATGTGCAAGTAGAGATGCTGGGGTGCAAGAGAGCAAGAGGGTAAATAAAAAATGGGGATGAGGTAGTCGGGTGTGCTATTTACAGATTGGTTATGTACAGGTACAGTGATAGGTAAGATACTCAGACAGCTGATGCTTAAAGTTAGAGAGGGAGATATAAGACTCCAGTATCTCTACTTGCACATCATCATGTGAGATATTGTGTCTTTAAATGTAGACCATGCGGAAGCTAGCTGAATACCAAGCTGAAAAAGACAATACAACTATTTAATGTACCTTTCTACAAAACCCTTGTAATGTCATTAATTTGCAGCTGTACAAAATGATTACTTTGGGAGAACTCATGACATGCAAGGCCGTGATAAGCTCTACTGAAGAGTAGACTCATTGCAGTGACTTTATTCTACAAAGGACAAAAAAGAATTGGAGAATTAAGGGGACAAATTATTTTACACTAACTAATATTTTCACTCAAGGTCAGAATAAGCAAAAGTCTAAACAATTTCTTGAACGTCTCTACAAGGTACAGTAGGAGCCACTGTCAGTAGTTTCCCTCTAGTGTGCGTGGAACCAATCATTTGAGTGAACTCTCTCCATGGTTGCCAGTAGCCTGGGGAGATGTTTCCAACTCGCACACACAGTATTTTCTACTGACTGTTTGAGGCCTGTCTGCCTCAAAATAAATACGCATGCCAACGTTTCACACAGCAACAAGTTCTCAGTCAAATTTCACTCTAAATACATTATTTTGTCATGGTATTCTCATATCTGTGTGTGCAATGCTGTAATTCAAATTTATTTCACACATGATGGCCCTTTCCTGGCCTATGGCTGTGGTAATAAACCAGAAAAATGGAAAAAACATGATTTCTCAGCCCTGCCTGCCTCTATATTATTGATGATCTGCATGTGAGAACTTCTCCTTTGTGAAATCCTGTGTGCTTCATTATCTGTATTTAATTAACTACATTTTCTCCTAGCAATGCTGCATGCTCTGTTCCTCTTCTCCCATCACACCCTGTACGCTTAATCTCCGCACCCGAGGCTAATTAGCTCATCTGTTTGTGACAAAGTTGCAGCGGAGCAGCATGAGACAGCCACCATCCCTTTAGTCTTAGTGGTGACATCCCCTACCAGCTGTGCAGCCTAAGCGCTAACGGAAATGGTCTGGTTGCTGAGGCCTTTCGGGCGCATTCACTGAGAGGATTCTCTGTGTAGAAGCTAGCTAACAGGCGCTAACAGGCGCGAACTCAACAGAGCTTGAAAGGGTCTCCTCAGCTCAGTTTGGGCCCGAGGGCCACTGTCAGAGGAGAGGAGGGTGAGTGTGCATCGTAGCACAAAGAGTTGAAATTGAAAGGGATCAAGAGAATTTGAAGTTGAGGAAGGGCAAGGTCACATGTTGGCTTAAAATGTGCCATGTTACGTATAGGCATGCAGTGGACTTGGTGGAGAGTGAGAGAGTGAGAGGAAGAGGGGAACAAATAGTACACTTGACAGGGTGTGTGTGTGCGTGCGTGTGTGTGCGTGTGTGTACACAATAGGTGTCTTGTCCTTGTGTGTGTTGGGGGGTGTTTGGAGGTGGCTCCGTGTGGGTGTTACCGGCAGAGAACAAAATGTACCATAGTTGACAGTATGTGTGTGACACTCTATGTGTGTGTGTGTGTGTGTGTGTGTGTGTGTGCCTGTGTGTACACAGTATGTGTTGTATCCTTGTGTGTGTTGGGGGGTGTTTGGAGGTGGCTCTGTGTGGGTGTTACCGGCAGAGAACAAAATGTACCATAGTTGACAGTGTGTGTGTGTGTGTGTGTGTGTGTGTGTGTGTGTGTGTGTGTGTGTGTGTGTGTGTGTATGTATGTATATGTGTATGTGTATGTGTGTGTGTGTGTGTGTGTGCCTGTGTATGTGCGTGTGTGCCTGTGTATGTGCGTGTGCATGCGTTCACAGTAGGTGTCTTGTCCTTGTATGTGTGTGTGGGTGTTTGGAGGTGGCGCCGTGTGGGTGTTACCGGCAGAGAACAAAATGTACTTAGAGTTGACAGTATGTGTGTGTGTGTGTGTGTGTGTGTGTGTGTGTGTGTAAGAAGGTCGCTGTGCCCTGTTGAAGGACTGTGGGGGGGGGGGGGGGGGGGGGGGGCGAAAGTAGCCCCTGCGGAACCCAAACACGTGGCGTTAGCGGGGAGCAGAGGCACCAGCTCAAGGACTGTGTTCCTTCTCCTCCATCTGTCATCCATCACACCTGTCCCAGGGCTACAGGCCAGCCCTCTCTTGCACCGTTAACTTCTACTCCCAGGACAGACACCACCTTGAATTGGCTCTGAAAGATTGAGCCTCTTTTAATTGTGATAGGTCAATAGCATGGTGGGATGGGGTGTGGAGTCAAGTAAAAAAAAAGGTGATACGCACATTCAAAATGTTCACAGGTGGTGCTAGGTGATTTAGCAATGTATCAGAAAAATAGGAATCATGCAGAGTCTTGCTACTTCCAGAATGTTGCTCATAGTTACATTGTTATATTGTGACAGTAAGGCTCTTCAACAGAACATCAAATTTTGGGTGGAGTAATACTGTGCGGTTCCTTCAAAACTACCTCTGAAGCAGGGTCAAGTGGTAGGATATTGTAAGAGCAATTGCCTTTGTAGAGCTAGTCACATAGCAGACACCAACCTGAAGCACGCACCAGTTTGTTGCCAAGAAATAGCTTGGTTGGTTCAATAAAATTTTAAAAAACACACCAACCACTGAGAGAGGTAGATCAATTTTCCATTTTAGATTTTATAAAGCAATCTATTGGTCCTCCCCAGCCAGCCTCCCAACACATCCCCCATTTCCCACCCGTGATGCAGCTCCCAAAACCATAACAGCGTGCAAGGTATAACTGATGGTCTTTTCTGGAATTATATATCTATCGGTGGTGGATGAAAGTGGGAAAACGACCATATAAAAGGGCCCCAATGGCTGAGTGATTTGGCCTGCAGACAGGTCGGTAATGAGACTTGGGGTTTTTATGTGTTGGCGAGCGGGATGGGTTGGAATGGGAAGGGGGAGGTACAGTGGACCCACAGCCACCATATCTAAGGTAAATCTCCCAGGGAAGATGGAGAACGAAGACAGAAGGTTCATCATTGCTGCGTTGTATCACCCATTCTCCGCCACAGACTCTCAGCATGGAAATGAGCTAGCAAGACCCAACGCATGTATCACCATGCAGTTCACACCAACAACCCGGCGCCCCATTTATCTACAGAGGACGCAGGTCACCCACGGCCCATTGTTTACCACAACCAAGATCTACATTTGCATTAAGGAGGAATTCACCCACTATAAGGGACTAAATGTAGTATTGTCAAGGGAGCAGAGAGACAGAATCATAAGCTTCACAATGATGATGTCTGCACAATGTCATTTGAACAGCTGTGTTCTCTTTACGCCATAATCATAGGAGGAGTAGGCGTATCACTATCTGCCTTTAAATAGAGTTTAGGGCTGATTGATTTTCTCTGCTTCCTCAGATAAGCACTGTCTTTAGCGGAGCGTGCTGTAACAACCATGGGCAGCCTAGGGTGGTTCACTTGGTTGTCTGCCAGAGATCATAGAAGGCCATTGCAGACCTTCATAAGTGATTACGCTCGTGTCACTGGGTAAAAAGTCACGGACAGCAGCGAAGCGGAGAACACCAACCCACTGACACTGAGGATACCGAGGACCCACTTCACAGGATATGAGATAAAAACCACTGCCATGCTGGGGGAAACGCTAAAGGTTGTGACTTTTACAAGCTTTCTGCTTAACAAGACCCTTCAGTTCTTAGGAGATGCAGAAAGAGGAGGTGGTTCGGCCAAGCTGAATGAGACAGTGTGACAGACTGGAACTGTGCAGCTGAAGGGCACGACTGTACCCTTTAGCCAAAAGGTTTCTAAACTCAAATGGGGCATAAAGTAGCCCTCTATGGAGAACAGCAGTATAGTGCAGAGTGGAGTGTACAATAACCAAATGTATTACTATCTATTACCAGTGTGTACTAACATAGTTTTCTCCTGTGCATTTATTCTAAAGAGAAATCTAGCTCATTAGTCCATTGCACCAGGGTTGTTAAAGGGCCCAGCTGTATGCTGTAGTTGACTACTCAGGACTACTCTGTGTGCTCCTCCTGATCCAGAGAAAGCAAACACAGCTAGAACAATTCAACCTTGGGGGATGCCATTTTGCTGGGGTGCAAGGGCTAGGATTAATACCATTTGCTAGATTCAGCCCAGATATGGTGAATGGCAGTTAAGTGCTGTAACTGCCTTTCAACATATCTGAGCTGAATCTAGCAAATGGTGCCCTTGCACCCCAGCAAAATGGCATCCCCCAAGGTTGAATTGTTGTGCCGCTACTTTTTGCACCTTTAATTCCCTAGGCTCTGCCACCTCAGCTCATTTCTGTGCTTTTGATACTGAGCTGTTCGTCACCATTCTCAGCATCCTCCGCGTGCCCCTGTCTTTTTGAAAACTAGCTCAACCTGAACTTATGTAGAAGAATGAATAGAAAAGTTCTGAATAAGTTGGCAACGTTGTTTTGAGGACTGATCCCCCTATAATGGAGGAGGTCAAATAAGGGTAACTGTCATTAGATCTAACTCACCATTAGCACATTGTGTGCAATTTCCCCCCAATTCGGGAATCAAGATGGCAATTAGAACACCTATTCAGATGGGTTCATCTGGATGTAGCTAGTTATGGACGCCCACACCCAACAATTTATGCATTAGCTGATTCCGAGGGTCATGCAGCTAACTTACAAATTATTTAGGACCTCATTTTAAATTGCTTGACCAAGTGTTGTTGTATGGTCCTATTACCTTGTTTTGCCAGGTGTGATTGTGAAAAGCAAGTAGGTTGATGTCTCCACAGTCATATTTGACACAACTCATTCTTCTCAAAACTTCCATATAATTGCATCTGAAACATGATTAGATTGGAATGTAACGCAATGGGAAATAGGCTTCCAAATGAAAATGACAGGTAATCAAATCCATACGAACGAAATTACAAATGAAAATTGGGTGATAGAAAATGCATTTTAAAGATATACATAAGGAATATAGATTCACCGCTGCGTCTAGGGCTATAACCTCATACCACTCATTGGCAGAACTTGCACCTCACCAGCACATATGCTATTACCTCACACCTCACAAATAGACACCTCCCAATAGGCACCTGTGAAACACATTTCACAACTCTACGTGCTTTGTGATTACCAACTCCACATGTACTTTGGTGTCATCCTCTTAATCATCGCATAACTTTGATTAACTGGCATGAAGGTTTTAGGTTTCATACTTCGAATAGGTTTCTATTATACCTATTTGAGTTGTTATTATTTGTACTTGGCAACCCAGAGCTGAGGTCTGTCGCCCTGCCCTCCCTTGCATCTTCTTGTAATTTTTTTTTTGTTTGTCACATTCTGACCTCTATTTCTGTTGTTTTGTATTTATTTAGTATGGTCAGGGCGTGAGTTGGGTGGGCAGTCTATGTTTGTTTTTCTATGTTTTGGGGCATTTCTATGTTTTCGGCCTAGTATGGTTCTCAATCAGAGGCAGGTGTCAATAGTTGTCTCTGATTGAGAATCATACTTAGGTAGCCTGGGTTTCACTGTGTGTTTGTGGGTGATTGTTCCTGTCACTGTGTTTGTTGTCACAGGATAGGACTGTTTTGCGTTGTCACATTTCTTGTTTTTGTTAGTTTGTTCATGTGTAGTGATTTATTAAAACATGAATAACCACCACGCTGCGCTTTGGTCCGCTTCTCTTCCTCCTACAGACGAACGCCCTTACATTGTTTTATCTATGTGAGTGAAGACAGTGACGTTGCTCCCAGTCCAGCTCAGCTCTCCATTAAATCTATTTGCACAACCATTTAATTCCTTCGACAACTGACGCAAGCTACAATTGCAATAGCCTCTGAGGTAGCTTTCCTCTCTCAATATTTTCAAAGCCATCGCTAAACTACTTAGGTGGATGGTTCCGGCTCTACGTTAAAACCATTCTTCTCTGTTTGAAAGGAATTCACACGTGAAGCTGAAATGTGAGCAAGATATACAGTAGGTACATTTCACTGGCAATCCACAATCCAACCGTAAATCCACAATGGTGTCAGGTAAGAGGTAAAATCAAAGAATTCCTAGAATCTAGAGCCTGTGGATTAGCATAAATTGTCCTCTCAGTTTGGATCACTAGCTTGCATCTAGAAACCGGTTGTTAGGAACTAGGTTGGTGTTCACTTTTTACTGCAGTGGGCTAAATCAGGGTCACACAGTGTTTCTTGGTAGTCTTAAACAAATCTACTTTGAAACAAAAGTATACACCTCACACACATGGTTATGGGCTTTAAAAGAAGAACCATGTGAGATATAGTTTTACATTTTGAGTTTGCATCACAGAAGACTGAAATACAACAAAACCGTTTCAGATATAAACATCGGATTTTCTGTGAATTTATTTATTAATTATGAAATTGTAAAAAATATCAATGACATTCCACCCATGAGGCAACTAGAGGGCGATTTGGTCATTTGGCTGCAGGAAAGGGGGTCACATTTTAAAACATAAGGAATTTGTGAGTGAGGTAATTGATATCTATTTGGGTCTCTATTTCACGTTAGGTTGAATTTCACTTATGAGAAGCTACTGAGTGTAAAGGTGGAGATGCGAGACCAATGTAGGCCTACAAGCATCTCGGTGACCAAGACAACAAATAGCATCACCCTGTAAAACATCTGAATCTCAAACCCATTGCCCACACAATATGTAAAGCGAATGTACCCTGTAAAGAAATGTAAAGATGTGCTTTAAAATATCTGTTTGTTGGATCATGTTGCTTACAACACGACCAGGGTTGTGTGTTTGATTACTGCATAAGCAACATACAACTTTTGAATATGTGTTTACTGTAAATCACTTGGGATGAAAACCTGTGATAAATGACTGTATTATTGTGGGCATATTACACATTAGAAAAAGCTGCCATCACCTTGGGCCTTACCCTAAGTTCTCTGCTTCATTAGGATGGCTCTCTAAGACTTTGGTATTTACAGAATTTTCACTCTAATTCATGCACATTTAATCGCAACTCTTAAGGCTCCAGTCCCTTCCCCCTTTCCCCAGTCCCTTCCTAGTGGCTTTGCCTTCAGCTCCCGTCTCACTTCCTGGCTTCATGCTAATGTCAGATGGTATGATTCAACCCTCGCCTCTTATCCTTGTGCTTCCGTGACTTTGGAAGACTCGTTCCGTGAATTAGTCCATTGAATCCAAAGCTCCCTTCTGTGCATAATTACGTCTCCTCATCCTCTACGTTACTCCTGAGAAACACTCTGATTTCTAAGATAACTAACACCATTATTCAAACATGAGATCACTTTAACCTCACCGTCATCCATGGGCTGAATTTGCATAGCTTTGGCCGTGCGTGGGATATATGAAAATCCAATTCATGCCAATCCCTTTCACAGCATGTTGCCTGTGTGTGAGCACTGAACTCGGAAGGTTGTTGCATCTATGCATTCGGAGCATGTGCCACTAGAATCCACACAGTTTGATTAAATTGGTTTTCTTCATTTTATGTGCTCTTTTCTTGGGCTCTTGGGTGTTTATGTAGCATATGGGGATGTGTGAAACTTACTGTTCAGCCTGAAGTGTCACACTTGCACTAGCAAATAGTAAGCTTCTCGCGTGGCGCCAACTGGTGAGATGCTTCAGAAGGGCAGTCATGTGCACTAGCAAGGCAGAAGTCCAGAGTTTGCGCCGGGTACGGGCCCGAATTGAGAGGAAGCGGAAGTCGCTACGCAAGCAGCGTGAAGTTTTTTTACATTTACAGTCATATAGAACATATCGGCTATGTTTAATGTCCACTTAGGTAAACTAACCCTAAATTCACCTCCTGTATCTTCCTGCATGCTTTTTCTTAACCACTAATGCTTGCTGACGCAAATGGCAAATAATGACTTGAAAAGGGAAATGCCTTTTCGAGGACATTTATCGAGCAGTGTCTGATTGTTATGGAGATCAAACCCATAAAGCCATTTGCGATTCATTTCATGGATGATGGAACACTTCAAGAGGTAACGTTTGTGACAAGTTCATGTATTCTGAAAGCACAATGACAGTTAGTAATAGAACTGAATTGATTAATTTCGCTTAGCCCTTAAAAATAATTACCGTCCTTCCTGTTCTCCTCATTCTCTCCCGCAAAGCCAACAAACCCTATTGTAATGATGAAACACGGTATTATAAAACATCTCCTCTCTCACAAGGGTCAATGGCCCATTGAATTATGGAGAACTTTGTCACATGATCCTGATTTCAGCCGCTCTACATTAAACGTCACGTGAAATATTTCTGAATGCCTGATCAAAAATGCCTGATAACAGTGTTATTCACCAGACAGTCGAAACTCCGGAGGAGGCTAGTGTATTTTTCCCCCAAAGGTCCTGAAAAAAATACAGAAAATGATGATTACCAAACATCATGCATTTATCTTAAGTCAGTGTCAGTATAACCTGTGCTCTGCCATTCTTTAAAACCAGGGCTGATGTTTGAGTGCCATCGGGCATTTCCTATGCATGCACAGCAGTGACCAGACAGACTGCTGCTCTGAGTTCAGAGTTTTATTATGTGTCTCGCTGGAAGCGAGCAAGTGAGCTGAGAATTGTCGGCTTCTGTAGCACTGTCGGCTTCTGTAGCAGGGTTCCGTAACTGGGAGGACCTCGCGCTCTAAATATCAAGCACGAGCTGGTAAAGGGGATCGGCCGAGGAGGAGACCGGAGAGAGGAAGCAGAGTGACCTTTGCCTTCCGCTGGAGAGAGGAAGCAGAGTGACCTTTGCCTTCCGACTAACACCAGGTGCAGCATAAGAATCATCAATCAGCATATCAATCTCCGTGATTGGCTCCCGAGTGGCGCTGCAGTCTAAGGTACTGCATCTCAGTGCTAGAGGCATCACTACAGACACCCTGGTTCGAATCCAGGCTGTATCACAATTGGGAGTCCCACACTGTCACCGTGATTGGGAGTCCCATAAGGCGGCGCGCAATTGGCCCAACGTCGTCTGGGTTTGGCCAGTGTAGGCCGTCATTGTAAATACGAATTTGTTCTTAACTGACTTACCTAGTTAAATTAAGAAAAAAATAATAATTCCAGCTCCCCAAGCCAGGCTATGAATGGTTTCTTATGGGAGACAGTCAAGGCTGGGGCAGTTTGAATGTTGCAGGTATAAATAGCCACAGTACAAAGAGATGGTTCTATTATTGAAGCTTGTAGTTAGATTAGAGTGTGGGGAATTAGTCAGAACATGGACCATGATGAAGAATGCTAGTGGTCATACAGCATATTACAGAGAGATAATCCATGCCAAATTAATGGCTGCCATTCAGATGGGCACTCAAGGCATTCATTTGAAGTCCTAGTTTGCACCAGAATGCATGGTAACTCTCCCCGACATAATATGCACTAAAATGAAAAGTGAACAAGAGAGGATTTACAGTAGTGGAATACTTTCTACAGAGAAGAGGGCACTGATGCAGGTTACTAATTTTTCTATCATGGTTGCATCCATTATTTATCGGCATTAAGGAACACAGAATTTCAGCTTCGGTTTCTGTTCCTGTTTTGTACTGGTCAAAAGTTATAGAACACATACTCATTCAAGGGTTTTCCTTTATTTTTGCTATTTTCTACATTGTAGAAAAATAGTGAAGACATCAAAACTATGAAATAACACAGTAACCAAATAGTCACCCTTTGTCTTGATGACAGGTTTGCACACTATTGGCAGTCTCTCAACCAGCTTCACCTGGAATGCTTTTCCAACAGTCTTGAAGGAGTTCCCACATATGGGCTGCCTTTCCTTCACTCTGCGGTCCGACTCAACTCAAACTATCTCAATTTGTTTGGGGTTGGGATATTGTGGAGGCCAGCTCATCAGATGCAGCACTCCATCACTCTAATTCTTTCTAAAATAGCCCTTACACAGCCCGGAGGTCTGTTGGGTCATTGTCCTGTTGAAAAACAAATGATAGTCCTACTGAGCACAAACCAGATGGGATGGCGTATCGCTGCAGAATGCTGCAGTAGCCATGCTGGTTAAGTGTGCCTTGAATTCTAAATAAATCACAGACAGTGCCACTAGCAAAGCACCCTCACACCATAACACCTCCTCCTCCATGCTTCACGGTGGGAAATACACATTGCGGAGATCATCCGTTCACCCACACCACGTCTCACAAAGACACGGTGGTTGGAACCAAACATCTCCAATTTGGACTCCAGACCAAAGGACAAATTTCCACTGGTCTAATGTCCATTGCTTGTGTTTCTTGGCCCAAGCAAGTCTCTTCTTATTATTGGTGTCCTTTAGTAGTGGTTTCCTTGCAGCAATTTAACGATGAAGGCCTGATTCACACAGTCTCCTCTGAACAGTTGATTTTGAGCGTGTCTCTTACATGAACTTATTTGGGCTGCAATTTCTGAGCCTGGTAACTCTAATGAACTTATCCTCTGCAGCAGAGGTAACTCTGGGTCTTCCATTCCTGTGGCGGTCCTCATGAGAGCCAGTTTCATCATAGCGTTTGATGTTTTTGCGTTCTTGAAATGTTCCATATTGACTGAACTTCATGTCTTAAAATAATGATGCACTGTCATTTGTCTTTGCTTATTTGAGCTGTTCTTGCCATAATTTGGACTTGGTCTTTTACCAAATAAGGCTATCTTCTGTATACCACCCCTACCTTATCACAACACAACTGATTGGCTCAAACGCATTAAGAAGGCACACCTGTTAATTGAAATGCATTCCAGGTAACTCCCTCATGAAGCTGGCTGAGAGAATGCCAAGAGTGTGCAAAGTAGTCATCAAGGCAAACGGTGGCTATTTAAAAAATCTAAAATCTCAAATATAACACTTTTTTGGTTACTATACCATATTATTCTACCAATAGTAAAAAATAAAGGAAAAACCCTGAAATGAGTTTGTGTTCTAAAACTTTTGACCAGTAGTGTATACCTCACCTTGTTCTGGTAATGATAATAAAAACAAAATAAAAGTGTTCCTCTCTGGAGATGGGAGAACCTTCCAGAGGGACAACAATCTCTGCAGCACTTCACCAATCAGGCCTTTATGGTAGAGTGGCCCGACAGACGCCACCCCTCAGTAAAAGTCACATGACAGCCCACTTGGAGTTTGCCAAAAGGCACCTATATACTTCATACAGTGAAGCATGGTGGTGGCAGCATCATGCTGTAGGGAGGTTTTTCAGCAGCAGGTACTGTAAGACTAGCCAGGATCGAGGAAATATGAATGGAGCAAAGTACAGAGAGATCCTTGATGAAAACCAGCTCCAGAGCGCTCAGGACCTCAGACTGGGATGAAGGTTCACCTTCCAACAGGACAACGACAGAGAGCACACAGCCAAGACAACGCAGGAGTGGCTTCTGGACAAGTCTCTGAATGTCCTTGAGTGGCCCAGCCAGAACCCGGACTTGAACCCGATCGAACATCTCTGGAGAGACCTGAAAATATCAGTGCAGCAAAGCTCCCCATCCAACCTGACAGAGCTTGAGAGGATCTGCAGAGAAGAATGGGAGAAACTGTCAAAATACATGTGTGCTATGCTTTTAGCGTCATACCCAAAAATACTTGAGGCTGTAATTGTAACAATTGTACTTCCGGCGCCAACAGAGATGGCCGCCTCGCTTCGCGTTCCTAGGAAACTATGCAGTTTTTTGTTTTTTTTACGTGTTATTTCTTACATTAGTACCCCAGGTCATCTTAGGTTTCATTATATACAGTCGAGAAGAACTACTGAATATAAGATCAGCGTCAACTCACCATCAGTACGACCAAGAATATGTTTTTTGCGACGCGGACCTGTGTTCTGCCTTACAAACAGGACAACGGAGCGGATCCCATGCAGCGACCCAAAAAAACGACTCCGAAAAAGAGGGAAACGAGGCGGTCTTCTGGTCAGACTCCGGAGACGGGCACACCGTGCACCACTCCCTAGCATTCTTCTTGCCAATGTCCAGTCTCTTGACAACAAGGTTGACGAAATCCGAGCAAGGGTAGCATTCCAGAGGGACATCAGAGACTGTAACGTTCTTTGCTTCACGAAAAAGTGGCTCACTGGAGAGACGCTGTCCGAGGCGGTGCAGCCAACGGGTTTCTCCACGCATCGCGCAGACAGAAACAAACATCTTTCTGGTAAGAAGAGGGGCGGGGGCGTATGCCTTATGGCTAACGTGACATGGTGTGATGAAAGAAACATACAGGAACTCAAATCCTTCTGTTCACCTGATTTAGAATTCCTCACAATCAAATGTAGACCGCATTATCTACCAAGAGAATTCTCTTCGATTATAATCACAGCCGTATATATCCCCCCCCCCCCAAGCAGACACATCGATGGCTCTGAATGAACTTTATTTGACTCTTTGCAAACTGGAAACCATTTATCCGGAGGCTGCATTCATTGTAGCTGGGGATTTTAACAAGGCTAATCTGAAAACAAGACTCCCTAAATTTGATCAGCATATCGATTGCGCAACCAGGTGTGGAAAGACCTTGGATCATTGTTACTCTAACTTCTGCGACGCATATAAGGCCCTGCCCCGCCCCCCTTTCGGAAAAGCTGACCACGACTCCATTTTGTTGATCCCTGCCTACAGACAGAAACTAAAACAAGAGGCTCCCACGCTGAGGTCTGTCCAACGCTGGTCCGACCAAGCTGACTCCACACTCCAAGACTGCTTCCATCACGTGGACTGGGACATGTTTCGTATTGCGTCAGACAAAAACATTGACGAATACGCTGATTCGGTGTGCGAGTTCATTAGAACGTGCGTTGAAGATGTCGTTCCCATAGCAACGATTAAAACATTCCCTAACCAGAAACCGTGGATTGATGGCAGCATTCGCATGAAACTGAAAGCGCGAACCACTGCTTTTAATCAGGGCAAGGTGTCTGGTAACATGACCGAATACAAACAGTGCAGCTATTCCCTCCTCAAGGCTATCAAACAAGCTAAGCGTCAGTACAGAGACAAAGTAGAATCTCAATTCAACGGCTCAGACACAAGAGGCATGTGGCAGGGTCTACAGTCAATCACGGACTACAGGAAGAAATCCAGCCCAATCACGGACCAGGATGTCCTGCTCCCAGGCAGACTAAATAACTTTTTTGCCCGCTTTGAGGACAATACAGTGCCACTGACACGGCCTGCAACGAAAACATGCGGTCTCTCCTTCACTGCAGCCGAGGTGAGTAAGACATTTAAACGTGTTAACCCTCGCAAGGCTGCAGGCCCAGACGGCATCCCCAGCCGCGCCCTCAGAGCATGCGCAGACCAGCTGGCCGGTGTGTTTACGGACATATTCAATCAATCCCTATACCAGTCTGCTGTTCCCACATGCTTCAAGAGGGCCACCATTGTTCCTGTTCCCAAGAAAGCTAAAGTAACTGAGCTAAACGACTACCGCCCCGTAGCACTCACTTCCGTCATCATGAAGTGCTTTGAGAGACTAGTCAAGGACCATATCACCTCCACCCTACCTGACACCCTAGACCCACTCCAATTTGCTTACCGCCCAAATAGGTCCACAGACGATGCAATCTCAACCACACTGCACCCTGCCCTAACCCATCTGGACAAGAGGAATACCTATGTGAGAATGCTGTTCATTGACTACAGCTCGGCATTCAACACCATAGTACCCTCCAAGCTCGTCATCAAGCTCGAGACCCTGGGTCTCGACCCCGCCCTGTGCAACTGGGTACTGGACTTCCTGATGGGCCGCCCCCAGGTGGTGAGGGTAGGCAACAACATCTCCTCCCCGCTGATCCTCAACACTGGGGCCCCACAAGGGTGCGTTCTGAGCCCTCTCCTGTACTCCCACGACTGCGTGGCCACGCACGCCTCCAACTCAATCATCAAGTTTGCGGACGACACAACAGTGGTAGGCTTGATTACCAACAACGACGAGACGGCCTACAGGGAGGAGGTGAGGGCCCTCGGAGTGTGGTGTCAGGAAAATAACCTCACACTCAACGTCAACAAAACTAAGGAGATGATTGTGGACTTCAGGAAACAGCAGAGGGAACACCCCCCTATCCACATCGATGGAACAGTAGTGGAGAGGGTAGCAAGTTTTAAGTTCCTCGGCATACACATCACAGACAAACTGAATTGGTCCACTCACACAGACAGCATTGTGAAGAATGCGCAGCAGCGCCTCTTCAACCTCAGGAGGCTGAAGAAATTCAGCTTGTCACCAAAAGCACTCACAAACTTCTACAGATGCACAATCGAGAGCATCCTGGCGGGCTGTATCACCGCCTGGTACGGCAACTGCTCCGCCCTCAACCGTAAGGCTCTCCAGAGGGTAGTGAGGTCTGCACAACGCATCACCGGGGGCAAACTACCTGCCCTCCAGGACACCTACACCACCCGATGTCACAGGAAGGCCATAAAGATCATCAAGGACATCAACCACCCGAGCCACTGCCTGTTCACCCCGCTATCATCCAGAAGGCGAGGTCAGTACAGGTGCATCAAAGCTGGGACCGAGAGACTGAAAAACAGCTTCTATCTCAAGGCCATCAGACTGTTAAACAGCCACCACTAACATTGAGTGGCTGCTGCCAACACACTGACACTGACTCAACTCCAGCCACTTTAATAATGGGAATTGATGGGAAATGATGTAAATATATCACAAGCCACTTTAAACAATGCTACCTTATATAATGTTACTTACCCTACATTATTCATCTCATATGCATACGTATATACTGTACTCTATATCATCGACTGTATCCTTATGTAATACATGTATCACTAGCCACTTTAACTATGCCACTTTGTTTACATACTCATCTCATATGTATATACTGTACTCGATACCATCTACTGTATCTTGCCTATGCTGCTCTGTACCATCACTCATTCATATATCCTTATGTACATATTCTTTATCCCCTTACACTGTGTACAAGACAGTAGTTTTGGAATTGTTAGTTAGATTACTTGTTATTACTGCATTGTCGGAACTAGAAGCACAAGCATTTCGCTACACTCGCATTAACATCTGCTAACCATGTGTATGTGACAAATAAAATTTGATTTGATTTGATTGATTTGATTTGATTTGAGGTTCTTCAACAAAGTACTGAGTAAAGGGTCTGAATACTTATGTAAATGTGATATTTCTGTTTTCCATTTTCTTTGAATAAACAGTTTTTGCTTTGTCATTATGGGGTATTGTGTGTAGATTGATGAGGGGGGGAAACTATTTAATAAATTTTAGAATAAGGCTGTAAACTAACAAAATGTGCAAAAAGTCAAGGGGTCTGAATACTTTCCAAAGGCACTGTAAATGCCTTTCAAATGGTTTATTATGGACCCTTAAAATAAAGTGTTTCCCTAAATGTACTCTCAGAAATCCTCAACATGAGAAAGTGGGAGGATATGACAATACTAGAAAAGATGACAAATCTCTCCTTGTCCCCTTGTAGACCATTAGAAGGGATTGCTCAGTCCCCCTCGAGGACTGGCCTCAGGGCTAGAATGAGCATCAGGTGTTGCAATCACTCACACGCAGTGTACTCATCATCAAGACTCACCACCCCGGTCAACTCCCTACCGCTTCCCTCTGCTCTCCAAGACCGTGCATGTTAGTGCCAGCGATCACTCAGGAATTCGGGTGAGTTTGATAGCCTCATCGTGCCTTCTCGAAGGCGGCGGTGGCAGCGACGTCTGGGACTCAGTGAGTCATGATACAGGAGAGACGCGCAACCCGTCATCCTGAGAATTCATAGCCCAACATTGCCCCAGTCCATAATATGAATCATTACTGTAATGCATCTGACTGGAGTTGCTTGCTCGGAAAATTTGCCTTTTATCATTTTGGATTGAATGGCAGTTTGTGTTGACCCTTGGAGGTTTTTTGTGTCATGTCTAAAGGAGAGGAGTGTGAACTGGAATGTTGTGAGTTTTATCTGGTGTCAAAGCTTCTTAGATGCTCAGCTCGCTGGTGATAAAATGCCTAGATGAACACCAGAAGGGCTATCTGACCCCAGGCTGTAGAGACAAGACTCCACCAACCGGCTGGTGTTGTGTACCCAGACAAATCACGGATGAGTTCATCTATTAGCCTACAGGACTGTACATTCATGTTGTTTCTTTTACCCTCTGCTAGAAATGCACTGGTTCATTCCATGATTAAGGATGCAAATGTTATTGAGTCATTGGGTGATCTGGAATCTGCTGCATTTGAGTGATATGCTACGATTCTATTCGACTTCAGAAGGCTATAGTTTCATCTCTTTCCACTTCCTTCAACACATAACACTCCAGGTGCTGTTTTTGTCCCCTCATCACTGAATAAACCTTCCTCGCGTCACATCCTCTCTGTTTGCAACCCAATTGAAGCCTTAAGTAATTAGCAGCTTTAAGATTAGCATGCCATCACCGCTGTTTTCCAAATTAGTCCTGTTCTCACCCCGACACCTGCCTTTCACTTCTATTCATTAATGCCTTTGAGCACAAAGCACAATGGAGAACCTGGGCCAGCTTGACCAAGAAAAACCACACAACTACAGAATGTAGCTAGCTTGTCATAGTTCTTTTCTTATAAAATATGCATTGTTCTATTAATGATTTATCTTGTGTTATTTTCATTGCATCTAATGGCATTTTAGCATTTTTCAACAACAACAAAATGTCCTGTATTGTTTTGTATTTTTCATTTTGAAACTCATGGCTGCTTTTGAAGGATTCATCTCGTTTTGCTGTGGCTATAATTGCATCATTTATCATTTGGAGAACAAATATATTGACCCTGACTTGGATGTTTAAGGAAAGCCATTACCTCAACAGTATGATGGACTGAGTGGAAAAACAAGACAAATTACACAAATTACACAACATTTTATTAATGGGATGTCCAATGTTGGCGTGATTGAAAACGGCTCGTAGTTGACGTTGATATGAAGTACTTGACGTTGATATTTTGACACACTCGCCTTGAGCCAACTCTACTGTTAATTAATCATTCATTTCCAACACCTTTCAGCTAGGTAGCTTGTGTAGTAAGATAGTGCTAAACTTACACACCAGGTGCTAATGTTAAAATAAGGAAGGAGCTAAGGGGTGAGCAAGATAGCTTCAGACATTTTGTGAGAGCCATTAATCTTTCTCGAACAGACATTCTTCATTTGGGGCCCTATTTGGAGTCATTACATTGTTATGTCTGCATTAGTGGTTAATGGATAACCTCAATGGAACCTTGTGATTCTAGCTGACCCTATATTTCACGCCTTGACTTCAGTGAGAATCCCTTCAAACTAGAATTACTGTTCTTGAAAACGGAATCTATGTACTGTGGCACTTCAAATAGGTCACGGTAATAGTCAGAGTATTGAAAATCTATATTGAAATTGGACTTGGCTCTACATTTATGTGCTAGCAATCATGAGTTCACTGCTACACCATAATGTTGACCTGGAATACATTATTTTTCCTCTAGCCATTGCTCGACCACTTTCAGAGTATAAAAGGCATAAACTGTAGCCAATAAAGTTAGTCCTGCTTTGTCGTTACATCTTCCAGTCTGTCCATAGGGGCTGCAGGCTGCACATCCAGAAGACCAGAACCCTAACCCAAATTCATCAATACCTTATCTTATCCAAAACCCACAAAGGCCTTTCATTCAGCTCATTTGGCCTATAGGGCCAATACTCTTTGTACTGGGTATGGATTGGAGAGATACCACAGTGCTGTTGTCCTCCGGGACAAAGCCTGGCATTGATTCCCTCTCCTGTAAATTCCCTCTCCAGATGATCCCTGTGTCCCGATACAAAAGCCAAAGACGTTCCATTCTCAAAGACAAAGGGCCCTGAAGCTGATATTGATTTGACAAGTTCATCCCACCAGGGATTCAATGTATGAGCGTGACATTCAGCCAGGTCACGCTAACAATAAACATTATTGTCTGTCAGGTGGGAGTGCTGAGGCACAGGTTGTGCATGGTGGTTCCAAAAGGGTTCTAAGGCTGTCCCCGTAGGAGAACACTTTTTGGTTCCAGGTAGACCTCTTTTGGGTTCCATGTAGAACCCTCTGTGTAAAGGGTTCTACTTGGAATCCTATCGGGTCCTTCAAAGGGTTGTCCTATGGGAACAGCGAGATAACCCCTTTTTAGGTTCTAGATAGCACCTTTTTTTCTAAGAGTGTGTCTCTCTGTACGTCAGCACAGAGCATCTCTGTGTGCACCGCTGTCTGCCATCCCCTCTACCATGTCCCACAGATACATTTGACAAAGGCCTGTGATCAATCGGACAAGAACGCCGTCTTTGATTTGGCTTGATGTGGCTCATGTGGCAAAACACTCTCATTCAACTTGTGCTCTCTCCTTCCCTTTCATGTGAGTGTTCAGTTTATTCATCCTCTACCGATTCGTGTCAGTCACAAGTAGGTCCACTTATAACCTGTCAACAACTTGCGGCTGCAATTTCAATCCAATTGATGAAGTGATCTGATTTGTTATTTTTATCTCCAGTCTGTGCTAAAACAGATCTAATTTTGGACTGTTCCGTGACTCATTGCCAGGATGTAAGGGGCCAATTCCATCGACTTTCCATCCCAAGTCACTGACACAATTAACCATCCCCAAATTGAAGCAAGGGTAGCATTTGCCTTGCAATTCACGTCCGCTAACTAATTATTGTTCCTTTGTGTCCGGTGGCGAATATTTTACAGATGTAGGATCTTAATTTCTGCCAGTTTGCTACAGCAGGAAAATAATCTTGCAGCAACAGGAAATGTGAATTATCATCTGGATTATAATTAATGGACATTTTTACAAGGGTTGATACATTTTTTTCATTAGGGTAAATCAAGTCTGAAATTTCATTGTGGAAATTACAAACATTAGAAGCTTTAAAATACAATACAAATTCACAAAAACAAAAGAGTGATCAAATTAAGACCCTACATCTGTATTTTGAGGAGTATCTCCCTTTGTAAAGGCACAGACTCTTCCAGAGAGTGTTTACACCTTCTCATGCTGCAGGGTTTCCTAGTCAACCTATTTGTTTTTCACAAGCTATACAGTGAGTGTTAAGCTGAGAACATTGTCTTCAAAAGCATCTAATTTTCTTTGGCCTCAAGCCAGTACATCAAAAAATGACACCGTAGAGCCCTTTCCCTTCATTTGCATTAGAGAGGGATTTGCTGAACTATTTTCAGAAGTGAAAGCAACAACAACAGCAGCAGATACACTTTGAGCCTTGAAAACGAACCGATCGGCGTCACAACCTACTGGGTACACCAAGTCATTTCAACGTGGAGAATTGGGTAATATTTGGTAGATACGCTGATCAATGAGATTCCAACCAATTTTCGCCCACTCAAAAAGACAGCCAAAAATATGTTGAATTATCACTATGCTTTCAACCATCTAAAAGCATAACAACGTTCAACAGGGAATACAACGTCAGATATTGTGTTTATCAATACAACAACTTAATGTGTTATCACTGTGCTTCATCTAATAGCACAACCAAATGACCTGGATTGCAGTTGAGATTATATTAAAGTTCATGGTGCATGTGATCAATGCCGTCTGTGCAGATTATTACAGCAATTGGGAAGATTTCCACAGTCCTGCAAACCTGAACATGCATGCTTTCTATTATTAAATAAGAAGGCATTTATTGTTACAGTAACCTCAAAATGTGGCCATGGATGTGTTACTCGTTTTAAGGTGTTACATTGTCTTACAAAAGTAATATTGAATTGTGTTTGGTTAACAACGCAAACAAATTGTCACGACTTCCGCCGAAGTTGGTCCCTCTCCTTGTTCGGGCGGCGTTCGGCGGTCGGCGTCGCCGGCCTTCTAGCCATCGCCGATCCACCTTTCATTTTGTCTCGTCTTCCCACACACCTGCTTCCAATTCCATAATTACATGTTGTGTATTTAACCCTCTGTTTCCCCCATGTCCTTGTCCGGAATTGTTTATTGTAAGTGTATGTGCACGTTATGTCTGGCGTGCGAAGGGGTTTTGTCCCATTGTATATATTGTTTTTGTTCACAGTGATTCTTATTATTTAACTGCGCCGTTGTAACACAGTCTTTGCTCTCCTGCGCCTGACTTCTCTGCCGCCAGTATGCACTCCTTAAACAAATATCAAAATGTAAATGTCAAAATCTCTACTGCTTGGATAGTTACAGTGATTTCAGAAAGTATTCACACCAATTTACTTATTCCACATTTTGTTGAGTGACAGCCTGAAATCTAAATGGGTTAAATAGTCATTTTTTCTCACCCATCTACACACAATACCCCATAATGGCAAAGTAAAAACATGTTTTTAGAAATGTTTACAAATTTATTACAAATGAAATACAGAAATATCTCATTTGCATACTGTAAGTATTCACATCCCTGAATCAATTCTTCATAGAAGCATCTTTGGCATCGATTACAGCTGTGAATCTTTCTGGGTACGTCTCTAAGAGCTTTCCACACGTGGATTGTGCAATATTTGCCCATTATTATTTAAAAAATTCTCCAAGCTCTGTCAAATTGGTTTTCTCATTGCTAGACAACCATTTTCAGGTCTTGCCATAGATTTAAGAGTCAAAACTGTAATTCGGCCACTCAGGAACATTCACTGTCTTCTTGATAAGCATCTCCAGTGTCGATTTGGCCTTGTGTTTTAGGATATTGTCCTGCTAAAATGTGAATTAATCTCCCAGTGTTAGGTGAAAAGAAGTATGAACTAGGTGTTCCTAAAGGATTTTGCCTGTGATTATTTCTATTCCGTTAATTTTTTATCCTGAAAACTCCCCAGTCCTTAACTAATACAAGCATACCCATAACATGATGCAGCCACCACTATGCTTGAAAATATGAAGAGTGGTACAGTACTCAGTAATGTGTTGTATTGGATTTTCCCAAAACATAACACTTTGTATTCAGGACAAGAAGTGAATTGCAGTATTACTTTAGTGCCTTGTTGCAAACAGGATGCATGTTTTGGAATATTTGTATTCTGTACAGTCTTCATTCTTTTCACTCTGTCAATTAGGTCAGTATTGTGGAGTAACTACAATGTTGTCGATCCATCCTCAGTTTTCTCCTATCACAGCCATTAACTGTTTTAAAGTCACCATCGACCTCATATTGAAATCCTTGAGCGGTTTCCTTCCACTCCGGCAACTGAGTTAGGAAGGAGATCTGTGTCTTTGTAGTGACCAATAGGTAAACTTCTTTGCAATGCATTGGAAAACCTACTTGGTCTCTGTGTTTGAAATTCACTGCTCGACCGAGGGACCTTACAGATAATATATGTGTATGTGTGGGGTACAGAGATGAGGTAGTCATTCATGTTAAACACTATTATTGCACACAGAGTGAGTCCATGCAACTTATTATGACTTGTAAAGCACATTTTTTAAAATGTAAATAAGTTCAAGCACAACTTATTTAGGTTTGCCATAACAAATGGGTTGAATACTTATTGACTCAAGACATTTCAGGTTTTAATTTGCAATTAATTTGTAAAAATATCTGAAAATATAATTCCACGTTGACATTACGGGGAATTCTGTGTAGGCCACTAATACAAAAACCACATGTAATCAATGTTACATTGAGGCCGTAGCACCACAAAATATGGAAGAAGTCAAGGGGTGTGAATACTAGATCTGTGCCAACTGGCTTAATCCTATTCATTTATTTCATTAACTTGTATTTTTGGTTGAGATGGAGATGTGAATCCAACACATCAATGCCTGGCAATGCTTTCAGCCAGAGAACTTTAGAGAATCCATCAAGCTTCAGCAGGTCAGCAGAGGTCCCTACACTCACCCACAGCAAGTCTTTTCTTACTCGCCCACATTTCTGGTGAGTACACCTTAATAAAGGTACTTGTTAAAAGCCACAAATGCAGCTTGAAGACATTCAACTAAAAAATGAAGCACCACTGTTAATCTCAGAATATTGGTGGAGAGATAGTTGGTGGACAGATAGTAGTAGATTGCCAAATAGTAGTAAGCTGTACACAACAATAAAGACGTCTATTTCTAAATTGGACACCTAGGATAAACATGCTTTGTGCTATCGCACAATTCAGGCCACACAACAACAGCCACATCTGTCCCTGGAAAAAAAATTACATTTAGAATGCAGCCTATACAAAGATGGCCACCTCCATCCTTGGAGCATATCAATTCCACTCTCTTGGAACGCTATCATCAACGTTGCCACAAGCAATTTCTTATCCTATCCAACTAATAGTACCAGCTCTGAAATGCTATAAAGACACAGTCTCAATATTCAAATGTAAATCCCTTTCGAATTTGAGCTCAACTTCAAACAAATGCCTGTGAATGAATCTGTCATTCACACACACGGACGATGGTGATTATAGGTGGAATGGCATTTTGATAAATACCACCAAGAGTAAGTAATGGGCTCTCTCCCCCTCTTTGAGAGCATATGATTTCAGAGAGCAGATTCGTTGAAGGGCATATTTGATCAAGTGAGGCTGAGGCGTGGAAGGCAGAAGGGCTCATTTTCATATTTTCATCACATTCCGTTAAAGAAACACAGTAGGGCCTCCAAATTGTTTACCATGCATGATAGGAACTGGCTGGCACATAAACAGGTTGCGGGATGCATCCATCACGCCCAATCCAACAGCACGTCTCTCAAGCGACGGGAGGAGTTAGTTATGGGAACGGGCGAGTTTTGACTCGAGAGACAGCACCTAATCTGCTCAGATTCCTACAACGAGACGGATGAATCATACCTGTGACTGAGCCCTGGAGGGATGAATGCTAAAGTCAGCATATCCCCCAAAACAAAATCCAATTTCCTCAATGATCCCCACTCTCTATACACCTAACTCCTAAGTCATTCGAAACAGACCCTCCCATTCACTACAGTTGATGGGCAACTGAGCTATCCACAATGAAAATGCTATTCTCTCCTTTTTCAGGAGCAAGGGAAGAGAGGAATCTCCCTTGGACAGATGGCGAGTGACGCAGCCTCCGACATTATCAGCAGAGACCAGGGCATTGCTATGGCCACTCTGGTCTCCAACGGCGGAACCCAGCCCAGTCCACATGTCCCTCTCCCCAAGCCTTCAAAGCTATGGGGCCAAAGAGCTGCTCAGCACACAAAAGACCAGCCAGGCACATTGCTGGAAGTAGAATGCCCACAGGGCACCATATGGAGATACATGTAGAATGCACAATATGAAGACTCCTGAGCAGAGCAATTGGTGGATTGAATTGTACAGGCTTTGGTAATTAGTTGATTAATTGGCTGATAGACTCATTGACCTTCATCTGAACCTGGGGTTCCCCACTGAATAAATTATTTGAGGCAAATCCTGCTCAAAATCGCTCCACGAGGCTAACTCTCCATTGCAAATCTTGATTTCAGCTATTTTATTTGGTTACAGCAAACACATGCTAGACTGTAACACCACAATTGCAGTTGCCAATTTCACTTGGTAATCCTTTTGTGAGGGTGAAAATGCAAGCTGTGGGTGGACTGTTATGATTCACAAAAGCATTCTGCTTGACCTTACATCTTGCACATATCCACCCCCTAACCCACTCTCTTTATCTGTCCCTCCTTCTCTCACTCTCTCTCTCTCTCTCTCTCTCTCTCACACACACACACACACACACACACACACACACACGCACACACGCACGCACACACATACACGGAATGGGATACAGACACCAGAAGTGTACATGATAAATGGCCTAGCACACCAAACAGGGCCGGGCGGTTTAAAAGTCTGGGTTGACATAACTGATTAGCCTATATGTTTGAGTTAAATACAGGAAAGGAGCAGGGAGGAAGGTAAAGGGAAAGTGAATGCATGGAGAGACCTGAATATCCTATAACATTAAGGGAACCACGTCTCACATTTTCAATTTCGAAGGCTTAAGCCTGGCATGGGGAGAGATAGGGATTTTCTGCCAAGATGACATACGAATGAGGTGGCCATTTTGGAAGCTGGTCAAGGAGGCACAACAAGGATAACCGATGCTCTGGCCAGAAGACCTTAGCACACTGCCTGCCAGTAACGCACTCATCTCTATGGGTGGTGCAGGGTAGCATACTGTATGGAGACCCGAGCTGAAAATGTGAGGTTATCTAACTGCCAACGTCACAGGCCTATTTTTGACGGCAGTGGTTCCTTTATATAATCATACCAGATACTAGCTTTTGAAGTCTCTTGAATGAACTTTTCACTTTTCGCTTAACTGTGAACTTTCAATATTCGGGAACGGAAGTGAGGCCCAACATTGTGGGTGTCTATATTTGTGGAAGAAATTTTGCTCAATTAGGTCAAACGATTTAAATCGCCAAGAGGATAAACAGAACTTAAATACTATGTGACCATAAATAACATTTTTGTCAGAGATAAAATGAAGATGAATTGATTCCAATAAATAAATACTGTTAAGATTAGTAACAAAAAAAAGACAGGTCTGTTATTTTCAACAATAGTGCTCTGCTGTAAACCAATGGTACAATTATATTCATTCCCCTTCGTTGATTCTGAACTTTGCACTTCAAAACAATGAAAGCATCCTCAAAAATGACAATGTTAGGCAATTGTTGATGATGATAAAGTGAACTTAATGGAAATGTCAAGCAGATTCAAATGAAACAAAAACACGATGGCTTCGAAATAACTGGTAAATTGGTTCCCAAAACCAAAAATATGTAATTGTATGAAATCAGGACTAACAGTTAACAATCCATACCTAACCCTGTTGTAACTGTTGTAACTGTGTGAAAAAGGTTTGTATGTTTTTCTCACTGAAACAGATCCAAAACTGAAGTGTGAGCTTTTTGTGTTAAATTGCCGTAAACGCAAAAAGATGGTAGACAAAGCGCTACTGTGTAATATAGGTGCAAATATCAAGGCCAAACAAATGAGTCACTCCCTCACGGCACACTCAGCTGCACCAGAGGAGAGTAAGCCCGTCTGTGACGTGCATATGAGCCAGAGTAATGTGTGTATGTGTGTCTGGTGTTTGTTTGTGTATGTTTAACTTTTTCTGTGCATGTGAATAATGGCATTGTTATAGTGCATCTGTTGGTTTGTTGTGCGTGTGTGAGTCTGTGTGTTTCTCTGTGTCTCTGTCTCTACACTCTGCTATCTAGAACCTAAAAGGGTTCTTCCGCTGTCCCCGTAGGAGAACCCTTAGAAGAACGCTTTTTGGTTCCAGGTAGAACCCTTTTGGGTTCCGGGCAGAACCCTCGCCACAGAGGGTTGTACTTGGAACCCACAAGGCTTCTAGCTGGAACCAAAATGGGTTCTACCTGGAACCAAAAAGGGTTTTCCTATGGGGACAACTGAACAACCCTTAAGCAAACCTTTATTCTAAGTGTGTGTGTGTGTGTGTGTGTGTGTGTGTGTGTGTGTGTGTGTGTGTGTGTGTGTGTGTGTGTGTGTGTGTGTGTGCGTACGTGCGTGCGTGCGTGCGTGCGTGTACCCGTACGGGTCTGCTGTGGCAGTTGTTTTCTCTCTGCACCAGGGCCCTAGGATGGAATGAGGGGACCACAGCACAATCCCAATCGTAATTGCTACTATTAGGAGCCAAGAGCCAAGAAGGGGCCGGCACTGCCAAGTGGGCTGTCCAGGAGGAGAATGTACAGCTGCTGACCCCTAAAGAACCCAACACACCTACCTCAGCCTGTTGTGTACATGGTGTGAGTAAGTGAGTGTGTGAGAAGAGGTAAAATTCTGTGAGCCATAAAGAAATTAAATTCAGAGCAAATTAAGCCATTTATCCATTTCCTTTTCACACGCTATCTCTCATTCATTTCCGCAGCTATTTCTTCCTGATGCTGCTGTCACAGGAGGTTAGTGGCACCTTAATTGGGGAGAACGGGCTCGTGGTAATGGCTGGAGTGGAATCGGTGAAATGGTATCAAATACTTCAAACACGTGGATTCCATGTGTTTGATGCCATTCCATTCCCTCGGTTCCAGGCATTATTATGAGCCGTCGTTCCCTCAGCAGCCTCCACTGTATCACTCCTCATAGAGAGCAGACGCGCTACATCAGAAAATCCCCTGTGGACAGAAGCGGATGCACATTAAAAGGGACACATTCACTATTAAAGGATGATGTCACCCTTTGCTGAGGCACCTGCTTGTTAGTGCCCAATAAAAGCGTTACCTAAGTCCATTATCTCCCAGTAACCCAACCTCTCCATCTTATCTCTCCGTTGAACCCACAGCAGGCGGATCCCCTCCTGGCTAGCTCGTCATGGATGCTGTATTGATTCTGCCACCCCCCTGTGATACTGTTGCTCACCTCCCGGTTACAGACAAACAGTCTCATTAAATAGTAAAAAAATGCGCCAGCTAAGCACACACTATTAGCCGTTTCTAGGTCAGCACATAAATCAATAAGCGGCAGCGCTTTTATAGCACACACACAATCGACTCCCCGGAGTCGCAGGTAGACTGTTTTGATTCCCACTCCCTGCTAAAAGAAAAGAAAAATAATAATAATTAGCCACGCGGAAGCTAAGGAAGCAGTTTTGCTATTGTACTGTAGTTATGGTAAGAAACCCTTATTTGACTTCACGGTCGGCTGAGCGTTGGTTGGGATTATTGTAATAATGATAATGGTGGTGATGATTGTACTGACGGCAGTTCTAATAATGCCATAGCTATTGTGTTTCTCCATTATCTAATTAATAATGCATGACTTCCTCATTTTATTTATTTAGAAGTATAATCCAGGGTTCATTCACAAACGAATCCAAACAACCAGTTTTTCACACCAGGAATCCAGATTAGGAGCATTGATTGACAGCGGTCTGCAGTGCACCCCTCTTGGGGATATACCTCCAGTCGTCATTGGTCAATCTCCCACTCTCCCAGTACACCTGAGAAAAGCCCTCAGGTGGAAGGAATCTGTCATTATTTTTCATGAGCAAAGGACACACACAGTAAGCTTAACGGAACATGCCAAGGACAGACATCACAGGATTGATGAGGGCAGATGCCAATGCATCAATCATTTAGAGATTGCTGTGTTTTTCTTCCACCCAGCACATTCTATTCTACACTATTGTAGCTATAGATTTATAGGGACTATGTCTTGCTCTATCCCTTAGACTGAGCCTAGATAGCAGTGGATCCCTTGCTGTGTCCCTTAGCCTTCTAGTGAAGGATGGCAGTCAGTGGAGCCCATGCGTGCAGCTCACAAGGACATGCCACATGTCAGCCTCATTAGAAGAGAGGGCCAGGACTGGGCTATTTCCACGTGGCTGCACCCAGAGACCTGGAGACGGAAAGGAGGAGAGGAGAGGGAGAAGGTGGTTAAGGGTAGGGGGAAAGGGGCTGCTTGGGGTGTGGTTGATGTTGTGGGTGTGTGTGTGTGTGTGTGTGTGTGTGTGTGTGTGTGTGTGTGTGTGTGTGTGTGTGTGTGTGTGTGTGTGTGTGTGTGTGTGTGTGTGTGTGTGTGTGTGTGTGTGTGTGTGCGTGCGTGCGTAGTTGAGTTTCTAAGAGCGTACAAATGGCATGCATGTGAAAATCTAGCTCTGTGTGTGTTTAATACATTTAGCATATGTTCAAGTGTCCCAGGTTGTGTGAATATACTCCACACTCCACAGTGGATTCCAGCTGATGCTACAGACAGTGAAGGGCAGGAGGTAACTCTCACGTCCCACTGACTACTCCAAGATTGAGGCCCTTTGCGTCCTCCCTCCCCTTCTAGGTAACCTTGTGCCACTAAATATTTTTCCCACCCCAGGGCTCACCTCGCCATCATATCAGCTCAGACCCAGCTGTATTATCTACAGTAATACTGTAATACTGCACATCCATATTTTGCACATCTACCATTCCAGTGTTTAATTGCCATATTGTAATTACTTCGCCACCATGGCCTATTTATTGCCTTAACTCCCTTATTTGACCTTATTTGCACTCACTGCATATAGACTTTGTTTTCCTTTTTTTCTACTGTATTATTGACTGTATGTTTTGTTCATTCCACGTGTAACTCTGTGTTGTTGTGTGTGTCAAACTGCTATGCTTTATCTTGGCCAGGTCGCAGTTGCAAATGAGAACTTGTTCTCAACTAGCTTACCTGGTTAAATAAAGGTGAAATAAATTAAAACATTTTTTTTAAATACAGTAATACTGATCAATGTCTACTTGGGAGGCCTGATGACATAAAATCCTGTTTAACGCTCAGTATGTCTGTATTATCTGCCCCGAGCGTAGAAGCCACCGAGGGATGATGGTTAGAGTGTTGATTCCTTTTTCCAAGTATATTTTGGTAACGTTCAACGGCCCCTTTATTTGTTCGACTGTACAGCCATGAGCTCTGCGGGACCCACAATGCATTGTTTCTCTGTCTGTAGCGCATTCTGTACCGTAGTTGTGAACATGTGGTGTTTCAGCCACAAAAGAGAGTCATATGAACATCCTGTACGCCTGTATTTTGAACAAAGGCTGAAAATCTCATCACTATTTATTTTATTTATTTTCTATTTGATGTATTAGGTTCACCATGGCGACAGCTAGTCTTGCTGGGGTCCGACATATAATAAAAAAGACATTAAAGACAAAAGACTTTACAATTTACATACATTGAAAAACATTAACATGATGTGTCTTCAGAAAAATCAGGTAGACACAATTCAAGGCTATTAAGAGGGGGAAACAAGACTAACTTCATCAACCAAAGGGCAATCGTCTTCCTTACTAATTTCCCATATACAGTGCCTTGCGAAAGTATTCGGCCCCCTTGAACTTTGCGACCTTTTGCCACATTTCAGGCTTCAAACATAAAGATATAAAACTGTATTATTTTGTGAAGAATCAACAACAAGTGGGACACAATCATGAAGTGGAACGACATTTATTGGATAGTTCAAACTTTTTTAACAAATCAAAAACTGAAAAATTGGGCGTGCAAAATTATTCAGCCCCTTTACTTTCAGTGCAGCAAACTCTCTCCAGAAGTTCAGTGAGGATCTCTGAATGATCCAATGTTGACCTAAATGACTAATGATGATAAATACAATCCACCTGTGTGTAATCAAGTCTCCGTATAAATGCACCTGCACTGTGATAGTCTCAGAGGTCCGTTAAAAGCGCAGAGAGCATCATGAAGAACAAGGAACACACCAGGCAGGTCCGAGATACTGTTGTGAAGAAGTTTAAAGCCGGATTTGGATACAAAAAGATTTCCCAAGCTTTAAACATCCCAAGGAGCACTGTGCAAGCGATAATATTGAAATGGAAGGAGTATCAGACCACTGAAAATCTACCAAGACCTGGCCGTCCCTCTAAACTTTCAGCTCATACAAGGAGAAGACTGATCAGAGATGCAGCCAAGAAGCCCATGATCACTCTGGATGAACTGCAGAGATCTACAGCTGAGGTGGGAGACTCTGTCCATAGGACAACAATCAGTCGTATATTGCACAAATCAGGCCTTTATGGAAGTGTGGCAAGAAGAAAGCCATTTCTTAAAGATATCCATAAAAAGTGTTGTTTAAAGTTTGCCACAAGCCACCTGGGAGACACACCAAACATGTGGAAGAAGGTGCTCTGGTCAGATGAAACCAAAATTGAACTTTTTGGCAACAATGCAAAACGTTATGTTTGGCGTAAAAGCAACACAGCCATCACCCTGAACACACCATCCCCACTGTCAAACATGGTGGTGGCAGCATCATGGTTTGGGCCTGCTTTTCTTCAGCAGGGACAGGGAAGATGGTTAAAATTGATGGGAAGATGGATGGAGCCAAATACAGGACCATTCTGGAAGAAAACCTGATGGAGTCTGCAAAAGACCTGAGACTGGGACGGGGATTTGTCTTCCAACAAGACAATGATCCAAAACATAAAGCAAAATCTACAATGGAATAGTTCAAAAATAAACATATCCAGGTGTTAGAATAGCCAAGTCAAAGTCCAGACCTGAATCCAATCGAGAATCTGTGGAAAGAACTGAAAACTGCTGTTCACAAATGCTCTCCATCCAACCTCACTGAGCTCGAGCTGTTTTGCAAGGAGAAATGGGAAAAAAATTCAGTCTCTCGATGTGCAAAACTGATAGAGACTTACCCCAAGCGACTTACAGCTGTAATCGCAGCAAAAGGTGGCGCTACAAAGTATTAACTTAAGGGGGCTGAATAATTTTGCACGCCCAATTTTTCAGTTTTTGTTTTGTTAAAAAAGTTTGAAATATCCAATAAATGTAGTTCCACTTCATGATTGTGTCCCACTTGTTGTTGATTCTTCACAAAAAAATAAAGTTTTATATCTTTATGTTTGAAGCCTGAAATGTGGCAAAAGGTCGCAAAGTTCAAGGGGGCCGAATACTTTCGCAAGGCACTGTATGTCGGAAAGTAATAACGAAGAACATGTTTCCAAACTGCTGACGGTTAGGACCGTGGCACCACTGCTCAATTTCCTCAAGTGTGAAATCCCTTTGTATACAGTGGATTCTACTTTACTTTATCGATGTAGCTGTGTACCGGACCAGGGGTCCCGACCAGGCTTCTTTGGGAAGGGGGATGGTTCTATGTGGAACCATAATGACTCAGAGAACCCTTTCAGCTCTTCAATTGTTCTTTGCAGTTCACAAAAAGCGTTCTTTGCTCTTTTAGCAACAGCTCATTCAAATATTTTGTGGTGGGGTTTGCTCACATCTTTTTTTGTGCAACCATGAGTGAGAGTGTCCTTCCAGTTGATCTAATCTGTTGTGTTATGCCATTACATGTTATATGTGACTATGTTCAGTGACGGTGTTTTGTGAAAGAATGGTTGACTAAATCGGTGGTTCTCAATTCTCTCCTCAGGGACCCCCAGCTGTTCCAGAGGTAGCTCACTTGATTCAACTTGTCAATTAGCACAATGATAATGCTTAAGGAAATGTAACAGTATAATAAGGCTTACAGAATGAAAAAAACCTGTGTGGTTCTTCAAAAAAATCTATAAAGATCCAATCAAATTGTATTTGTCACATTCTTTGTAGAAAACAAGTGTAGACGAACAGTGAAATGCTTACTTACGGGTCGTTTTATATACACATTATATACACATACACGATTAAAAATAACATGGCTATATGGCTATTCGTATACACAATCCATGTCCATGGCATGATGACTCCTTGCTGTCCCCAATCCATCTGGCCATGCTGCTGCTCCAGTTTTAACTGTTCTGCCTGCGGCTATGGAATCCTGACCTGTTCACCGGACGTGCTACCTGTCCCAGACCTGCTGTTTTCAACTCTCTCGAGACAGCAGGAGTGGTAGAGATACTCTTAATGATCGGCTATGAAAAGCCAACTGACATTTACTCCTGAGGTGCTGACTTGCTGCACCCTCGACAACTACTGTGATTATTATTTTTTGACCATGCTGGTCATTTATGAACATTTGAACATCTTGGCCATGTTCTGTTATAATCTCACCCCTCATAGCCTGGTTCCTCTCTAGGTTTCTTCCTAGGTTTTGGCCTTTCTAGGAAGTTTTTCCTAGCCACCGTGCATCTACACCTGCATTGCTTGCTTTGGGGTTTTAGGCTGGGTTTCTGCACAGCACTTTGAGATATCAGCTGATGTACGAAGGGCTATATAAATAAATTTTATTTGATTTCATGTCTCAATTGTCACAAGGCTTAAAAAAAATGTTTTTTTACCTGTCTCCTCCCCTTCATCTACACGGTTTGTAGTGGTGACATCAATTGAGGTCACATGAATAAGGGATTATAGCTTTGACCTGGATTCTCCTGGTCAGTCTATGTCATGGAAAGAGCAGGTGTTCCTAATGTTTTGTACACTCAGTATATAGGAAGTAGAATCTTTGAGATTGAGAAAGGCTGTTTATAGAACTATTCTCTATAAAGATTCTAAGATAACCATAAAAAGGGTTCTATATAGTCCCAAAAAGGGTTGTTACCATAGCGGAAGCCCCCATGCAGTATTTTTATTTATAAATCATGTTTATTTCACAAAAATATATTTTTCATCATTTTAATAATTTATTTCCCTGATCCTCTTTTTGCCATTGAAATGTTCAGTCTGATCGTTTGGGTGTGATACAAATGTGAATATATTTAGCACTTATTGGCAGATAGGATCATCTAGAATCTAGAGCCTACCCCACTTACCCCTTCAAAGTAAGAGGAAATGTATACAAATAAAAGATGACTGGTCATTGGTCAGGAAAATCAGATTGTGATGTCATGCTGTGGGCCAAAAACTCCATTCCACCTGAACAGGCTGAAACTCCAGGCGTTTTTTTTCCCTCAAAAAGCTCTTTACACTAAAAGGGCATTGTCATAATTTAAGCAATTTCAGTGTCATTTCGACCTCATAGTATGGATTTTTTTTTTTTAAACAGTAAAATTACGATTTTGACTGCACTGCTCCTTTAATGATTATTTATAGAACCTTAGAAAAGTGTTCGTTATAGCACCACACAGTTTCCATTTAGAATCTTATGAGAACTTGTAAACCGCTATGGTTACAAGCCAAATAACCCTTAATTGGGACTGTAAAGAACCATTTGTTTTTAGTGTGTTATCTGTTAAATGAAACGAATCCCATCCCTCCTTTGAGCCCCCTGCTGTCCCTACTCAGCCAGGGTTGGTTCTCCCGCATATCCATCATCGTGACTCAGAACACACGGCTGTAAAAAGCCCCCGATGACACGAGTAATGGGGATGCAAATGGTAAGTCACGCTTTTGGGGGCGGCAAGGGACAAGGGTGTGTGTGTGTGTGTGTGTGTGTGTGTGTGTGTGTGTGTGTGTGTGTGTGTGTGTGTGTGTGTGTGTGTGTGTGTGTGTGTGTGTGGGGGGGGATTACTGTATGACAGTCTATCTCTAGGTTTAGCACCTCTCCATACAAGACACTTACTTCACCATCCACTAGATTGATTAGCATATTGATGATACAGCGGGATCAATGTGTTACATTCGTGAAAAAAATATGTTACTCTATATGTTAATCAAACAATTATTAAGAGAAAATCATGCATATTTAATGTGCACTAATGAAATTGTTGAAGATTGAATTTGCAGTTGGTTAGGCTTTCGCAGCTGGGAAATGTGTAGTCAGCATGTCAAGATGAGGAGCAGTGCTGCAAATAGTCAGGATGTACTGTACTGCACAGTAATTATGATCGGCAACAATCAGTTACACAGCCAAACTGGTGTTTTGTTACGGTGCTCACTGGAAAGGCTACAGGTAGGATACCACTGTATTCCTTTTGTAGGAACGACAACATGTTCAACCATTATGCTCCAGCTCACCTTCATGGTAGAGTAAATGGCTCTTTAAGGCTTCATAACGTGTGCAATGTGTCGTCTTCAGATACTGAAATGCAAGAGCGCGCAAAAAAAGGGACTAACCGCTGGAGTGGCAGTGCGCAATTGCGCATAACCAAAACAGTGTTTATTCAAAATGTTATGATCCGTTTGACATAATCTATCAATAAACATCCAAACATTCTAAATATAGAAATGACCGTGCTCAAATTTCACCAAGAAACATATCTCGCCTTCAATGATCAACTGGCATAGCTATTATTCCAAGTGCACTTTGCCAGATTATACACGTGATAAAAAGGTAACAGTACAACGTGCTAACTGTTTATCCCCCAAAACCCATTAAACAACATGAAAAAAGTTGTTTCAGTCGTTTTAACGGACCCCATCATGCCCCATAGTCTGACACGCATGATCTCACTCGGACGCTCCCCAATCTCCTCCATAGACAAGATCCATAGACTGGCTGTATGGTGTCAACAGGCAGTAGTAGCGTAAGGTACACTTACCTCCCAAAGCTTGCTTCATAACAAAATCCATGATAATGGCTTTAAATTCCTGCCTTTTTTATCCTCGAGGTCTCCAGCAGGAGAAATAGTCCTTTGTTGCCAGATCTAAAGTAAAAAATGAAAAGCGGTCATTGTTAAGTTTCCCACTGAAACTTGTAACTTGTCTTGACCGAAACCCTTTACTCTGAGGAAACTTTTAAAAACGATATTCAGTCGTATTTCCATAAGAATCCATTGATATCAGTAATTGAATATGAAGGACACCAAGGGCCAGTAGACTATTTGCTACCAGACCTCGAACACAAAATAGAGGCGCGCACAATCATGCATGTACAGTTTGTCACGAGCACAAATGACAATATGGTCACACTTGTCCTGTACCTACTTAGCAGGATTTTCTTTGATGCCTAAAACATCAAATGTGATCATTTCTGTTTAGGGATAATGCAAATTATGAAGCAACGTGTGTTCTTATTGGTAGGCTACTCAAAGTCAAAAATGTTTCACCGAACCTTGAAATCAAAACTATTTTTTTGAGGTCTCCAAATGTATCTGGAGTAGCACAGAGGTGAAGGATGATGACCAAAACACACAATAACCCTCATAATTATTCGGTTATGAAACTATATACCTGCCACTGGTACTATATATGAAAACTTCCATCTTCCAGTAGCCGACACAGAATGTATCTTTTTACGATTCCAAATGTTTTGTCAACCAACCGATCAATGTTCGTACGGTTCCTATAACCTACGGTGTTCTTTCACGCACAATAACCATGCCTTTTTATTGTATTTAGCCTATTGCAAGAATAGCATATGCATTTCGATTATAAGTGAATTTTAACATATAACCGATGAATAAACGCGTTGCATTTGTGAACGCACCATGGAAATGATCGCGGTGATACAGAACCACTTCCCTGTTCATCAAAGGCAGGTTTCAGCACCATTGCTAGTGGAGAGCCCCGTTATCGTCCTACAACATAGTAAACCCGACAGCGGGGTTTTCGTCTGTGCTCATAATTACCTGTCTGGCGATTGGAATCTTTCAAAAACGACAATAAGACTCAAGGAAATGAAGTTATCTTGCAATGGCAGACTATTATATTAAGTGCACACGCTTGGCATCTCCGGTTTGCTTGCGAAAAGGGACGTCCTTGCTCCTTCTTGCACACTGGCTTTGTGAGTGTGTTTATGAGGGGAACTGCAGCTGCCTTGCCTGCCGCTGATGAAGAAACTCACGGAATCAATCACATGGAGAGCTCCCTTCTGAAACGTCCCACGTTCTGACCGAAAGAGAGCGATTATTATTGACGCGGTCCAGTGAGTCTTTGTTCACCCCTCCCCTTTCGGTCTAATAGCGTCTTCTTGAGTAGTTTACCGGAATATAGCCGACAACCCAGCCTCAGCCCACAACCATGAAAAGGCTACCAAGTTTAAGCTTTTATGACCACCTATATACCTGCCTTGCTACCTTTTTACCATTTCTGACCTACATTTTATTTTGCCATGCATATGTTTTTGTGTACTTATGTGGTTGAATTAATCATTTTGAAGGTGACAGCCATAGATGTTTTATATATACGGCGACATCCATCTAGGGTAGCCTTTCATTAGGCTACACATAGACATTGCATTTTGCTTCAGGGCAGGTTGTGAAAGGAAAGAATAACGTGTATACCTACTTACCATTGTCAGGTATTTCTTGAGTACCTCTGTTATCAAATCATTGACACATTAGACTTAACCAGATTGCACCGGTTTCACATTACGTTAACCCATCACTGGCAACCAGTTGATCTAGTTCAAACCTTACAAAGGCTTTCCTCCAACATTGTATTGTCCATGTACTGTATTAATACTGTAGCTACATCATGTATGGGTTTGTGTCGATATTTTCAACATGACAATGATGTAATTTACTGCAATTGAAAATGAAAAGCAGAATATTGGCCACCATTAGCGAATAAAATGGTGGAATTAGTAGTTCATTCATCTGATCCTTGTTGCCTGTTAAACTTTAACTGACAGATTAGAGAATGGAATTCTATGTGCGCTCATCTGGAGTATTGCAATATTTTCTTGGTCTTGTTAGATTCACATTGACCTAACCTTTCTTCCACTCAGATTAGAGATGGGTAGGGTTGAGTCATCCCCCATTCAACTTAAAGCTCTCCCAGTTTAAAAGTAGAATTAGCAAAAGGCATAGGTACAGGTCTTGAGTTGCAGCCATGCAGACATACAGTACCAGTCAAAAGTTTGTACACACCTACTCATTCAAGGGTTTTTCTTTATTTTGACTATTTTCAACATTGTAGAATAATGGTGAAGACATCAATACTATGAACGAACACATATTTTTTAAATTTTTTTTAAATTTTTTATTTTACCTTTATTTAACCAGGCAAGTCAGTTAAGAACAAATGCTTATTTTCAATGACGGCCTGGGAACAGTGGGTTAACTGCCTGTTCAGGGGCAGAACGACAGATTTGTACCTTGTCAGCTCGGGGGTTTGAACTCGCAACCTTCCGGTTACTAGTCCAACGCTCTAACCACTAGGCTAGCACATAGTAACCAAAAAAGTGTTAATCAAATCAAAATAGATTTTAGATTTTAGATTCTTCGAAGTAGCCACCTTTTGCCTTAATGACAGCTTGGCACAATCTCGGCATTCCTTCAACCAGCTTCACCTGGAATGCTTTTCCAACAGGAGTTGGAAATTCTTGAATGAGTTCCCACGTATGCTGAGCACTTGTTGGCTGCTTTTCCTTCACTCTGCGGTCCAACTCATCCCAAAGCATCTCATTTGGGTTCAGGTCAGGTGATTGTGGAGACCAGGTCATCTGATGCAGCACCACTCTCCTTATTGGTCAAATAGCCCTTACACAGTCTGGAGGTGTGTTGTTTCATTGCACTGTTGAAAACAAATTATAGTCCCACTAAGCACAAACCAGATGGGATGGTGTATCGCTGCAGAATCCTATGGTAGCCATGCTGTTTAAGTGTGCCTTGAATCCTAAATAAATCACAGACAGTGTCACAAGCAAAACACCCCACACCATCGCACCTCCTCCTCCATGCTTCACGGTGGGAACTACATATGCAGAGATAATCTGTTCACATACTCTGCGTCTCACAAAGACAAGACAGTTGGAACCAAAAATCTCAAATTTGGACTCAACAGACCAAAGGACAGATTTCCACCGGTCTAATGTCCATTGCTTGTGTTTCTTGGCCCAAGCGAGTCTCTTGTTGTTATTGGTGTCCTTTAGCGGTTGTTTCTTTGCAGCAATTCAACGATGAAGGCCTGAATCACGCAGTCCCCTCTGAACAGTTGATTTTGAGATATGTCTGTTACTTGAACTCTGTGAAGCACTTATTTGGGCTGCAATATGAGGCGCAGTTAACTCTAATGAACTTTTCCTCTGCAGCAGAGGTAACTCTGGGTCTTCCTTTCCTGTGGCAGTCCTCATGAGAGCCAGTTTCATCATAGGGCTTAATGGGTTTTGCGACTGCACTTGAAGAATCTTTTAAAGTTCTTGACATTTTCCATATTGACTGACCTTCATGTCTTAAAGTAATGATGGACTGTTCTTTCTCTTTCCTTATTTGAGCTGTTCTTGCCATAACATGGACTCTGTCTTTTACCAAATAAGGCTATCTTCTGTATACCAACTCTACCTTGTCACAACACAACTGATTGGCTCAAACACACTAAGAAGGAAAGAAATTCCACAAATTAACTTTTAACAAGGCACACCTGTTAATTGAAATGCATTCCAGATGACTACCTCATGAAGCTGGTTGAGAGAATGCCAAGAGTGTGCATAGCTGTCATCAAGGCAAAGGGTGGTTACTTTGAAGAATCTCAAATATAAAATATATTTGGATTTCTTTAACACTTCTTTGGTTACTACATGATTCGGCAGGGTAGCCTAGTGTTTAGAGCGTTGGACTAGTAACCAGAAGGTTGCAAGTTCAAATCCCCGAGCTGACAAGGTACAAATCTGTCATTCTGCCCCTGAACAGGGGCAGAATAGGCTGTCATTGAAAATAAGAATTTGTTCTTAACTGACTTGCCTAGTTAAATAAAGGTAAAAAATTCCATGTGTGTTATTTCATAGTGTTGATGTCTTCACTACCATTCTACAGTGTAGATAATAGTAAAAATAAAGAAAAATCTTTGAATGAGTAGATGGTAATTGACTGGTAATGTATGTACACAGTAGACACTCTATAGTCTTTAAAGTACATAATTCATAGGAGAGAACACACAGCAACATCACACCAGCTTGTGCACAAACAAATCAACAAGGTGCCATGACTATAAAGTACCCTGGTGCTGCAGTACTCTCCCAAGACTGGTTTCTAAGCCACCTGTTTGTGTGTGCATGGCAACCCGAGTGATGAAACTAAAGCTCTGTAATAGCCAGGATTACAGATCAACGTGGGTGTCAGATTCCTATGAAATTCAAAACCTGACATTTGGAGATATTCCTTTCTCCACCCACTGAGTGCTGAACGGGCACAGCTGCACCATCTGTTGCTTTTAGTGAGCCCTTGCCCACGTGAAAAACATAGGCTCACAGAGTAATGGACAATGTAAACAGATTAATTGATGGGCTTTGTTAGTACTGTATTATCCTGATCATTGTTACCATCGTTGTTGTACTTATTAGCATCAGGGTGCCTTGGATTTGCTATACAGTACTGTACTAAGTGCAATTTCTGTGCATTGCATTAGCCCATTAAAACTTTGGCTTTTAATATCAAACATACACCCACCCTGTTGATTCCAATCATGGTCAAAGGCTGCGTGTTTGGAGTTGCTAACCATTTAAGTCTCCCACAATAAGCTGTAATGTCATTCATCGTTTGTACTATAGTTCGCAAGCTAAATATCATTAGGGACCTCTACAGATCTACAGAATTTAAGGCCTCCTTTCATGTGCAATTGAAGTTTGAACATGTGCATACAGTACCAGTCAAAAGTTTGGACACACCTACTCATTCAAGGGTTTTTCCTTATTTTTACTATTTTCTACATTGTAGAACAATAGTGAAGACATTAAAACTATGAACTAACACATATGAAATCATGTTGTAACCAAAATAGTGTTAAACTAATCCAAATATGTTTTATATTTGAGATTCTTCAAAGTAGTTCTTCAAAGTTTGCCTTGATGACAGCTTTGCACACGCTTGGCATTCTCTCAACCAGCTTCATGAGGTAGTCACCTGGAATGCATTTCAATTAACAGGTGTACCTTGTTAAAAGTTAATTTGTGGAATTTCTTTCCTTCTTAATGTGTTTGAGCCAATCAGTTGTGTTGTGACAAGGTAGGGGTGGTATACAGAAGATAGCCTTATTTGCGAAAAGACAGAGTCCATATTATGGCAAGAACAGCTCAAATAAGCAAAGAGATACAACAGTCCATCATTACTTTAAGACATGAAGGTCAGTCAATCCGGAAAATGTCAAGAACTTTAAAAGTTTCTTCAAGTGCAGTCGCAAAATCATCAAGCGCTATGATGAAACCGGCTCTCATGAGGACCGCCACAGGAAAGGAAGACCCAGAGTTACCTCTGCTGCAGAGGATAAGTTCATTAGAGTTAACTGCACCTCAGATAACAGTTCAAAAAAATGCTTAACAGACTTCACGTAAGAGACATATCTCAACATAAACTGTTCAAAGGAGTCTGCGTGAATCAGGCCTTCATCGTCAAATTGCTGCAAATAAACTACTAGTAAAGGATACCAATAAGAACAGGAGATGTGCATGGGCCAAGAAACACGAGCAATGTACATTAGACCGGTAGAAATCTGTCCAAATTTGCGATTTTTGGTTCCAACCACCTCGTCTTTGTAAGACGCAGAGTAGGTGAACGGATGATCTCCACATGTGTGGTTCCCACCGTGAAGCATGGAGGAAGAGGTGTGATGGCGTGGGGGTGCTTTGCTGGTGACACTGTCTGTGATTTATTTAGAATTCAAGGCACACTTAACCAGCATGGCTACCACAGCATCTGGTTTGCGCTTAGTGGGACTATCATTTGTTTTTCAACAGGACAATGACCCCAAAAACAAACCTCCAGGCTGTGTAAGGGCTATTTGACCAAGGAGAGTGATGGGTGCTCAGCGTTTGTGAGAAATCCTTCAAGACTGTTGGAAAAGCATTCCTCATGAAGCTGGTTGAGACAATGCCAAGTGTGACAAGCTGTCATTAAGGCAAAGGGTGGCTACTTTGAAGAATCTAAAATCTAAAATACATTTTGATTTGTTTAACACCTTTGTGATTTCTACATGATTCTATATGTGTTATTTCATAGTTTCAATGTTTGCACTATTATTTTACAATGTACAAATTAAAGAAAAACCCTCAATTTTTTTGATGGGCCACCAGCGTTACACCGTAGTAGATTGATACATACGTTCCCTAAAATGATGGTGCATGTAGATAATATTTAATGATCTTTTTTTTTTATCTTTCTCACTTATTTCATTTTGAGAATCACAATAACAGTGAGGTTGGGATTGAACAGGCTAGCCAAAACCAGGTAATTAGACTTACCCTGAAATTCCCCATAGAGGTTTTCCCCGAACCTCACAATTTTAAAAGCGGACATAAAACCAAAGTTAACTCAAACAGCATTATTGCTTTGTATTGACTGAAATAGGTTATATCTCCACAGTCAAAACCACTAACACATTAGATGAAAATGAATATTAGATGAAAATTAACTATTTTCATGATTACAATTAACCGGTGTTATCAGTTGCGTTTGTATTGTTCACACATTGAAGTCACATTCGAACAGGTTATTAGGTATTCAAAGTCCATTTATTCCAACTCAAAGAAAAAACTGCTCATAAATATAATTTAAGGTTTCCAACCAATCCAGAGGCCAACTCAGGTCTAGACTAGATTACCATGCATCCCTTTCATTATCTCACCACAGATATTGATTACAGATTAATTGATTTTGCCACTCATTAAAATATTGCTTTGCGATTTAAATTGGCTCAATTCTATGACTGACATGATTTCCCTAACTTGTTTTTTTGAACACCAGCCATATACTTTTCTTCATAATTATGCACCAGTAGGCAATATAGACCAATGAAATTCCCAATTGTAAGCCAAATCCCAAGGTATTCTTGCTTCTTAAGAATGTAGGTTGCTGTTTTTCTTTTGGCTTTCTAGTCATTCACCTGTCCAGATTTGCGATCATCATCTTGTTTACCTGGTTACCCATCTTCAGTTCTTCTAGAAAGTCTCTCATTTTAAACCAAACACTCAACTGTTCCAAGAGCACTTCCAGTAAAACTTATACAATCTACATACTGTATATAAAATTGGTTTAACATGGTATTAAGGTAAAAACGACTCCCAATGTTGCAATGTTTGGACCTGGTAATACGACTTCAGGTTCCTTAAGGCATCAGCATCCTTCAGTTTGGTTAGGCGAACCGAATGAGTGTGCTTCCATTCTCCCTTAAAATACACAATTTACAATGCAGTTGAGCAATGACTAGTGTGGACGGACTGGAGCTCCAATGTCACATAAAATTAAGTTTTTGTTACTGCAGCGCCAGCTGTGCCATCAGAGTCCCTGGGTTCGCGCCCAGGCTCTGTCGTAACCGGCCGCGACCGGGAGGTCCATGGGGCGACGCACAATTGGCCTAGCGTCGCCCGGGTTAGGGAGGGCTTGGTCAGTAGGGGTGTCCTTGTCTCATCGCGCACCAGCGACTCCTGTGGCGGGCTGGGCGCAGTGTGCGCTAACAAAGGTGGCCAGGTGCACGGTGTTTCCTCCGGCGCATTGGTGCGGCTGGCTTCCGGGTTGGATGCGTGCTGTGTTAAGAAGCAGTGCGGCTTGGTATCGGAGGACGCGTGACTTTCAACCTTCGTCTCTCCCGAGCCCGTACGGGAGTTGTAGCGATGAGACAAGATAGTAGCTACTATAACAATTGGATACCATGAAATTGGGGAGAAAAAGGGGTAAAATTAAAAAAAATTAAAAAAAATTTGTTCAAACTTAATTTGATTCCAGCACCCATTGGACTGCATGCAATTACACATGACCGTTTTTGATAAAAACTTCATTTTATGTGACGTCGGAGCTCCAGTCTGTTCCAGTCTGTTCGCCATCATAAATCGTGGAGTTGAGTTTAGTCAGCTACAGTTTCCTGTGTATTACAAAAGACTAGAGACACGGTCATCGTTATGGATGCCCTGCCCAAGCTAACTGTAATGCGATTCGTCCTCCTCAGACGAGGAGTATGAAGAATCGGACCAATATGCAGCGTGGTACGTGTCCATGTTGATAATTTATTAACGTTGAACACCAAAAACAAAATAACAAGTTGAACGAACGAAAACAAAACAGTTCTGTATGGTGAAGACACAGAAAACAGAAACAATCACCCACAACTAAAATGGGGAAAACAGGCTACCTAAGTATGATTCTCAATCAGAGACAATGAACGACACCTGCCTCTGATTGAGAACCATACCAGGCCAAACACATAAACACAACATAGAAAAAAGAACATAGACTACCCACCCCAACTCACGCCCTGACCAAACTAACACAGAGACATAATAAAGGAACTAAGGTCAGAACGTGACACTAACCTTTGCCTTAAAATGGTGAGTTGGCCTCTAAATTAAGGTGGGTAATTCACAGACACTGCTGACATGTGTGTTCCGTTGCCCGTTCCGCCTTCTGGAGCCTATGATCCCACTTGATGTGTGAAATTCCCCTGGAGATTGTGTGTTTAATATGATCGCCTAATGGAGGACACAGGGTTGCTATAGGCTACTGTTGGAATGAGGCTCACCTCAGCTGTCTACTCCCTGCTTTCCTGTTACCTCTGGAAAGGATAGGGATGTTTGCTTGCTGTTTGCTGACCCATGACTGGAAGGATGGTGGTGGGTACCTAACCAGGAAGTTGATATCCATCATCCCATCATCAAGGCCTAATCTCCAACCAATGGAGGACATTATAGTGGGCATTTTACATCCTGGTATTTGGGTTTCCTCCTAGTGGAAACCCTATGCTTCTATCCTTGGGGTTCTTCGTTGAGCACACCTTGCAGATCTGAAATGACTGAATACGAGTAAGAAATGTGGTTGACAGGTGATGCTGTAACCATACAGTATTGCGTACACCCATCCATTCATTTCAGATACATAAGGAATAAAAAAACAATACTAATAATACTAATAATTATAAACTGGGTGGCTCCAGCCCTGAATGCTGATTGGATCACAGCCTTGGTATATCAGACAGTATACCACAGGTATGACAAAACATTTATTTTTACTGTTCTAATTACATTGGTGGCCAGTTTATAATAGCAATAAGGCACCTCTGGGGTTTGTGATATATGGCCAATATACCACGGCTAAGGGCTGTGTCCAGGCACTCGTGTATAAGAACATCCCTAGCCGTGGTATATTGCCCATATACCACACCTTCTCGGGCCTTATTGCCTAAATATAATAGTGTAATTTAATAATAATATTTTTGTGGGTAAGAATAAGGAAATCAATTAAGGTGCAATGAGTAAATGGCAATCTGAGTCAAGTAATATAATATCAAGCTGATACTTTAAGGTGGATAGTTACTGAATAGTAATCCCTAGCGTGTCAATCCCTTTGGTGCTGTTGCGTATTATTGGAGTTGGACTTGGCTTTATTAATATGCATTATTGAGGTTGCACTATTAAATGAATGATACCTTGCAGCATATTGCGTGGAAGATGTGGGGGTCTCGATTTAATAAGGGAAAGTGTGCAAATAGGTCGTAATATGACACCCAAATGCCTCCTTGAAATATGTTGGCATTGTCTTGGCGTCATTAGCCTATGAGTTATTTACATAATATGCCTTAAAGGACAGGGTTTGCATTTCCATTCATTTTTTATGATGCGGCGGACGACAAATATTGTAATGCTAAATCCAAATAGCTGCCTTCCAGTCAGCAGCTAGCTAGCATATGAAAATGTGTGACTAACAAGTACACTTAAAATAATTAGGAGTCATTATGCCTGCATTGACCCTGTTTTGCACGAACTCTCTTGCACTGACTCTACGCACACACACTGGACTCTACCCAAACATACTTACACTGACACCCAAACACACACACACACACACACAAAACTCACACACACACATACGCACACACACACACACACACTTTCACAATTACCACATACGCTGCTTCTACTGTCTATTATCTATCCTGTTGCCTAGACACTTTATCCCTACCTATTTGTACAGTACATAGTTACCTCAATTATCTCGTACCACTGCACATCTACTCAGTACTCTCTGTACTGTGTGTACTGTAGCCATGTTATTTTCGACTCCCTGTATACAGCCACGCTATTTTCACTCATTATGTTTTATTTGTTATTCACCGTGTCACTATTTTACATGTTTTATCTTATCTTTATCTCTGCATTGTTTGAAAAGGACCCGCAATTATCGAGGAACTTTCCTTAGCCACCCTTGGGGAGTGTTTACCTCCGCGCGCGCACACACACACACACACACACACACACACACACACACACACACACACACACACACACACACACACACACACACACACACACACACACACAAAGTGAGTCACTACATACCTTTTATTTATTATTCCACTTCTGAATCATTTCTGACATGCTTCTGATGGAGCACATTGTGCTAAGTGATATGTGTCAGACCACATAACACATTCACATACAATATACTGCACCAAAACGTCACTTTAAAAAAATATATAATTAATGTGTTTTTATACCCGTCTCAATAACCCATTATTGATCAAGTGTATTAATTTGACATTTTATTGAGGAACTATTTACAGTATATACATGTAGGCTAAGTGCCTCCTTATTGGCAGAACCTCTTCTGGGAGCGGAGAGCTCTGAGGTGCTGATGCTACTAGTGCCATTCCTCTTTTTCAGAACCCTGGAAGGAGACATCCCAGGGGCTGGTGTCATTCCTCTTGTTCAGAACCCTGGAAGGAGACATCCCAGGGGCTGGTGTCATTCCTCTTGTTCAGAACCCTGGAAGGAGACATCCCAGGGGCTGGTGTCATTCCTTTTGTTCAGAACCCTGGAAGGAGACATCCCAGGGGCTGGTGTCATTCCTCTTGTTCAGAACCCTGGAAGGAGACATCCCAGGGGCTGGTGTCATTCCTCTTGTTCAGAACCCTGGAAGGAGACATCCCAGGGGCTGGTGACATTCCTCTTGTTCAGAACCCTGGAAGGAGACATCCCAGGGGCTGGTGACATTCCTCTTGTTCAGAACCCTGGAAGGAGACATCCCAGGTGCTGGTGCCTTCCTCCTCCCTCTCCAGGCCCCTTTGCAGGCCATGAAGTGACAGCACACTGAGAACACCTGCAGTTTGGTCAGAATCTGAAACTGTCCACTTCCCCAGCACCTCCTCTCCCGTGGAGGAGAAGAAAGGGGAGAATAACCAAATGCACTCCGAGCACTTCTTTTCAACCAAGGTAAAGCTATTATTTTACACCCATATTAGGCCCACCCAGTGTAGATCCTCAGGCTGGTAGGGGATAAATGATGGCGCCGGAAGAGATGGCTGCCATTTTATCGGCTGCTAACCAATTGTGCTATTGTGTGTTTTTTTCCACCTACGTGAGAATGTAATTCACTGACTACAGCTAAAGTGTTCAACACCATTGTGACCTCAAAGCTCATCACTCAGCTAAGGACCCTGGGACTAAACACCTCCCTCTGCAACTGGATCCTGGACTTCCTGACGGGCCGCCCCAGGTGGTAAGGGTAGGTAACAACGCATCCGTCACACTGATCCTCAACACAGGGGCCCCTCAGGGGTGCATGCTCAGTCCCCTCCTGTACTCCCTGTTCACCCATGACTCCATGGCCAAGCACGACTCCAACACCATCATTAAGTTTTCTGGCGACACAACAGTGGTAGGCCTGATCACCGACAATGATGAGACAGCCTACAGGGAAGAGGTCAGAAACCTGGCAGTGTGGTGCCAGGATAACAACCTCTCCCTCAACGTGATCAAGACAAAGGAGAGGATTGTGCACTTGTTAAGTTAATGGTTAAGGTTTGGGATAAAGTTAACCATTTAGGTATTAATTCGGCGTGGTTAAGGTAAGGGTTAATGTTTGGGGTAGGGATAAAACAGAAAATAAAAAAATATAAACAATTGATTCCACGATCCTCTGAGCCGTAGCTTGCGGTGTAAGGCCATCCTCAACCCCGTTTCCAGCGCCCAAACTCGTCGCAAGCCTACTAGATGTTAAAGGCGCTCGCGTGGACAGTAGGAAATTGCTATGTGTCACGTTCTGACCTTAGTTCTTTTGTTATGTCTTTGTTTTAGTATGGTCAGGGCGTGAGTTGGGTGGGTTGTCTATGTTCCTTTTTCTATGTTGTGTTTTGCGTTTGGCCTGGTATGGTTCTCAATCAGAGGCAGGTGTCATTCGTTGTCTCTGATTGAGAATCATACTTAGGTAGCCTTTTCCCACTTGTGTTTCGTGGGTGATTATTTTCTGTTATGTGTTTGTCACCTTTCAGAACTGTTTAGTTTAGTTTCTCCTTTGTTGTTTTGTTTAGTGTTCTCGGTTTACTAAATGTATGATGAACACTCACCACGCTGCGCTTTGGTCCTCACCTCATTCCAACGACGATCGTGACTCTATGGAAATAAAAGAAGAAGAGGACTGGCCATAGCCTGGTTCCTCTCTAGGTTTCTTCCTAGGTTTTGGCCTTTCTAGGGAGTTTTTCCTAGCCACCGTGCTTCTACACCTGCATTGCTTGCTGTTTGGGGTTTTAGGCTGGGTTTCTGTACAGCACTTTGAGATATCAGCTGATGTACGAAGGGCTATATAAATACATTTGATTTGATTTGATTTTGAAATGACCCCCGAAGCAATCATTTCACCATTTCAAATAATTAGGTCGTAATACACTACAGTTTGGCCTGTTATTTAGAAACCTTATTCTGTGACAGTTAACTCCATAATAATTGAGATCTGAGCTAACTATGTGGTTAAACATTGTTCAAGGGGAAAACTGTGGATTATCAGTTAGTGTCACGACTTCCGCCCGAAGTCGGCTCCTCTCCTTGTTCGGGCGGCGTTCGGCGGTGTCCATTTGTTTTGTCTTGTTCCCGGCACACCTGGTTTTCATTCCCCAATCAATCTACATGTATTTATTCCTCTGTTCCCCATCATGTCGTTGTGTAAGATTGTTTGTGTTACGTGTGTATTGTTTTTTTCGCAAAGATGTTTATTGTTAAACATAATTCTTGTGACTGTTTTGCTCGTTTTGCACTTTTGCCAAAATAAAGTGTGCGCCTGTTCACAAATGTCTGCTCTCCTGCACCTGACTTCACTACCAAGACACACACATCTGACAGCTAGCTCCCACACACACACCATAGTACAGCAATAGCTCAGGATCCCCCTGCCTCCACAAACACCATCACCTAGTTCCTGCTCCCATTCCTCTGTCCCTCCTGGGTCTCCTCTTAATATTTCTGGGTCACACCGCAAAACATGGAGTCATTCTTTCCCCTTAACCTTGCCACAACCAATTTCTCCCCATCATTCATGGATTCATTCTAGGATTTTACAATCCTCTGCGAGTGGAGTCAGCAGACATTCGGGAGACTTTCTCCTTTGTCATATTTTTTATTTGGTCATGCACCAGAGGTCTTAATGACGGGGGAAAGGAAATAGCATGGTTAGTCATGTGAAATAATGCCCTGGGAAAAATAGGTTGTTCAGGGGAACTGTAAATATATTTTCGCTGCATGTGGGCTGTGTTCAACACACCTGTGATTGCATGACAGTATTGTTCTAATGTTAAAGGGAGACATATTGTCTTACACATTATTTATAGGTCCCTTTAATCCCCCTGGCAACTAGAATGATCCATGAATGTGCCAACTAAGAGATTCTGTGCTGTGGTATCATCATAAATTGCAAGCAGATATTTTTAGAAGATGTTTCTGACAACCTGATGCGTTTACAACAGAAAAACATTTACAGCATGATAAAACCTTAGCTGCGCTATTACTGTACATACAAACTATTTGGACACCCCTTCAAATTAGTGGATCCGGCTATTTCAGCCACATGTGTTGCTGACAGGTGTTTAAAATCGAGCTCTCAGCCATGCGATCTCCATAGACAAACATTGACAGTAGAATGGCCTTACTGAAGAGCTCAGTGACAGTGGCAATGCGTTCTCTGGTGTGATGAATCACACTTCACTATCTGGCAGTCCGACGGACAAATCTGGGTTTGGCGGATGCCAGAAGAACGCTACCTGCCCCAATGCAAAGTGCCAATTGTAAAGTTTGGTGAAGGAGGAATAATGGCCTCAGTCTGTTTTTCATGGTTCGGGCTAGGCCTCTTAGTTCCAGTGAAGGGAAATTTTAATGCTACAGCATACAATGACATTCTAGGCAATTCTGTGCTTCCTACTTTGTGGCAACAGTTTGGGGAAGGCCCATTTATGTTTCAGCATGACAAGGCCCCCATACACAATGCAAGGTCCATATCACTTTCCTATACCATAGGCTGGCCCATAGAATAGATTACCGTGTCTGTGTCTTTTCATAGCATAGTCATGTTTCATACAAAACTCTATTTGCTCTCTTTTGGTTACCTTGGTCACCGGCAATGTGAGACAAATAAATCATTGATCACAAATGGCTAGCATTCTTTTCCATTGTTTTATGATACAAGGACAAATTCACAGGACCACGTTCCTTCTCGGGTTCAAATTGTTTTCTTTTTAACCGAATAGCAGTAAACTGAAAACTTGGGGGAATTTGATAAACAACCCATTTCTTTCCGGAGTGTGAACAAAGCATGGGGGACTGCATGGCTAATGTTTATTAGAAGTGTAAGTAGAGTGTGTAATTGTTTCCTTTTTAGCTTTAGTGTCTCAAGGAGAAAGAGAGTGGTGCTGAGTCTAATGTCTCTCAATGGGCACCCATTGTTTCTCCCTGACAACTAATTAATACAGCAGAATATCATCTCCAGACAATATATTCCCCCTAGTGAGAGAGCCTTACTGTACAGAGAATGACATAGCCCATCCGCTCGTCACTGAGAGTTGCTCCCATGACTGTTGCAAAAACTATGTAGGTACATGGTTATTACACAATTGTGTAACTTTCGGTACCTATTCTTATTTACTATGATCCTTTTGCGCTTTGTACACACACTAGATTGACAAACTCAAATGAATTGTGCAACAATCTTTTAAAGGTATTGTTGCTTCACATAGCAAGCCTTCCATAGGGTCAATGTGGGTTGAGATGCTAATCTAGCTCCACGGTTGTGCTGTCTCATGGCTGATGGGACTTTTGTCTCTAGTATTCTCGCGTCAGGAACGAACGTTGTGCTCTTGAAAGAGAGGAAGAGCTCAAATGAAACAGCTTGATGCCTGATTATTTAAGTGGTTGATATACAACCCTTTACTTTGTCTAGTCCATTTACGTTGTCTAGTTAGAGATGAGACGGAGCACCTCAATTAAAATGATTAGGCAATCAGAAATGGGATCAGTGCTCATGGGATTTGAAGCTCTTTTTAAAGCTGCTGATTGTACGAGCAAGTCTCAGGCACTCATAGAAATCTTGGATTAATATATCGTGCAGCAACTGCTGAGCCGCAGAAGCTCAGTCAAATTCAGGGTCCTAAGGAAAGGAACTTATGAAGCATGGCGCTTGCAACACCAGGGTTGTGGGTTCAATTCCCACAGGGGGCCAGTATAAAAAATGAATGCGCTCACTACTGTAAGTCGGTCTGGATACGAGTGTCTGCTAAAAATATATATATATATATATGAAAATATCAATTCAATTCAATCTGCAGTTTTGAATCAAGGTCATTGTGATATCTTTCATGGAAACTGGCGAAATAGACTTCAATTTCTGGGAATAGTGGCAAACGACAGCATAGCAATGAAAATAACATTAGAAGTAGAAAGCATATTGTTACCGAGGCTAGTTTGGTAGTTTACCATGCACATAGCTCACTTCAGACCCCCTACATTAAAGTAATCAATCTAGAATAGATGCAGTCAGCCTCATAGTTTTTTTAAATTAATTTTTTATACAAAAATAGTAAATATTTAAATGACTCATGAGTACAATTGTAAAACTTGGATGGGCCACAACCCATAGGTGGGGGAATAAAGGGTTGCTTTAGTGTCTGATCAGCTGTCTCACTCAGTGCTAATGCGTGCCTCTGTTGAACAAATAAACATACTGTACTACCGTGTCCCAATACTCTCAATTCACTTCCTTTTCTTGACAACTGCTGATATTTCAAAGGAATACATAGCTTTCTGCCATATTGCTTTCAAGTTCTCTACCGATCAGTGGTCAGTCATGACAAAATAAATCAAGGAAAGGAGATTATATGACTATAGAGACAGAGAACATGACCCAAAATGAACTGGGTTTAAGGGAAGCTAGTAAACTTGAGGGAGAGTTCAGGAGATTAAGGCCATGGGCCTTCACTGGCAAAGAAAGCAGTTTATTCACATTGCAGGTGCACTGAGAATAAAATACGGTGGATTAAATTAGGTCTGTGCCAGGTCAGCTCCAACATTGCAGTGGAACATTAATTAGCATCCCTGGATAGGTGTAAAATGTTAATGGTTTGTCTGGTCACATCTTCACGGAGCACAAGAGGCGATGCGCGCGATCAGCGGTAGGCTCATTCAACCTGTACGAACCACTTGGAAAGCACAAACTCAAAAGCAAGCTGCATGAAGCATATAGGCGAGGTAGATGCTGGCAGTTTCAAACTCGAAAACAAACTGAATATAGCTAGCAACAACCAATCCTTGTAGTATAAAATAATCCTACAAGACATACAAAATGACAAAACTGCTGAAAATGAATGTAGCAATCTTACATCTATAAATCAAATAAAATGTTATTTGTCACATACGCATACATGGTTAGCAGATGTTAATGCGAGTGTAGCAAAATGCTTGTATTTCTAGTTCCGACAATGCAGTAATAACCAAAGAGTAATCTAACCTAACAATTCCACAACAACTACCTTATACACACAAGTGTAAAGGGATGAAGAATATGTACACAAAAATATATGAATGAGTGATGGTACAAACGGCATAGGCAAGATGCAGTAGATGGTATAGAGTACAGTATATACATATGAGATGAGTAATGTAGGGTATATAAACATTATATTAAGTGGCATTGTTTAAAGTGGCTAGTGATACATGTATTACATAAAGATGGCAAGATAAAGTAGATGGTATAGAGTACAGTATATACATATGAGATGAGTAATGTAGGGTATGTAAACATTATATTAAGTGGCATTGTTTAAAGTGGCTAGTGATACATTTTTCCATACATTTTTCCATTATTAAAGTGGCTGGAGTTGAGTCAGTATGTTGGCAGCAGCCACTCAATGTTAGTGGTGGCTGTTTAACAGTCTGATGGCCTTGAGATAGAAGCTGTTTTTCAGTCTCTCGGTCCCTGCTTTGATGCACCTGTACTGACCTCGCCTTCTGGATGATAGCGGGGTGAACAGGCAGCGGCTCGGGTGGTTGTTGTCCTTGATGATCTTTAGTTATATACACAGTGACATGTACAAAATGTACAAAAATGTACAAAATGTAATATGACAAAATGGAACAGACAAAATGTAGTAATAAAATGGCAATCTGTCTCACATGGCACCACAAAGGGCATTGGAGAGCAGAAAAACAGCAAGAACCAGACGAATATCGTGAGAGAAAGAAAGAATAGTGTCCTTTGAAACTCATTAAGGGCCCTCAGGTCGCAGAGGCCATCATCAAATACTCCATATTTGATTTGAGAAGAAGGGCGAGATCGTGCTATGTTCTCTAATGAGAGGAGAAGGGGCATGGAGCCCCGGAGAGATGGTCCCCGTCTGCCACTTCGTCTTGGTGACATTTTGTACCCTCTCATGGTCAAGCTCCAGAGAAAGGCAGGACAAGGTTAAGGACATGCACTGTGCAGAGAATCTGGCAGGGCTACAGTGTGGACCAGAGTGACTGGACTAATGAGAGAGAATAATTTCACAAAAAACCCTAATTTACAACTCAGTTCAGTGTCATCACTGTGCATGCACTATGGAGGACATTGCAGGGAATATTCTGAATGTTAGGGTGTTTCAGTCTATGGACAGATTATTTGTTTAGCATTACTTAAATTAAATTATTTAAAGTCTCTGTCAGCAGGTAATCAGTTACCTATTTTCTAAACGCTCAGGTAAGTATGCAAGGTCATTTCCTGTCTTGGCAGTAAAGTTATACAAAAATAAAGACTAAATAAAGAACTAGCATTAGGTTTCGTTCACGAGTAGCCTATACATGCTGTAGATTACAACACATTAATTTGCTGGTATTCATGAGCTTGTAATAATAATTTAAAAAAGACCATAGAAATAGCTCCAAGCACTCATGGATATTACAATATTTACATTCAATACATTTTTTTGCATAAAAAAAGAAAACACAGATCAGATTTTTCCCAAGCATGTATCCAATGACCCATCCATCTTATGAGGCATGGCCTTTGTTTGGTGCCATTGCTCTCCTTGCAGACGCCCTTTAGGTCAGGTCCTGTGGTGATTCTCTCTTCTGGATGGTCTCATACAAGTGCAAATGCCCTCTCTCCGAAGAGCTGTGTACGTGGCATCATACTCATCTGGGTCCACATAGATGTGTTCTACGTTTTCATAGTCGGAGCTGTAACCCTCCTACATGTATATGAGCGTCATCAGCATTAACAGTTTGGGCTTTTGTTCTAATATTATATCCTCCTTTGGTTCTCCTTTGCAGGGTGTTGTAAATAAATACCAGAAGAGTAGAAAAAAACACTATGTCACGCCCTGATCTGTTTCACCTGTTCTTGTAATTGTCTCCACCTCCTCCAGGTGTGGCTTATAAAACAGGAAGCTCCCGCTCTCAGGTCTGTTCAACACTGGTCCGACCAATCTGATTCCACGCTTCAAGATTGCTTTAATCGCATGGATTGATTAGCAAGTGCATTAGCGATGTCGCACCCACAGCAACTATTAAAACATTCCCCAACCAGAAACCGTGGATTGAGTACAAACAGTGTAGCTATTCACTCTGCAAGGCAATCAAACAAGCTTAGCATCAGTATAGAGACAAAGTAGAGTCGCAATTGAACGGCTCAGACACAAGAGGTATGTGGCAGGGTCTACAGTCAATCACGGATGACAAAAAGAAAACCAGCCCCGTCGTGGACCAGGATGTTTTGCTCCGAGACAGACTAAACAACTTCTTTGCTCGCTTTGAGGACAATACAGTGCCACTGACACGGCCCGCTACCAAAACCTGCGGACTCTCCTTCATTGCAGCCGACATGAGTAAAACATTTAAACGTGTTAACCCTCGCAAGGCTGCAGGCCCAGACGGCCACTATTGTTCCTGTTCACAAGAAAGCTAAGGTAACCGAGCTAAATGACTACCACCCCGTAGCACTCGCTTCTGTCATCATGAGGTGCTTTGAAAGACTAGTCAAGGACCATATCACCTCCACCCTACCTGACACCCTAGACCCACTCCAATTTGCTTACCGCCCCAATAGGTCCACAGACGACGCAATCTCAATCACACTGCACACTGCCCTAACCCATCTGGACAAGAGGAATACCTATGTGAGAATGCTCTTCATCGACTATAGCTCAGCATTTAACACCATAGTACCCTCCAAACTCGTCATCAAGCTCGAGACCCCGGGTCTCGACCCCACCCTGTGCAGCTCGGTACTGAACTTCCTGACGGGCCGCCCCCAGGTGGTGAGGGTAGGTAAAAACATCTCCACCCCGCTGATCCTCAACACTGGGGCCCCACAAAGGTGCGTTCTGAGCCCTCTCCTGTACTCCCTGTTCACACACGACTGTGTGGCCAATGCACGCATCCAACTCAATCATCAAGTTTGCAGACGACACTACAGTGGTAGGCTTGATTACCAACAACGACGAGACGGCCTACAAGGAGGAGGTGAGGGCCCTCGGAGTGTGGTGTCAGGAAAATAACCTCACACTCAACGGCAACAAAACAAAGGAGATGATCGTGGACTTCAGGAAACAGCCGAGGGAGCACCCCCCTATCCACATCGACGGGAGAGTAGTGGAGAGGGTAGAAAGTTTTATGTTCCTCGGCGTACACATCACGGACAGATTGAATTGGTCTACCCACACAGACAGCGTGGTGAAGAAGGTGCAGCAGTGCCTCTTCAACCTCAGGAGGCTGAAGAAAGTTGTCTTGTCATCAAAAGCACTTTTACAGATGCACAATCGAGAGCATCCTGTTGGGCTGTATCACCGCCTGGTACGGCAACTGCTCCGCTTACAACCGTAAGGCTCTCCAGAGAGTAGTGAGGTCTGCACAATGCATCACCGGGGGCAAACTACCTGCCCTCGAGGACACCTACACCACCCGATGTCACAGGAAGGCCATTAAGATCATCAAGGACAACAACCACCCGAGCCACTGCCTGTTCACCACGCTATCATCCAGAAGGCGAAGTCAGTACAGGTGCATCAAAGCAGAGACCGATAGACTGAAAAACAGCTTCTATCTCAAGGCCATCAGACTGTTAAACAGCCACCACTAACATTGAGTGGCTGCTGCCATACCTGTAAAAATTGTATCACTAGCCACTTTAAACAATGCCACTTAATATAATGTTTACATACCCTACATCACTCATCTCATATGTATATACTGTACTCGATACCATCTGCTGCATCTTGCCTATGCCGCTCTGTACCATCACTCATTCACATATCTTTATGTACATATTCTTCATCTCTTTACACTTGTGTGTATAAGGTAGTTGTGAAATTAGGTTAGATTACTCGTTGGTTATTGCTGCATTGTCACAACTAGAAGCACAAGCATTTCGCTACACTCGCATTAACATCTGCTAATCATGTGTATGTGACAAATAAAATTTGATTTGATTTTCCCCAGTGTATTTATCCATGTGTTTCCTGTCTCTCTGTGCCAGTTTGTCTTTTATGTTTTCAAGTCAACCAGCGTGTTTTCCCGTGCTCCTGTTTTCTATCCTCTTTTTCTAGTCTTCCTGGTTTTGACCCGTGCCTGTTTTTTTCTGGACTCCATACCTGCCTGCCTGACCCTTCTGCCTGCCCTGACATGGAGCCTGTCTGCCACTCTTTACTTGGACTCAGAATCTGGTTTTGACCTTTTGCCTGTCCACGACCATTCACTTGCCTACTCCTTTTGAACAATAAATAAACTACAAAGACTCTAACCATCTGCCTCCTGTGTCTGCATCTGGGTCTCACCTTGTGCCCTTATAGTACGAACTGGCCATGACAGACCCAGCAGACCAGCTCCGCTGTTCCAAATGGACAATGACCCCAAGCATACTTCCAAAGTTGTGGCAAAATAGCTTAAGGACAACAAAGTCAAGGTATTGGAGTGGCCATCACAAAGCCCTGACCTCAATCCCATAGAAAATTTGTGGGCAGAACTGAAAACGTGTGTGCGAGCAAGGAGCCCTACAAACCTGACTCAGTTACACCAGCTGTGTCAGGAGGAATGGGCCAAAATTCACCCAATTTATTGTGGGAAGCATGTGCAAGGCTACCCAAAACATTTGACCCAAGTTAAACATTTTAAAGACAATGCTACCAAATACTAATTGAGTGTATTTAAACTTCTGACCCACTGGGTATGTGATGAAAGAAATAAATGCAGAAATAAATCACTCTACTCTACTCTGACATTAATAAAGTGGTGATCCTAACTGACCTAAGACAGGGAATTTTTACTAGGATTAAATGTCAGGAATTGTGAAAAACTGAGTTTAAATGTATTAGGCTAAGGTGTATGTAAACTTCCGACCTCAACTGTGTGTATACAGTCGTGGCAGAAAGTTTGAGAATGACACAAATATTAATTTTCACAAAGTTTGTTGTTTCAGTGTCTTTAGATATTTTTGTCAGATGTTACTCTGGAATACCGAGGGACTTTGCAATTAATTGCAATTCATCTGATCATAACATTCTGGAGTATATGCAAATTGTCATCATACAAACTGAGTCAGCAGACTTAGTGAAAATTTATATTTGTGTCATTCTCAAAACTTTTGGCCACGACTGTATATATATATATATATATATATATATATATATATATATATATATATACACAATGAGTGTACAAAATATTAAGGACACCTTCCTAATATTGCCTCATTATTCGTTCAAACCCAAAGTGCTAGAGTATTGAGTATTTTCTTCTTCATGAACTGCACTGTTGGTTAAGGGCTTGTAAGTAAGAATTTCACCGTAAAGTCTACACTGTTGGTTAAGGGCTTGTAAGTAAGTATTTCACCGTAAAGTCTACACTTGTTGTATTCGGTGCAAGAGGCAAATAAAGTTTGATTTGATTATAGAGTCCAAAAACAATTTTGACATCCATGTCCAAATACTTCCCCAAAAGTAGTCATGCTGGCTTTTTGACACAATTTACACTGTGTACATTGTGTGAGCATGCATCTTCATTCTTGTGACACTTTAGATATTCTGGATTTCCCCTGACTGTCTATGTGATTAAAATGTGGGTCAAAAGAAAAGGGAAATAAAAGTATTATCTGAGTTTTTAGGCTGTTTGAGAAGGTGTGAATCCTAAGCAACCTGCATACACATTGCTTGAAGAAATAGGCCAACATACAGTAGCTTCTGTAGTAGGTCAAATCTGTGTGCTGGAAAATCTTGGTAGAGCATGGGTGAAGTATGCATTGTGGTGCTCATGTGAATTCCCTTTTTCAACTTCAGAACAATTCTTATTTCACACTTAAACCGTGGTTTATTGTTTTTAATATGAACGGGAACTACATGATGCATTATACATTAATATTCCACAAATGTCAAGATCATTTGCTAGCCATCTTTTTAAGAACTTGGAGGTCTAGACAAGACCACTGACAAGGCCAGTATAGCTCCTGATGCCTTATGTGGAATATTGCACGGGCAGTTGCCTTGGGATCAATTTCATGTGATCTTTTCCCAAAGAAAACAGTGAATTTGGAGCATAACACACTAAATGATACGCCTTGTTATGGTAAGGAGCTTTTGGGTAGTAGTAGCTTCAAGCCATTTATTCTCAGTGTTGCAGATGATGAACAGAATGCGATGAATCTTTCTTTGCCCAATCATTCCTAATGTGCACATATGGTTTTGAAGATGGATTATAATAGGTTGTGGGAACAAAATGTGAATTCTTGTGTGCATGACAATAGAGAAATGTGCATAACGCCTCCTTGTAGCTAAATTATACTTCTAAATTGTGTGTGTGATTTGTGAAACAGATGGGACACTTACGCCGTGGAATTAGCATAACTAATTCCCTCTCAGAACCTCTGGCACAAACACATGTCAGGAAAGCAGAGTCAAACATGCAGAAGATAAGTCTAGCACACAGAATATGATATAGTAGCTTTCAAGGTTTGTTCGTTGCAATATTTCTGGATTTTCATGTGCATTGAGTATACAAAACATTAAGAACACCTGCTCTTTCCATGACATAAACTGACCAGGTGAATCCAGGTTAAAGATATGATCCCTTATTAATGTAACTTGTTAAATCCACTTCAAATTGGTGTAGATGAAAGGGAGGAGACAGGTTAAAGAAGGATATTTAAGCCTTGAGACAATTGAGACATGGATTGTGTGTGCCATTCAGAGGGTGAATTCAGAAGACAAATATAAGTGCATTTGAATGGGGTATGGTAGTACAGTAGGTGTCAGGCGCATCGGTTTGTGTCAAGAACTGCAACACTACCGGGTTTTTCACACTCAACATTTTCCCGTGTGTATCAAGTATGGTCCACCACCCAAAGGACATCCAGCCAACTTGATGGAGGTGGAGGGGGGGTGCAACTCAATATTAGGAAGATGTTTGGTGTACTTGGTGTATATATATTTTTTGAATTTAAGGAATGTCTGGCATACAAGCCCAGACAAAGCTCCTCTGATAGCCAGGTGTAGCAGTGGTAAGGATTCACTCCATGGTGCTGAAAAGAAAGCTCTGCTGTTGGGACAGCTTTATGTAGGCCCTAAAAGTTTGTGGGCACCGTTTGTCACCGTTATAGTGCAAACAATGTATTGTTTATTAGTGTTCTGTTGTGTAGTGGCTTTGCTGGCATGCATCAAAAATAAACAAAAATGTTGCCCTTAGTTTGCCCCACCAATACTTACATGCTAAAATTGCCTCTGTAATACATTAATATAGCCTATGATAAATGTAGTCTATGATTAATGTAGTCTATGATTAATGTAGCCTATTACTCATATATATGTAAAGCACAGGGTTTCATGGAAAGGTCATTACCAAGGAAGGGCTGTTAGGCGAGGAGTGAAAAAATATGATATGAGCAATATAAATATTGTTTTCATACTTTTACATTTTTTGGTTCTTAGTAAGATCACTTTTTGGTTTCAAATGGCTTTGACAAAAAAATATGTATTAATAGTAATAAGGGTCAAGAGGACGCTTCAATAATCAATTATTTACCACTTCCCCTCGTTCCAAGTGTTGCCAGGTCCAAGTCGTCCAACTTGCCAATATTTTTCTCCTCTCCAGAGCCTTTGTAAACAACACAGAAGTAATGGGAGTACAGTGAGATGTAACGGTGAAGCGAATACAAATGATCTTGTTTAGCCATGACCCCCCACTTATTTCATCATTAGCCTTCCCGCTGGTTCCAGCCTCCAGACCCACAAAGGGGTCAATTATCTATTAGGGGCAGACTCCCCTTGGATATGATCTGGTAATTTAGGTGTATTTGTGATCAGGCAGGCTTAAGGTCTAATTACACTGAAAATGTAGCTTCCTCTGTTACTCACCAGTTCCTGTCTTCCAGTCAAGGCTGCAGTGCCTTGCAAAAGTATTCATTCCCCTTGGTGTTTTTCCTATTTCGTTGCATTACAACCAGTAACTTAAATGGATTTGAAGGGGGGGTGGGATTTCATGTAATGGACATACACAAAATAGTCCAAATTGGTGAAGTGAAATTTAAAAAATAACTTGTTTCAGAAAATTCTAAAAATAAAAAATGGAAACCACCCTTTGTTACGAAGACCCTAAATAAGATCTGGTGCAACCAATTACCTTCAGAAGATTGCACACAGGTGGACTTTATTTAAGTGTCACATGATCTGTCACATGATCTCAGTACATGTTCGGTTCTGAAAGGCCCCAGAGTCTGCAACACCACAAAGCAAGGGGCACCACCAAGCAAGCGGCACCATGAAGACCAAGGATCTCTCAAAACAGGTCAGGGATAAAGTTGTGGAGAAGTACAGATCAGGGTTGGGTTATAAAAAAAATATCTGAAACTTTGAACATCCCACAGAGCACCATTAAATCCATTATTAAAAAATGCAAAGAATATGGCACCACAACAAACCTGCCAAGAGAGGGCCGCCCACCAAAACTCACGGACCAGGCAAGGAGGGCATTAATCAGAGAGGCAGAGACCACTTTAATCAGAGACCACTTTAAGCCGTAAACTCCACAGAGATGGGCTTTACAGAAGAGTGGCCAGAAAAGGGCATTGCTTAAAGTAAAAAAATAAGCAAACACGTTTGCTGTTTGCCAAAAGGCATGTGGGAGACTCCTCAAACATATGGAAGAAGGTACTCTGGTCAGATGACACTGAAATTGAGATTTTTGGCCATCAAGGAAAACGCCATGTCTAGCTCAAACCCAACACCTCTCATCACCCCAAGAATATCATCCCTACAGTGAAGCATAGTGGTGGTAGCATCATGCTGTGGGGATATTTTTCATCAGCAAGGACTGGGAAACTGGTCAGAATTGAAGGAATGATGGATGATGCAAAATACAGGGAAATTAACCTGTTTCAGTCTTCCAGAGATTTGAGACTTATTTGTTTCACAATAAAAAATATGTTGCATCTTCAAAGTGGTAGGCATGTTGTGTAAATCAAATGATACAATCCCCTACCCCCCCCAAAAAAAAATCAATTTTAATTCCAGATTGTAAGGCAACAAATAGGAAAAATGCCAAGGGGGTGAATACTTTCGCAAGCCACTGTATGGTAGATACACAATAGAAGGTAATTTTGTTACTTAGAACGATAACCGATAGCTCAGTAGGTTACAACATACTGCTTGCAACACCAGGTTTATGGATATATACTGAATATGGTAACTGTAAGTTGCGTTGGACAGAATAAATCTTAGAAATGGCCATATTATTACAGTATTACCTGCACTAAATCATGAAATGACTCCAAAACATCCCAGATGACACCTTTAAACAACAATCTGTAATATGTTTCCTGTTTCCTACTTTTCAGAGTTAATATCAAGTGAAGCTGAAATGACAGCCTGGCCTGTAAAATATACAAAATATACTTTACTTACTGTATTTCTGAGCACCTCCAAGACGGATGAAACCTACTAATGGTCTAGTTACATGAGACATGGAACAAAAGTAGAAAGGTTGGTCAGGGAGGATGGGTGGAAGTAATCCACAACAGTCTAGAAAACCAAAGTTTGCATGTTTGAGTCGAGTCGGGGACAATTACTGCTTTTCATCGAACACTTCACCTAGCCCGTATTCTAAACCTAACCTGCTTGGTAAATTAACCTCACCTTTGTAATTTTAGTTATCCTAACCTTTGCCATTAGTTACCATAACCACCAACATAAATTCTCTCCGTAATTCTCCTTTGTTACAGTGCAACAAGCAACCTGGTCTCAGGTAAAGACGTGCAACACTTTACGTCCCCCAAGATGTATGATAAATGACTTATTCCATTTCGTATGCTATTGTAAGACTGGGTAAGGCGTATGATACTATATGTCCTCTAATTCGTATGATATTGTACAACTGTTATTCAATTCATAATGTAACGGAACATATCATACTAAATGGAGTGTCACAGATTTACATACAGAATAATAAATTGCCCTGAGACCACGTTGGAAATTAAACTACATTCTTTCATATTTTCTCTACATTCTCCCGCTCAGAAATTGTGTGGCAAAAAACCCAGATGAGGCAAAATGTGAAAGGTACAGTATATCAATTTCGCCCATGCATGAAGTCACCTGATGGTAGGTGAAATCAGGGCATTGTTGTGAATGATTTATTATATTGTTCTTCACGATATCATAATTAATATTGTTTCAGGGGGAAAAAATCAACCCTTGTTTTGAGAAATCAATGAAGAGGCGAAGTATCCAAGATCATAGACACTGAAGCTGTGACACTAATATATAAACGTATTTTTAAAATGTATTTAGTAATTTACTTGATGAAGATTGCATAACCGTGCAAACTTGTTTAATTAACTAATGTACTGTTTGCTCTTGAGAGGATTGAAACATCAGTGGCTTGGAAAAGCCTAAATGCATTTAATTTTATCAGAGCAAACTGTTTTCCCTGCAGGCACCAAATGTTGCAATTTACATTCTAATTTGCTCTCTTACTCTAAATGCAATTGTCTTAACTCTTGATGGCAACATGGAATCCATTAAATGTTTTACTGTTAAACAATTTAATAATAATAATTATTATTATTGTTATTATTACTACATTTGTAATGCAGTGCATAAAATAAAAGTAGAACAAAAATACATTTGCTAAATATATATACATACAGAGTATATACAGTTGAAGTCGGAAGATTACATACACCTTAGCCAAATACATTTAAACTCAGTTTTTCACAATTCCTGACAAATAATCCTAGCAAAAATTACATCTTTGGTCAGTTAGGATCATCACTTTATTTTAAGAATGTGAAATGTCAGAATAATAGTAGTGATTTATTTCAGCTTGTATTTATTTCATCACATTCCCAGTGGGTCAGAAGATTACATATACTCAATTAGTATTTGGTAGCATTGCCTTTAAATTGTTTATCTTGGGTCAAATATTTCGGGTAGCCTTCAACAAGCTTCCCATAATAAGTTGGGTGAATTTTGGCCCATTCCCCCTGACAGAGCTGGTGTAACTGAGTCAAGTTTGTAGGCCTCCTTGCTCGCACACGCTTTTACAGTTCTGCCCACAAATGTTCTACAGGATTGAGGTCAGGCCTTTGTGATGGCCACTCCAATACCTTGACTTTGTTGTCCTTAAGCCATTTTGCCACAACTTTGGAAGTACGTTTGGAGTCATTGTCCATTTGGAAGACCCATTTACAACCAAGCTTTAACATCCTGACTGATGTCTTGAGATGTTGCTTCAATATATTCACATCATTTTCTTTCCTCATGATGCCATCTATTTTGTGAAGGGCACCAGTCCCTCGTGCAGCAAAGCACCCTCACAACATGATGCTCCCACCCCGTGCTTCACGGTTGGGATGGTGTTCTTCGGCTTGCAAGCCTCCACCTTTTTCCTCCAAACATGACAATGGTCATTATGGCCAAACAGTTCTATTTTTGTTTTGTCAGACCAGAGGACATTTCTCCAAAAAGTATGATCTTTGTCCCCATGTCCGGTTGCAAACCGTAGTCTGGCTTTGTGGCGGTTTTGGAGGAGTGGCTTCTTCCTTGCTAAGCGACCTTTCAGGGTAGGTCGGTATAGGACTCATTTTACTAAGGAAATAGATACTATTGTACCTGTTTCCTCCAGCATCTTCACAAGGTCCTTTGCTGTTGTTCTGGGATTGAGTTGCACTTTTCGCACCAATGTACGTTCATCTCTGGAAGACAGAATGCATATCCTTCCTGAGCGGTATGACGGCTGTGTGGTCCCATGGTGTTTATACTTGCGTACTATTGTTTGTACAGAAGAGCGTGGTACCTTCAGGCATTTGGAAATTTCTCCCAAGGATGAACCAGACTTGTGGAGGTCTACAGTTTTTTTCTGAGGTCTTGGCTGATTTCTTTTGATTTTCCCATGATGTCAAGCAAAGAGGCACTGAGTTTGAAGGTAGGCCTTGAAATACATCCACAGGTACACCTCCAATTGACTCAAATGATGTCAATTAGCCTATCAGAAGTTTCTAAAGCCATGACATCATTTTTTGGAATTTTCCAAGCTGTTTAAAGGCACAGTCAACTTAGTGTATGTCAACTTCTGACCCACTGGAATTGTGATACAGTGAATTATAAGTGAAATAGTCTGTCTGTAAACAATTGTTGGAAAAATGATGTGTCATGCACAAAGTAGATATGGTTTGTTAACAAGAAATTTGTGGAGTGGTTGAAAAACGACTTTTAATGACTCCAACCTAAGTGTATGTAAACTTGAAGTGGATTGAACAAGTGACATCAATAAGGGATCATAGCTTTCACCTGGTCTTTCTGTCATGGAAAGAGCAGGTGTTCTTAATGTTTTGAATACTCAGTGTATACACTCAGTTTACAGTTTATTAGGTACAGGTGAAGCTGGTTGAGAGAATGCCAAGAGTGTGCAAAGCTGTCATCAAGGCAAAGGGTGGCTACTTTGAATAATCCAAATTTAGAAAAAGCAGGAACCCGCACACTGCTCTTGATAGTATCGCTGGAGCTTGTTGGCATCTTGCGTGAATGAGAGGGTATTCGCACAATGCATGGTAAGTGAGTAGATCTCTCGTAGTGGATCCATTGTCTGCTTGGTACGTCTTTCTTTTTTTGTGTTTACTTACAAGATTCCAAATTTAAAATATATTTTGATTTGTTTAATACTTTTTTGTTACTACATGATCCCATATGTGTTATTTCATAGTTTGTCTTCACTGTTTTTCTACAATGTAGAAAATAGTAAAAATAAAGAAAACCCCTTGAAAGAGTAGGTGTGTCCGAACTTTTCATTGGTACTGTATGTATACAGTGCCTTCGGAAAATATTCGGACCCCTTGACTTTTTCCACATTTTGTTACATTACAGCCTTATTCTGAAATTTATTAAATTATTATTATTTTTTGCTAATTTGTAAAAAAATAAACTGAAATATCACATTTACATAAGTATTCAGACCCTTTACTCAATACTTTGTTGAAGTACCTTTGGAAGTGATTACAGGCTTGAGTCTTCTTGGGTATGATGCTACAAGCTTGGCACACCTGTATTTGGGGAGTTTCTCCCATTCTTCTCTGCAAATCCTCTCAAGCTCTGTCAGGTTGGAGGGGGAGTGTTGCTGCACAGGTATTTTCAGGTCTCTCCAGAGATGTTCGATCTGGGTTCAAGTCCGGGCTCTGGCTGGGTCACTCAAGGACATTCAGAGACTTGTCCCGAAGCCACTCCTGCATTGTCTTGGCTGTGTGCTTAGGGTCGTTGTCCTGTTGGAAGGTGAACCTTCGCCCCAGTCCGAGGTCCTGAGCACTCTGGAGCAGGTTTTCAAGGATCTCTCTGTACTTTGCTCCGTTCATCTTTCCCTCGATCCTGACTTGTCTCCATGCCGCTGAAAAACATCCCCACAGCACCACCATGCTTCACTGTAGGGATGGTGCCAGGTTTCTTTCCTCTCTTGGCATTCAGGCAAAATAATATTGGTTCCATCAGATCAGAGAATCTTGTTTCTCAATGTCTGATTGTCTGAAGGTGCCTTTTGTTAACTTCAATCGGGCTGTCATGTGCCTTTTATTGTTGAGTGGATTCTGTCCAGCCACTCTACCATAAACACCTGAATGATGGAGAGCTGCAGAGATGGTTTTCTTTCTGGAAGGTTCTCCCATCTTCACAAATGAACTCTAGAGCTCTGTCAGAATAACCTAGGCCCTTTTCCCCCGATTGCTCAGATTGGCCGGGCGGCCAGCTCTAGGAAGAGTCTTAGTGGTTCCAAACTTCTTCCATTTAACTGTGATGGGGACCTTCAATGCTGCAGATATTTTTTGGTACCCTTCTCTAGATCTGTGCCTCAACACAATCCTGTCTCGGAGCGCTACAGACAATTCCTTTGACCACATGGCTTGGTTTTTGCTCAGACATGCACTGTCAACTGTGGAACCTTATATAGACAGGTGTGTGTCTTTCCAAATCATGTCCAATCAAATTCATTTATCATAACAGGACTGCAATCAAGTTGTAGAAACACCTCAACGATGATCAATGGAAACAGGATGCACCTGAGCAAAATGTTGAGTCTCATAGCAAAAGGTCTGAATACTTATGTAAATAAGGTATTTATATTTTTTATTTTCAATAAATTATCCCAAAATTTAAAAATCCTGTTTTCGCTTTGTCATTATGAGGTATTGTGTATAGATTGCTGAGGATAAAAAAATAAAATAATTAGAATAGGGCTGTAACGTAACAACATTTGGAAAAAGTCAAGTGGTCTGAATACTTTCCGAAGGCACTGTATACACATTATATACTATACATATGCTACATGGCTCTGCAACATGTTTTTACACAGGTGGGCAATCCAGTACGTCCCTTGAGCATCCATTAAATCCTACTGCTTAGTACTATAACCCAATATGTGAAAGTTTGCCCTAGGTGAAGAACCTGTTTTCTTTCTACCTCCCTCGAGTTGCTGTAAAATATGCTCCTGTATCTCTCTTTTACAAGGGTTGTATACTACGCCCAGGGCACTCCCCATTTCCACGGTCATATCAGAGTTCCTCTGCACTAGGAGATGCCAATGACTAGAAAGAGGCCACAGCGGGATATTACCTTATTTTGTTTTCACTTTCCCTTCATGCGACACATACCACTTCCCGGGTCTTCACCCACACTGTGCCACTCCAGTGCTTCCAAATGGAGGTGTGTTCGGTGGTCATCCGGACAAGGCTGATTGCTCCTGCTGAGGAATATGAACTCATCAGTGTTTTAATGGAGTGCCAGGGAGACAGATGTGCCACTCACTTCAAACGGTTGCCTGTATGATTTATTTGGCCATCAGTGTAACTGAATCCATATAAGTAACTCTTCCCGGTGCGTGATGTGGTGAGGAAGCCATCATCATAGAAACAGTCTCTGGTGCTGTAGTTCTGGAGGGAAACAAAGGGGGGGGGGGGGGGGGGGGGGGGATTTCTGGCATGGGCAATGTTGCTTTGTGTGAAATATGAAATTACCATAATATTTGTACTTTTTTTATACATTGGAGTCATTTAGCAGATGCTCTTATAGGGTCGATGGCTTATTGACTGGAACTGTTTAGTCCCAAACTAATGGACCTATACTTCTTCTCCCCCAACCTGGTCTTAGGGAATTTCATACAGTGCCTTGTAAAAGTATTCATCAACCTTGCCGTTTTTCCTATTTTGTTGTATTACAACCTGTAATTTGAATTGATTTTTATTTGGATTTTATGTAATGGACATACACAAAATAGTCCAAATTGGGGAAGTTAAATTTAAAACATTACTTGTTTCAAAGAATTCAAAAAAATTCACTGAAAAGTGGTGCGTGCATGTGTATTCACCCCCTTATCTATGTAGCCCCTAAAGATCTGGTGCAGCCAATTACCATCAGAAGTCACATAATTAGTTAAGTAGTAAGTTCACCTGTGTGCAATCTAAGTGTCACATGATCTGTCACATGATCTCAGTATATATACCTGTTCTGAAAGGCCCCAGAGTCTACACCACCAGGCAAGCGGCACCATGAAGACCAAGGAGTTCTCCAAACATGTCAGGGACAAAGTTGTGGAGAAGTACAGATCAGGATTGGGTTATAAAAAAATATCTGAAACTTTGAACATCACACCATTAAATCCATTATTAAAAAATGTAAAGAATATGGCACCACAACAAACCGGCTATGAGAGGGCCGCCCACCAAAACTCCTGGACCAGGCAAGGAGGACATTAATCAGAAAGGCAACAAAGAGACCAAAGATAACCCTGATGGAGCTGCAAAGCTTTACAGTGGATATTTGAGTATCTGTCCATAGGACCACTTTAAGCCGTACACTCCACAGAGCTGGGCTTTATGGAAGAGTGGCCAGAAAAAGCCATTGCTTAAAGAAAAAGAAAAAGCAAACACATTTGGTGTTCTCCAAAAGGCATGTGGGAGACTCCCCAAACATACAGAAGAAACTACTCTGGTCAGATGAGACTAAAATTTTGTTTTTTGGCCATCAAGGAAAACGCCATGTCTGGAATAAACCCAACACCTCTCATAACCCTGAGAACACTATCCACAGTGAAGCATGGTGGTGGCAGCATCATGCTGTGGGGATGTTTTTCATCGGCAGGGACTGGGAAACACGTCAGAATTGAAGGAATGATGGATAACGCTAAATACAGGGACATTTTTGAGGAAAACCTGTTTCAGTCTTCCAGAGATTTGAGACTGGGACGGAGGTTCACCTTCCAGTAGGACAATGACCCTAAGCATACTGCTAAAGCAACACTCAAGTGGTTTAAGGGGAAACATTTTAAAGGTCTTGGAATCCAATTGAGAATCTGTGGTATGATTTAAAGATTGCTGTACAACAGCGGAACCCATTCAACTTGAAGGAGCTGGAGCAATTTTGCCTTGAAGAGTGGCTTGATGTGCCAAGCTTATCGATACATACCCCAAGAGACTTGCAGCTGAAATTGCTGCAAAAGGTGGCTCTACAAAGTAATGACTCTGGGGGGGTGAATAGTTATGCATGCTTAAGTTTTCTGTTTTTTTGTTTAATTTCTTGTTTGTTTCACAATAAAAATATTTTGCATCTTCAAAGTGATAGGCATGTTGTGTAAATCAAATGATACAACCCCCCCAAAAAATCTACTTTAATTCCAGGTTGTAAGGCAACAAAATAGGAAAAATGCCAAGAAATGCCTTGCTTTCGCAAGCCACTATAATATATCGAGGCACTCTATTTAGTATGAAATGTTACGTTTCCTAAGGTGTGTATTAATTTGTGGCTGTCCATCACCCATTTCTTATTTATTTACATTTATTTAACTAGGCAAGTAAGTTAAGAACAAATTAATATTATGATATGTTACGAATTACAATTCATATCATAAGTTACGAATTCGCAAAATGTACTATGTTACGAATTTGCTAAACGAATGACATATTACGAATTCTAGCTTGGTGCCTAACATTAGCTAGCTGGGGGTTTAGGAGTTAGGGTTAAGATTTGGGTTAAATTTAGGAGTTTGGTTAAAGGGTTAATGTTAATGTTAGGGTTAGGGGAATGGTTAGCTAACATGCTTAGTTGTTGCAAAGTAACTAAATGTAGTCAGAAAGTTGCTAAAATGCTAAAGTTGTCCGCGATAAGATTTGAACTCGCAACCATTGGGTTACGTTCGGGTTAAGTTTTGTATGGTATGTATTCATTTGTGGATGTCAATCACCCATTTCGTATGATATGTTAAGAATTCCAATTTGTATTATATGTTACGAATTTGCAAAATGCACAGTATTTTGCAAATTTGCAAAACATGTTATGAAATTTTTGCTGCAACCTGGTCTCTGAGCATTTTTTTATTATTCTATATGTAAATCAGAGACACCCATTTAGTATGAAATGTTATGTTTCGTATTGTATGTATTCATTTGTGGATGCCCATCTCATGTGATATGTTCGGGATGACAATTAATATATGTTACTAATTAGCATAATGTACTATATGCCACGAATTTGCAAAACGTTTGATGTGTTACAAATTCTAGCAAGATGGCTAGGTGGCTAACGTTAGCTAGAAGGCTAGCGCTAGCTAAACTAGGGATTAGAGTAAAGATTTGGGTTAAATTTAGGAGTTAGTTTAAAGGGTTACATTAGGGTTAGCTAAAATAGTTAGGGTGAGGAGAAAGGTTAGCAAACATGCCAAGTAGTTGAAAAGTAGCTAAAAAAGTAGTAAATACTTGAAAAGTTGCTAATTAATTAAAATGTTAAAGTTCGAACTCGCAACCTTTGGGTTGCTAGACGTTCACATTATAGGCTGATCCTCTTATGTGCCCTTTTATAACACTTGCCCGTCTCTTTGTCAGTACCCCAGACCGTTTTTAGGTCCATTGTTTGAGTATTTCGATTTTTGTATTTTTATATCAAAAAGCAGAATTTCCGAAATTACCTCAAATTCATTAAATAAGGTGTATTTATTGTTACATAAACAACAATTGGTGTCGGCATTGAATTGACAAAACATGTGTTGTTAAATCTAAACGGTGTAAATAACAAAGACCTACTTCGTGCTAGCGCAAAGGCCTCTTTGTGGTTTTAAGATAAATAATTACAGGAAGCGTGACGAATTAGCATCTTACTATTGGTCTTTTTTTTTAAATATATATTTTTGTCTTACTATTGGTCTTCAAGAAAGGAAATCAGAACAAAAGGAAGTATACAAAGAGATGGTAGCTAGCAGTTAGTAGTCGAGTAGCTGAGTTACGTTGGCTAAAGTGAAGTACAATAATGTTCCGGTCAGATACAAATACTCTACACATTTCCACTCTTTTCCTGACCACAATGGAGCTTTGTAATCATGCCTAGCCAGGGCCATATAGATACAATAGATATATGATTCTGGTCCTAGCTGGTGCATGAGTTGTAATGACAACAAACTAGCCCACCCTTTTATATAATTTAAATTAAAAACATTTAGAATATCAGCTCATGCCCTGAATTGACATGTAATGTCTAGTCTCTGTTTTATACCAACCAACACTCTTTCTGTTTCTACCTGCCTAGAAGGGAACGGAAGAAGGACAGGGATGGTGGAACAGACATGAGGATAGGACTATGAACTATACTGTCTGTGATTTTTCTTTGTTCGGTGTCTCACATCTTCTTTGTAACCTTTTCATACCCTTTTCAAAGAGGGAGCCCAATGTTCCTCCATTCATGCCTCCCCAAAAAATTCAGGAGAATGCAAGGAAAGACTAATTAGGACTCATTTATATTTTTTTGTTATTCTGTTACACATCTTTCAGCAGATCCAGAAGCCATGTATAATATTTCACACAGGCAGAGGACTGGGTAGAGAAGAGTGTCTGAACAGAAGACATTCAACTTTAGAACCCGATTGGTCCAGCAGACTGTCTAGAACCGGACTGGTCCAGCAGACTGTCTAGAACCGGACTGGTCCAGCAGGCTGTTAAGAACTCCATTGGTAAAAAAAAAAATCTAAATCCAATTTATTTATATAGCCCTTCTTACATCAGCTGATATCTCAAAGTGCTGTACAATGCAGGTGTAGAAGCACGGTGGCTAGGAAAAACTCCCCAGAAAGGCCAAAACCTAGGCAGAAACCTAGAGAGGAACCAGGCTATGAGGGGTGAAAACAGCAGTTCTGGGACATTTAGCATGTCCGGTGAACATGTCAGGGTTCCATAGCCGCAGGCAGAACAGTTGAAACTGGAGCAGCAGCACGGCCAGGTGGACTGGGGACAGCAAGAAGTCATCATGCCAGGTAGTCCTGAGGCATGGTCCTAGGGCTCAGGTCCTCCGAAAGAGAGAATTAGAGAGAGCATACTTAAATTCACACCGGATAAGACGGGAGAACTACTCCAGATATAACAGACTGACCCTAGCCCCCCCGACACATAAACTACTGCAGCATAAATACTGGCGGCTGAGACAGGACTGTGGCCCCGGGCCAGGATATAACAGGCAGGATATAACCCCACCCACTTTGCCAAATCACAGCCCCCACATCACTAGAGGGATATCTTCAACCACCAACTTACCATCCTGAGACAAGGCCGAGTATAGCCCACAAAGATCTTTATTTGTCACATACACATGGTTAGCAGATGTTAATGCAAGTGTAGCGAAATGCTTGTGCTTCTAGTTCCGACCATGCAGTAATATCTAACAAGTAATATAACCTAACAATTTCACAACAACTACCTTATATACACAAGTGTAAAGGAATGAATACGAATATGTACATAAAAAAATATAAATGAGTGATTTTACAGAACGGCATAGGCAAGATGCAGTAGATAGGATAGAGTACAGTATATACATATGAGAAGATTAATGTAGGGTATGAAAACATTATAGAAAGTGGCTAGTGATAAATTGATAATATAAATCTTTCAACTCAATGTTAATGGTGGCTGTTTAATAGTCTGATGGCCTTGAGATAGAAGCTGTTTTTCGGTCTCTCTCGGTGAACAGGCAGTGGCTCGGGTGGTTGTTGTCCTTGATGATATTTTTGGCCTTCCTGTGACATCGGGTGGTGTAGGTGTCCTGGAGGGCAGGTAGTTTGCACCCAGTGATGCGTTGTGCAGACCTCACTAGCCTCTGGAGAGCCTTACGGTTATGGGTGGAGCAGCTGTCATACCAGGTGGTGATACAGCCCGACAGGATGCTTTCGATTGTGCATTTGTAAAAGTTTGAGTGTTTTTGGTGACAAGCCAAATTTCTTCAGCCTCCTGAGGTTGAAGAGGCGCTGCTGCGCCTTCTTCACCACGCTGTCTGTGTGGGTGGACCATTTCAGTTTGTCCGTGATGTGTACGCCGAGGAACTTAACTTTCCACCCTCTCCTCTACTGTCCCGTCAATGTCGATAGGGGGCTGCTCCCTCTGCTGTTTCCTGAAGTATACAATCATCTCCTTTTGTTTTGTTGACATTGAGTGTGAGGTTATTTTCCTGACACCACACTCCGAGGGTCCTCACCTCCTCCCTGTAGGCCGTCTCGTTGTTGTTGGTAATCAAGCCTACCTCTGTAGTGTTGTCTGCAAACTTGATGATTGAGTTGGAGGCGTGCATGGCCACGCAGTCCTGGGTGAACAGGGAGTACAGGAGAGGGCTGAGAATGCAGCTCAGTGCACTCAGCATGTCAATAACTCTCATAAATATAAGTAGTGATGAAGTCAATCTCTTGTTCTTAACAGAGTTGCCTAGTTAAATAAATGTAAAAATAAATGTTGCAGTCATTTCAGTCGCTGTGGTAGCTGACGTGTATAGTGTTGAGTTATCCGCATACATAGACACACTGGCTCTACTCATGTCGTTAGTAAAGATTGAAAGTAAGCGGTCTAGACAGCTGCCCTGGGGAATTCCTGATTCTACCTGATTTTTGTGGAGAGGCTTCCATTAATATAACACCCTCTGTTCTGTTAGACAAGTAACTATTTATCCACAATAAAGCAGGGGGTGTACAGCCATAACACGTACGTTTATCCAGCAACAGACTACGATCGATAATGTCAAAAGTTGCATTGAAGTCTAACAAAACAGCCCCCACATTCACTGTCTGTTGGTTGAGGTAGGCATCTCCATTCTGGTAAGAGCCTTTGTTTCCTCGACATCTGCTCGCTCCTGTCTCTTCTCTTTTCTCTAGGTCAGCCCGCAAACTGAACAACTCATTCTCAGTATACTCCGGCTCAAACCGATATGGCACAACAGTACCATTCTGAAAATAGGTCAGGTCCCCAATTTCCTCTTCGTTCTCGATCTGACATTCTTTACACTAATTACATTTAACGAGGGCAGCAAATAATGTGAGGGAGTGAGAACAGAAAATGATTGTTTACATCCTTCAACCACGCCCCCTCGGAAGTCCCGGGTCCCGACTCAAGGGCACACATGAATCTACTTCCTGGATTTCAATAAGAAAATTACATTTTGTGTATTAATAGAGACAGATACCACCCAGTGTGGTTTGTACTGCATTTAGCACAGAACAACCTCTAGTAATTGAGGCAATGTGGGGGAGAAACGCATTACGCCAAACAAAGGGAATACACATGAAAGCTCTCCTCTGCCTCTCCCATTTGTTTAGTTTAAAGCCCTACTATTACTAAAGTTGGCAACATAAGAGGGAAGAGTACGAGGCATCTTCTGTTCCTCCTGTCTCTGCAATGCTTAAAGCTTGTGCTTTCACAAAGTGTGTGTGTGATCAGCATTATAATACGGACTACAAGCGGAGATGGGGACTTCTAAGATGTATGTGTGGGAGGCTGAAGCTCTCGATGGTGGTTGTGGAGAGGTGAACAAAGCCGTCATGTTTTCATGTCTCCGGTGTTGGATCTCAACCTTTTCCAGCTGAAGAAATAGGGCGATAAAAATGAACTCATAAATACAATTCAGTGAGAATGTTTTACGTTTCTGGGAGTGGTTTTTGGCATGTCTAGGAGATTGAATGTCTGGTTTTTATTTCTCAACAGGAGAAATTTCTAATAGGATTTGTTTTGAATAATCTGATCTACAGTATAAAAGACAACCGGGTCAAATAAGATGGTCATCATAGGAAAGGAGCTGCAGTTGCATCTACATTACATAATGCTAAAATACTTGGATTTCACGTCATTCTCCTGTCCATTCTCTATGCCATTTTATTCTGTAGGCTAATATATTTCGTAGCCTTTTCTCAGATGTTATAGGCACTCTGCACTGTGAGCAAACATGTCCAAAATGGCAAACAGCCAAGCTTGTGTTTTGATTTCAACCTGGCATGGGTAATGAAGATACAGTAGCTTTGGGCATTGACAAACATGCAAATGATCCCTCCGATAACATACAGCGGATGCTCTCTCTCTCTCTACCTCAGTGTTAGCCTCGCTCAGCTGAACAGTGGCCATCATAACAACTGAACAGTGTTCACCTGCTGTAAAGGGCTGAGCTCAGTTTGGGCTCTAAGCATTTTTGGGGGTTATAGTTTTTCTCTTGACTTCAAACAAATAAACTTGACATCATCAGCTACCGCTAGATAGAGATTATCATCGTAGAGTTTTGTTTCACCCTTGATCTTCTTACAGGTCTTAAAGCTCTCCTTGTGACTTTCTTTCAGGCCTTTATTAAACATTATCAAGCCAAGCGCAGATGTTCATTGATCGCGCCTCCTGATTAAAAGAGACCTTCGAGCACATTACGACTCACTCTTTTGATTTGCTGCAGTAAACGGCACTGGAGCAATTGCACTAGGTCAAGAGGATCTATCAATTGCCTTCTCCTTTTCCAGGGATGGGTATGATTTATAATTTAATTATGTAAAATGCTTGACACTTCTGAGTGGGGGGTAGGTACCATGTGTCAAATGTTAAGCGTTTACCTCTCCAGAGCCACGGCAAACTACTGTGTGTTATTCAAAACCAGAGGCAGATGCAAGTGTGCAATCCATTTAAAAGCAACTGCTTGAGGAGAAACCACGAGGGGAAGCATATTTAAATATTTTCCTGCGTTTCATTGAGGTACGCTACCATGGGCGGGTAATAGGAGTCCCAGGGTATCTCATAGTCCTACAGTATATGGATTTACATTGAAATTATGTGAACGTTTGACACGTTTGAAGCGGGGAGACACCATAGGTCAAAGGTTAACATACTTTCCCTCTCTCTACAGACAGGATCAGGAACTAGGTGTAAATCAGAGTGGGAGGCAGATGCAATATGCAATCCATTTCATAGAAACTGCATGGGGAACATGATAAAGCAAAGCATTTTGAAATGTGTTTCTGTATACTGTATTTAATTAGGGAGGGTTCCCACATCGTAAGAGAGGAGTGAAGTTTTGATTAACAGTGATTAAATAATAAATGTGACACACCTTCATAATACAACACATTTCATTCATACTCTGCTATAGGTACCACTGTAATATCTTACAGCTTTGTACACTGTATAGTCAGCTGAGAACCAACTATTATGACATTGTTGGCATGGAGCCTAAAACCCTGTCAGATGGCCTCGAGGACAATCGGTTAAGTCCTTCCCGCTTGTACGGATGATTTCCCCGTTTTACAGTCTCTGATAGTCTGAAACTATCCAAGTGCGCTATCCAATTAAATAATTGTGATACAGTGTTGTATTGCCAACAGTCTTGTCGATGGATCAGTGGATTCCAATCCACTCATTCTGACAAGTTGCTAGCAGGATGCTAAGCAGGATGCATCTGACAAGATGCTAGCAAACAACCCTGGAAGCTTTGATGGTTATATTTTATTAGCTCTAAAGGCCAATGACTCACTGTTTTTAGTCCTGTTAAAAGGTTTCTATTATAACCTCATGCCTATGAATCAAATGTGGCGCATATCACATGTCCACTCACTGTATATTTTTTCCCAATGTGTGAAACATAATGGAGGGATATGCCCAGGCAGTGGTGTGATAAATGCAATATTTCTAATGGCTGCACACACAGCCGCCTGCAATGAGACATCAATTAAATCTGCTTATGCGCATGGATTAGGTAAATTCTAACTGTAGGGAAACTCTGCATCTGGAAGCAGAGGGAGAGTGTGCGCACATGATTAGTGGGTCTGTGCTGGGGTTATTCGTTATCAGAGTTGTCAACGAACATGTGTGTTTTGGGTGTGAAATTACGTCCACTCCAAATCGTTCACATTCATGTTGTACTGTATGTGGCCAGTATAGCAGCTCTTCTAGGAATCTTTTGCAAGAGGGGACACTCGTATTTCCTTTTCTTCGATTTAAGCGTCCTTCTGCATGCTTCGTGTCCTTCGAAAGTTACAATGCATCAGTTTAGATTTACCTAAGTGATTCGAGAAGACAACCAGATTTTTTTTCTGACATGAACACCTGATAAGACTCTCAAAAAACATCCTCCCATATCTGATGTCTAGGACAGTCGAGCCCAGATAAGCATTATAACAAACGACACCATAGGCCTCATGCAAGTTCTGAATAAATCTGGAATGCTCTGCCCTCTCTAGTGCCTTTTCAGCAAGGCCGACTAATTTTGGAATTGTCATGTCCTGTCAATTTAAAATGCTATTTTTACTTTGGGCACTGCGTTTGTGTGATTTAGAAGTAGAAAATATTACCCAAGTTGTCAAAAGGCTCACATCATAAGATAGTTCCAGTATTTTCTTCGGAAACATTCAGAAATGTAATACTGAGGTGCAATAGGCAATATGAATATATGAAGATATTCCATTCTGTCTTTTGATCCAGTTCCATCTGTACATGCTGACTGTAAGCCTACGGTTAGGCCTCATGAGGTGGTCTCCTCTCGCTGCACATGTCACACCCTGATCTGTTTCACCTGTCCTCGTTATTGTCTCCACCCCCTCCAGGTGTCGCTTGTTTTCCCTAGTGTATTTATCCCTGTGTTTCCTGTCTCTCTGTGCCAGTGTATTTATCCCTGTGTTTCCTGTCTCTCTGTGCCAGTTCGTCTTGTATGTTCCAAGCCAACCAGTGGTTTTCCCGTACTCCTGCCTTTGCTATTCTTTTTTTTTCTAGTCCTCCCAGTTTTGACTCTTGCCTGTTCTGGACTCTGTACCTGCCTGCCTGACCATTCTGCCTGCCTTGACCACGAGCCTTTCTGCTACTCTGTACCTTCTGAACTCTGATCTGGTTTTGACCTTTTGCCCATCCACGACTTCTCTTGGCTACTCCATTTGAATTATTAAACAACCACCTGTCTCTGCATCTGGGTCTCGCCTTGTGTCATGATAGCACAACTCCACAGACATGGCCCTCAAGAAGGTTCAACACTGCCAACTGCTTCTCTCTAGCTTGTCCTTGAGTTGGGGAGGTAAAAAGAAGGAAGGTTACGGGCTGAGAGAGGGACGAGGTGATGGCTGGAGCACATTGTTCTTGCTGCCAGCAGCCAGACCCAAAGGACAGGGGCAACAAACAAACCTCGACAGAATGGCAGCCATGCAATTAAGGGGCTCGTTTTGGTGCGATAATCTCTCAGCCTGCTTCAAGGTGTCAGCACCGAAGAAAGCTGTCCCCTGTGTTTGTGATGAGTTGGCTTAATTACAGCTTGGGGAAAGTATGTTTACGAAGGAACAGTTTTAGGAGTTGTATTGGTTGCCCCATTATAACAAAGCAATGTGGCCATTATGTAGTGTTTCATCAACGATAGCTGAAGAATATATTGACTTAGAAATCCAAATCCTTCAATACACATAATGTATGAAAACTATTTAGGTGCTCCAAACAATTATGCAAATGTTAAGTAATATCAAGTTAGCTTGCTTCAAATGTTACAACTCCATCCATTTTCTTTCTGCTAACTCAAGAAATCCAAGTGCATACACTGTTTATGCAGCTCCTCAATTGTGGGTCCTGTGCCAGATCGCTTCTGGGTGTCACTTGGATTCAGATTCAGCTCAGAGTGGTTTATGTTATGTCTAGAGTGGATGCTGGGCCCCTCAATAATGCAGAGCTTTATCGGAACCAGAACTAAGCTTCTGACAGCTGCAGTTGGAGGCTTTTTAATACAGCTCCTCCTCATGAGAGAGAGAGAGGGAGAAGGAAAGATATAGACAGCGAGAGGTGGGGCTTCCTGGCTTAATTGCACAGAGTTTGTGGCTCAGAGCTCTCCAAGAAGTGAAAGTCATTTCACTCATTTTTGCCAAAACAAGCAGTGGGGAAATTTCTCAGCATCTTTAACTTGGCAACGCTATTCCACGCGATGTTTTGGGGGTCAAGAAAATAAACCGATTCTTCAAGATAAATTATTCAGTGTATAGGTTTACAATCCCAGTCAACCAATTCTCCACATATCATACATTTCAGCAGTTCCTCAAATTCACCATAATCATAATATACATATCTAAATATTTCAGTATTTTTTTTATTTAAAAATGGTGATAAACAACTCGCTCCCCACCCAAAAAAATACTCCAACTACCTGCGGTACGGATTGAGCGGGCGGTATGTTTGACACCCTTGTTCCAAAGGATCCACAATCAAATTGAAATAGGCTTAAAGCACACACCTAATTCATTCAATCATTAAAAAGGTCATCTGATTTGAATTAGTGTTGCTCATATGCCAGCCTTTAACCATCTCTACAGGACCCTTGTTGGCAAGAAAAACACCTGTGGTTCCCTGTCATAAAAGATTGTTTCACACTAATTGTCTCAAGTGATCTGGTATTGTTAGTTGATATTATTGGATAGGTGCAATGAGCACGACCTATGAGATGGGGTAACACTTAGCAGGTATGATGGAAGACAATGAGCCAATCACATGCAGTATATTAGGCTATGATGGGACATTTAATAAGATGCCTTTATATAAATAGTAATTTCCAGTCCTTCAAATTTTATTTTGGATCTGAAGAACAAAATGACTATAATATGAGCAAAATGACACAATGCATTACCATTTCATACACCCAAGACACTATCTGCATACATATTCATTAATTATGTACATTTAGGAAGTATACATTAATATTTATTAGGATTTTTGGAGGGCTTCAAATTAGACATAATTCATCAGAAAATGAATGCGAGTAATAAAGGATGATCCTACAACTGATCTTAAAAATAGATTTTATATGTGAATTCTAAGCACCGTCTTCATGTCCTTTTAAATGTGAGATCCTGCCTACAAGGGAATTTCTTCCCCAGAACATCTCCATCACACTTCACTTTCATCTATCTCCAAGAGAAAGGGAATATGTTCTTTGTTGAGAAGGATCATTTATTTTCAAGGTCTCCTAGTGCTTTGAAATTCTCCTCAAATGTTGAGTTTGAACAAACCGCCTGATTGGAGCCATCATTTTAAGGATAATTAAAGATCAGGATTGGACAATAAATAAGCATCAAATAAACCAGTGGTCACCAACCGGTCGATCGTTTAGGCATTCCTAGACGATCTACAAAAATGTCTGTAGAAATCCAACGACAAAGCCTTGCACTCCTATTTATTCAGTGTACTTGATTCAGCTGCCCTGTGCGCCAGGTAGCCAAAGTGCTCCCATTTGGAACCATTTGATTTGTCTTAAGGCAGTGGTTTTCGATCCTCTCCTATGGGACCCACAGACATTTCACAATTTTGTTGTAGCTCTGAACTTGCTCACCTATTCAAGAGGTTTGAGAATCATTGTCTTCAGGTACAAACTCCACCTACCTGGAGAACTAAATCAGCTAAAACAGTTTGCCAATCGAATTGCTCAAATCACCACTCCTGCAGCTTCCACGACCCCACCCACAGCCAAGTTGATACTAGCCTATGTGATATGTCATAACTTTTGAAACCATGACCAGAGAGAGACAAAGACAGCAAAGATGCTGTTTTAATTCGAGTTTATGTTAAAATTTCTCAGAGCTAGACCCCTTTTTTCTCCACTTCCTGTCTGAATGACGTGCCCAAAGTAAACTGCCTGTTGCTCAGGCCCTGAAACCAGGATATGCATATAATTGGTGCCATTGGAAAGAAAACACTTTGAATGTTAAAATAATGTAGGAGAATATAATACAATAGAAATGGTAGGAGAAAATCCAATAGAAAAACCAATTCATATGGCTTCCACAGGGTGTCAGCAGTCTATGGCCAAGGTTTCAGGCTTGTAACTTCAAAAATGAATAAGAAATATCAGTTTTAGTAAAGGGACACAGTCTTGGAAATTCATGTTTGCGCGGAGCATGAAGACATTACGCACCTGCTAAAATCAGTTTCCTATTGAACATACTTCTTTCTGAAATAAATATTATAGCTTGATTAAATTTGAGGTTATCTGAGTAGTAAATAGACATGTATTTTGACTTGTTGAAACAAAGTTTAAGGGTAGATTTTCAGATGAATTTCTCTGAAAGTTGAACGAGTGGTTTACTCAAATCGATGGTGCCAACTAAACAGACTTTTTGGGATATAAAGAAGGATTTTATATCATAAAACGACACTACATGTTATAGCTGGGACCCTTTGGATGACAAATCAGAGGAATATTTTCAAAACGTGAATATTTAATCGTTAAATGTGAATGTATGAATCCTGTGCCTGTGGAAAAATATTTTGAGGCACCGTCCTCAAACAATCACATGGCATGGTTTCGCTGTAATAGCTACTGTACATCAGACAGTGCCGTTAGATTAACAAGAATTTAAGCTTTCAGCCGATATAAGACATTTAAATGTTTAAAATCCATAATGATTATTTATTTGAATTGCATGCCCTCCAGTTTCACCGGAAGTTGTCCCGCTAGCCGGCCACCAGGCCCTAAGAAGATTTAAAGTTTTTTTTCAGTACTGTCCAGACTGTTTTTATTCAACACTTTTACAAACCCTAAAAGACGCTTCTCTCTACCTCCACTCGCACTACAACCAGCACTACAGCTGCAATCAATTACTAGCCAAGTCTATCGATAATAATAACAACAATGCAAGACTAACGGTTCATTGTGTCTATTTTAATAGGAACAATTCACTTTCTCTGGTCATAGAAACAACAACATGAATATGTGCATGAGGCAGAAATAATGCAGTGCGACGTGTCCCCTCTTTCTGGTCAGTCTCAGTGGAGGAAAGGAGAGAGCAGGGACCGTGAGAGACGGACCCTCTACTGCTCTCCCCATAAGACCATAAGATGCATGCAGTCCAGTAAAATACAAAAGCAAATTATTTTTTATTTATCCTCAGCTGTGCCTCAAGTAATACAACTCATCTATTTTGTCATCATAGCTCGAGTTTTGAAATATAATATGGTCTGAGAAGAACAACATTGGCAGGCCAGGCAAATCGCAAATATGCTGTGATAATGTATTAGGCCTAGTGCACAAACCTCATTCCTACAGAACAGTTTTTATTAAATTCATTTTGCAAACACATTCATTTTTTAAGTCATGTTAAATAATCTGAGCGTTAGATCTCGCCTTGCATTTTGACTCCGAAAATGGTCTTTATTCAAAAAAGGTTGGTGACCACTGAACTGTTTGTGTTAAATTGGGTAAACAGTGCAGTTATTGCAGAGTACTTGAAATAGCTTGTAAAAAAGTATCCTCGTATGGCGCCCAATTAACATAGGAGTCTCACGTTAACAAGCCATCTTCTATGAAATATGACCATCCTCCAGTCACAGAATGTTGATAGGATTGTTGTAAATTTGTTAGGTATCTAGAGCATGACTAGAAATTGTTATCAGCTTATCACAAAAGCCATCAAATTATAATAATTTTAACCTTGTTAAAATGCTACTAATTCTTGAAGACTTCATGCGGTAGAAGCCAATTATTTAGATGGGTGCCACAACATAAAAGGTACTACATATAACAATTCAATAACAAACCATCTCTTGTTTTCAAATTTACTGGTCTGTTATTGAATTGACGACAAGAGATTAGCTGGCCCCAGTCAATTTGCCAAAGAGATAAGCTGGCCCCAGTCAATTTGCCAAAGAGATTAGCTGGCCCCAGTCAATTTGCCAAAGAGATTAGCTGGCCCCAGTCAATTTGACAAAGAGATCAGCTGGCCCCAGTCAATTTGACAAAGAGATTAGCTGGCCCCAGTCAATTTGACAATAAGAGTCTTTAGTTGACCAATAAGATGGCAACACCATTAGAATGCAATTTTGTGTGGGCCCCAAAAAATGTTGGGGAAAGAAATATTGTGAAACACTATCATTCCACTATTACTGTAGATACTGTATATTAAGGACATTCAGGACTGAAAATGTTAATGCAAACATATTACATATAGCTTCTTTAATCTACAATATTGTTGCATGAATGGAATTATTGCTGTTGTGATGTAGATAATATTGTTCCAACCATATTCATTCTGTTATCTTTCTTTGTATCCTTCCTCCTCTTCAGCATATGGCAGAGTACATTTTTACTCAAGAATAGTTTCTCATCTGGTTGAGTGGGTGTTGCTCCTCTAAGCCCTGCATGTGGTGGCAGGTAGCCTAAAGGTTAAGAGTGTTGGGCCAGTAAATGTAAAGGTCACTGGTTCGAGTCCGCGAGCTGACTATTTGACAATCTACCGATGTGCCCTTGAGCAAGGCAATTAATCGTAATTTCTCTGGATAAGAGTGTCTGCTAAATGATGTAAATGTAAAAATCCACATGGTGGTGTTAGCTGCTGAGGACCCCTGTGGATTTAGAAAGGTCTGTAGCTTCAGGACCCTCACGCATCCCTCAGGCCCCCACTATTGTGATGATAAGAGGAAACCTGCATGTGATACAACATTCTTCAGAAAACAGAAGCTACTGTAAGCACCAAGCAACATAGATTCACAAATAAAACTTTTCATAGACTGACAGTTCATAGGTTCATATATGCAATAGGGCATTAACCAGTGCTTAATTTGTGATGAAATTAGATGGAATGCATTCTGGCACCATTCGATTTGGGACTGCTCGCTGGGACCTATTTGCATGGATCCGGCACAATTATATGATATTAATTAGAGGCCCCTTTTGAAATATAGGTTGTTTTTGAGTTGAAAAATACAATAGGTGCCTCCAGTGTCTACATAGGAGATTTAGCTGAAAGTGACAAACAAAAATTGATCCAAAACCCTAAGCTGGGAATGTTTAAATTATGCAAAGATATACAGTTGAAGTCGGAAGTTTGCATACACTTATGTTGGAGTCATTAAAACTCATTTTTCAACCACTCCACAAATTTCTTGTTAACAAACTATAGTTTGGCAAGTCGGTTAGGACATCTACTTTGTGCATGACACAAGTAATTTTTCCAATGATTGTTTACATACAGATTATTTCACTTATAATTCACTGTATCACAATTCCAGTGGGTCAGAAGTTTACACACACACACACACAAGTCGACTGTGCCTTTAAACAGCTTGGAAAGTTCCAGAAAATGTCGTGGCTTTAGAGGCTTCTGATAGGCTAATTGTCATAAATTGAGTCAATTGGAGGTGTACCTGTGGATGTATTTCAAGGCCTACCTTCAAACTCAGTGCCTCTTTGCTTGACATCATGGGAAAATCAAAAGAAATCAGCCAAGACCTCAGAAAAAAATGTGTAGACCTCCACAAGTCTGTTTCATCCTTGGGAGCAATTTTCAAATGCCTGAAGGTACCATGTTCATCTGTACAAACAATAGTACGCAAGTATAAACGCCATGGGACCACGTAGCCATCATACCGCTCAGGAAGGAGACGCATTCTGTCTCCTAGAGATTAACATACTTTGGTGCAAAAAGTGCAACTCAGTCCCGGAACAACAGCAAAGGACCTTGTGAAGATGCTGGAGGAAACCGGTACAAAATGATCTATATCCACAGTAAAACAAGTCCTATATCGACATAACCTGAAAGGCCGCTCAGCAAGGAAGAAGCCACTGCGCCAAAACCACCATAAAAAAAGCTAGACTACGGTTTGCAACTGCACATGGGGACAAAGATTGTACTTTTCGGAGAAATGTCCTCTGGTCTGATGAAACCAAAATAGAACTGTTTGGCATATTGACCGTCGTCATGTTTGGAGGGAAAAGGGGGAGGCTTGCAAGCCAAAGAACACCATCCCAACCGTGACGCATGGGGGTGGCAGCATCATGTTGTGGGGATGCTTTGCTGCAGGAGGGACTGGTGCACTTCACAAAATAGATTGCATTTTGAGGTAGGAAAATTGTGGATACATTGAAGCAACATCTCAAGACATCAGTTGGGAAGATAAATCTTTGTAACAAATGGGTCTTCCAAATGGACAATGACCTCAAGTATACTTCCAAAGTTGTGGAAAAATGGCTTAAGGTCAACAAGTTAAGGAATTTGAGTGGCCATCACAAAGCCCTAACCTCAATCCCATAGAACATTTGTGGGCAGAACTGAAAAAGCGTGTGTGAGCAAAGAGGCCTACAAACCTGACTCAGTTACACCCGCTCTGTCAGGAGGAATGGGCCAAAATTCACCCAACTTATTGTGGGAAGCTTGTTGAAGGCTACCCAAAACGTTTGACCAAAGTTAAACAGTTTTAAAGGCAATGCTACCAAATACTAATTGAGTGTATGTAAACTTCTGACCCACTGGGAATTTGATGAAAGAAATAAAAGCTGAAATAAATAATTCTCTCTACTATTATTCTGATATTTCACATTCTTAAAATAAAGTGGTAAGACAGGGAATTTTTACTAGGATTAAATGTCAGGAATTGTGTAAAACTGAGTTTAAATGTATTTGGCTAAGGTGTATGTAAACTTCCGACTTCAACTGTATTTGAGGTAAAGAGTTTGACATCCAAACATGTTAGTACGTTAACATTGATCATAGTATCTTTGAATAGATCAACACATTCCCTGTGAGAAACAAAATAGAATTTCAGGGTGTTTTCACTCAACCCTGTAGTTTGACAACTTATCAATCAACCATTCGTGTAGCATATGTTAGTATTTACACAACAGTTTATTAAAAAAAACAGCTGCCATGAACAGCTGTTATGTATTTAGCTATTTATGTTGTAAAATACATTGCCTTTACTGTTTGCATACAATCTTGTCTACTGAATGCATCAAAGTTGAACTCTGTGAACACTTCCCACATCATTGAGAACAGTACATGAGCATGTAGGAAGCACTCATTTTTGGCATTAAAACATCCCCCCCCCCTCTTCTCTTCTCCCCGTCCTAAATATTCTTCCTCAGGCTGGATGTCGTCTCGTGTTCTGATTCCATACCCTCTCCTGCCATGCTGATGCAAGTCCCATATCCCCCTGGGAAGCCAACATCTGTGCACCTGTCTGACTGGAACACCATCACGGACACGCTCTAAAAATCATTAAACGTGTTACTATGAGATTTTATCAGAAACTAATGGTTCTATTGTGAGAAACTAATGGGGGATGACGCAAAGGCCTAAACTGTAGCTGACAGACATTCTCTCCTGACATACAGCGATCCACTCCTTTTAATCCAAAGAGAGAAATGTTGGCAGGAAGTTGGTTGGGGTTTAACAAGCCCCCAAACTTACAACAAATAGGCCTATATGTCCCATTCATCAACCCCATTTTGTCCCATTCATCAACCCCACTAATGATCCTTTAGTGTGATACCTCATTCTTGCCCTTTTTCTTTGGTCATGAGTGAGCGGGTGATATATTACACGGTGGCTTAGAAAGATGGCGTCTATGCAATGCTATTCAACACCCATTTCCCTTTGTCTCAGAACTCACAGCAGACAGGGCTTCTGCAGTGCTATGATTAGATTTCCTCTCTTGCTTCGGCTGCTCTACTGTGTGTGTGTGTGTGTTTGGTCCGACCAATGCTCAGGAAGACAGGGGCCTGCTCCCCCTATACTAAAGACTGATGTTGACTGGCTGATTTGCCTTGCATGCTGAGTGAGTGTCTTCCAGTGCTAATCCGCTCGCTGCAGTCCCAACTGAACAGGCAGATATTGACCAGGGAGCATCTCTGTTAAATCTTGGCCAATCTTGGCCATGCCACACTCTCTCTCTCTCCATTTTCTCTCTGCTCAATGTTTTCCCCCTCATTAAATCAGAGAGTGTGAGGCTTATCTGAATGTGACTGCACGGCCAGGATTTGTCTGACTCCAACCTTGCTTTAATTCATTTTTAAGGACAACATAATACCACACTACAGAGGTGGGACCAAGTCATTATTTTACAAGTCACAAGTCCCAAGTCAAGACCGTCAAGTATCAAGTCAAATTTCGAGTCCTAAACATGTCATAATGTGCTCTTCACCAAACCATTTCATATTTTTAACAAGATTAATAGTTAGGATATTACATTTACGCAAATCATGAATGCTTTTAAGAATATCTATATATTTATTACTTTCCAAATAAATTGTATATTTCCATGGAAATACATGGGTAGCCATGAGAAAGATCCCACCCCCCAATAGTGATCGACTATCGAGGATGGCTATGGGGCGCAATCAGGCGATGTAGGCTTGTACACAATCGTCCAACTATAACACACACACACACACACACACTGTGTGGTTACAGTAGGCTAACGTAGGTTAATGGTTTTAGGAACAGCAGAAACATCCGGCAGGATTTAGGCTACCAACTGCCTAGCCAGTTGTAGCTCAAACTTGGGTGCAATGATCACGTTCCCGCACTGACAGACTGTGTGGAGGCTCATAGATTTAACGTTATGTTAGCCTACATGCTACACTAGTAAAGTAATAAAATATATAGCTGTCGGTTATATTAGCCACGACTTACCGTTCTTTGTGCAGCTTCAAATGTCGAACAGAGTTGGAAATTGTTGCGCCTCCATCTGTAATTTTCTTCCCGCATGTTTTGCAAGTTGCAATCCGTTTTTTGTTGATACAGCGTCGTCTTTATATCCGAAAACAATAATTTTGGGTATCATCTTTCCAAGGGCTCCATCTGAATTCACCCGCCAACGTTCCTCTCCACTGCCACGCACAACTTTTTCTCAGCTGGGACAATTTGATTGGCTGCTGTCCGATTCATACTGTAATCTGTTAAATGAAGAGTTGATGCGCTGCACACTTTTTTTTTTTAATAGCCTCATTTTTTATGTTTGGGCTTGGGGAGGGTATCAAGTCAGGTTAAGTCATAAGGCTCAAGTCAAGTCACGAGTCATTGGTGTCAAAGTCGAGTTGCAAGTCATCATATTTGTGATTCGAGTCCGACTCGAGGCCAATTCATGTGACTCGAGTCCACACCTCTGCCACACTATTTTCTTTTTTTATGGAAAAGACAAGGTAGTTAATTTAATATTCTTGTGGCGTTAATCATACAGTACATTGTTTCTTTGAGCCTGAGGATTTTTTTACTTAAAAAGGTGGGACGTTTTTGGAAATGTTTACAGATGCAACTTTCAAGGAATTACAAGGGGTTTCAGGCTATATAGGAGGTTCATAGTAGTGGAGAACTAGTTTCAGCAGTTCTGAGAGCACTGGTAACATCCATTACAGAAGGGCAATTGCATGGTAACAGCGCAGATGCAACGTTTAGTAACAGAATGATTGTTTGTGCTGTTATACTGTTACCAAACTTTGCATGTGAACTGTTCTTCAAGTAAATGTGTTTTGGTAAGATTTTCAGTGGACATTGTCCAAAGTTGTCCTTCTGCATAGAGTTGTATGGTTTATTTAACTTTGAAATCACTGGATTTTGTTAAGCATACATTTTAAAGGAAAAAATCTGTCTCATTCTGTAGGTGGAATTGCCCAGAACTAGGAAAGTTTGTACCCCCTCCCCAATTTGAATTATTAGTTGGGATTAATTCACTAAACTGAGCCATTGTGTTGGACACAAATCCATTTTCACTTTGTCTCAACTGTACACGGGGGTATTAAAGAGGTAAGAAGCTGAATGGATAATTGGTCTCTCAAAATAAAATAATCCAGTATATAAAAACTGAGCAATTAAGGAACTATTATTCAAAGGATGTATAGGTTTGAAACTGTGCCACTCAGTGCCGACCCTAAATTGGTCATTTCGACAGGGCAGTAACAAAAAAATGGTACATTGATTAGCTTCAATATTTGTAATATTGAACATAATATGGAAACACTATGGAATGAAATTTTAGGGCTTATGAAAACAGAATATCAAGAGATGGGTGACATTTAGCTGCAGACTTGAGCGACTATTTAAAATCAAAGTCTATGAGTGTCTGATGGAATGAGATATGAATAATAATAAAAAAAAACAGAAAAATTGAGTGATGAGAAAGTGAAAACGATGTTGAAAAATACAAAAGGTGAAAATATCCTCAACGCAGACCAAGATGAAAATATACAGCCTGGGAAAGAAGTGAAAGGTAAGGTATTATGTTTATATATAGACAACAGTAAATTATTCAAGCCCTTACTTCAGTGTTGGCATTGCCCATATGGTAGCTGAGACTGACCTAGCCTTTAAAGTAGTCATGGCTGCTATCAGGCTTCAGGACCTGCCAGCAGCCACTTTGGCCCCGGGAAATTCAAGCCCTGGTGTGGCCATAATGTCCCCTAAAAAAATCCATGCCTTGCAGCCAAAGTGGCCGTTGTGCCCTTGTGCTGAACATAAAGACTATAATTACATTCTCCCGGCTGCCAATCGCCATGCTCCGAAGCACCTCTCGCTCACATGGCTCTCTCAATTCTTATTAGCTGTCCGTCACATGATTGGGTCCTTTGAGCTGTTGTAACTTCTCAAGGGATATGTTCTGTGTTTTACTGTGATGTTATGCATTTTATAGACTCCTTGTATGTCTGCATCCTAACACAAGGCCAATGTGTTCTGGAACTGTAACCTCGCACTATATGAGACATACAATAATTTACTCTTTGAGTTTTTCCCTGTGAAATCAGAGATCTCCCTTGCTGCTGCTTGTATTTTAAAGATGTTTTTGTTATATCATTAAATAGTCTCTACCTTAATCTTTGGATCAAATTTTTATTTTCACAACAGTATTACAACCTGATACATCTGCCGTATTACAAAGACTACACAGACCTATAATTACTTGGCTTCGCAATATTACAAGAATGAAAGCCGATTTCAGTATAAAAAAACTAGAGAAAGTAAATTAGGACATGTGGAACAAAGACGGAGAATTCATGATCCTGGAAGAGACAATTCAATGACAGACATGGTGTACTAGTCCGTCTCTCTGCTTTGAGGATGCCAGGTTTGATCATTGTCTGGCCCAGGAAATGCGTGGAGCTGCTTGACATAGGGGAATGGGGATTGGATGGGGAGCCTGGGCCGTCGGTGCGGAGTGGATTAGGACTGGCAGAGGGATTCTATATCCTCCCAGTACCACCAACACGGTGACAGTCTGACAACATGGCTACAGAAACACTACACTGCAATGTCTGATCTGATGTGCTAACTCTCAACTCTCCAGACAATACAATAAATGGTGCCAAACTATCTCAACGATCTTAATTATATAATATACAGTTACCCAATAATAGCAAAGTAAATTCCTTTGGATACACTTTTAAATGCTCGCTTGTTTAATAAGCTTTTAAGTTAATATGTGACTGATCATAAATTTAATCTCCATCCAATGGCTCTCTTAACTAAGGAAATCTATGAAGTGCCCTGAAAGCACAGAGGCCCCGAGTACGGATGTCATTTCTGCAGAGCTTGACAGTGGCTTTGTGAAGACACAAGTCTTCCCACACCTCTCTGGCAGCGCAGATACATGTTAGGTAGACAGACGGGTTGCCTCCCACAATGTATCAATGATCCTGCTGACACGTCTGCATGGATACAATGTCAGTTTGGCATAGACTAGAGGAAAGGACGGAGTTGAGACATCCAGCTTTCTTACATCACTGCCTTGTTGCGTAAACATTCCCCAGACACACAAATAGTAGCTAGCAAGATAGGTTAATGAGTGTATTTTGCATCAACTACCTTCACTAAAACCACTGCAAAGTCTTTACCTGCACACTTTGGTTTCGAATTGCAATGTTCTGGCATGTCTGCTTTGTGATTTGTTGGGAGAGTTGTCTGTCTGAAGAGGACCCAGCCCGTAACAATTGTATCCTTCCCCCCCCCCCCCCCACACAGTTACCAAGACAACTCGTCATTATTCCCAGACCTAGTGCTGTCGCTCCTAGGTCTGGGTTTCCGAGACTACATGTTACCACACTACGATATTGGACTAAAGCAACTCTAATTTAAAGCAATTCCTGTGTCATTCTGATTTCAACTTACGTTGTTATTTTTTTTTACGGGAAAAGGCAAATCAAACGTAAAGAGTAGACTTTACTATAGTTGTATTTGTATGTAGTGATCCCAGCAGACAATTGAATCATGTTATTTCAGGCTAGTAACATAATGCTATAAGAAAATACATTATTTAAATTCAATAAAATATTGGAACGAGTTGTATAATAATGTGACTTGAGATCCTAAAAAGCCTTTTAGAACAGAGTTGCATTGTATGGATAGGACATGTTCGAACAGAGTTCCACATCTATAACATCCATAACCTTGTTACTACAAGATGGCCTTCATGATGATGGTCATATCTTCAGCGGAGGTGTTGTAACAGATTCACAACTCGGCACTCATGTACCAGTAGCTCCTGTTGTGAAGGTATTCAAATGATTCTGTGATTAAAAAATTTAAAATATTAAAGTCTATATCTCTTAGGAAACCACACAACCACAATCCAAAATGACTTGCTAAAATTGCCATGAAAATGGCACGATCAAACATGACTGAATTGCAAGGCGACCTTCTCTTTTACAGTTTAGAGAACATTTACATTTACCAGCAAGCGTGATCTGCATTACTATTTTGAGAGGAACTTATTTATTTTCAGAATGAACCACCAGAGAGCAGTCATCCATGGAGACTCCTGAGGCCAACCTGTGATTACCATATCAACAGATGTATTCAACAGCCATTATTGTATTGTCAAACGGTATGAAATTACAGAGGCTAGGAGATGCTGGTGACTTGTTTTCTTCTTGGATGACTGCCTCGGGGAGATCAGATGGTTGAATGTACATTAAACTACTTTTGACACTAACAAGGCAGACTTGTTTACTGTCTGTGTTCCTGAGCCAACGAAAAGGAGACGGGTCTTTATGCTCAGTCACACACAGTAGCTGAGAGTATTTCAGGGGGTGTGTAATGACGTTGAATGAATCTGCAGGAGGAGCTCAAAACATGTTCCGTCAAGAGGATCTGGGGACCATATGGCTGGTTCTTCTTTTTGTCTGTAGTGTTTTTCACCACCGAACAGGTGCAGCTTACAGTGTTGTGTGGCTGAGCATCAACCTTTCAAAAACTATAATATGAATAATAGCCACTGAAAAGATGTGTATTTTAAGACGTATTGGACTGACTAATATGGCATGACATAGGTCTATCACAAAATATACTGAAGCCCTCAAACTGTTATTGATTTATTATCTGGGTATTGTTTTGGTTTATTTGAGTTTCATTAACTCCTGAAGACATTGTTTTAAGTGCAAGGCATGTCTTCATTGTGAGTACCACAAAATGATTAGGAGTCTACTACTAACAGTAATGGGAATAAAGATGGAGTCAAACATGATTACACTGGTGTCCGAAGTGGGATCCCACTGCAGTGCAGGACAAACCCTAACAGTTTAGGCATGGGCTAATTCTGTCTCCCATTGAGGGGATTGTACGCCAACACAGACTGCAATCGTTAATCTGGGAATTCCCCCATGGCACTCTTAGGGATGAAGCAGCTAATTAAACCCATCAAAACACCGTATTCATGAGGGTGGCTATTGATTAAAACGGTATGTGTTGCTCTCTCATAGACTGCAGTCTCAGTGGAGAAAACTCCTAGTTTAGTAAAGCTTTCTTTGTGGCTTCAAGACCGAAAGAAAGACAACAGGGGAGAGATAATCTGAGAAAGATTGGATGGCCTTTAATATCGCAGGGAACATGTCCTGAAATTCCCCTGTGTCACTAATTATTTTTGTCATCTTTCTACAGCCCTGTGAGATACAGGCTGACTCCTTGAGATGGAGTAGAGAGTTTGATAGTCGATAAAACAAGCGATTGGATAGTGTCTCACCTGATGAGAACTAGAATGACTGTGAATTTGTGGCTTTATGGCTTTTTAAAATGTGTTTTTTGTGAAAATCTAAAGGTGTAGTTTTATATCAGAAATTAGTTGTCACTAGTAGCTGGACTATACACATTACTAAAAGATCCATAATGTACGGCTAGACATTCACCATGTCTTTATAAATCCTTAATTCTTCACCCTTAATTCTTACGGCTGAAATCCCGCTAACGGGATCGATATGCCAACAGCCAGTGAAAGTGCAGGGCGCCAAATTCAAACAACAGAAATCTCATAATTACAATTCTTCAAACATACAAGTATTTTACAACATTTTTAAAGGTAAACTTGTTGTTAATCCCACCACAGTGTCCGATTTTCAAAAAGGCTTTACGACGAAAGCACACCAAACGATTATGTTAGGTCAGCACCTAGTCACAGAAATGCACAGCCATTTTTCCAGCCAAAGAGAGGAGTCACAAAAAGCAGAAATATAGATAAAATTCATCGCTAACCTTTGATGATCTTCATCAGATGACACTCATAGGACTTCATGTTACACAATACATGTATGTTTTGTTCGATAAAGTTCATATTTATATCCAAAAATCTCAGTTTACATTGGCGCGTTATGTTCAGTAATGTTTTGCTTCCAAAACATCCAGTGATTTTGCAGAGAGCCACATCAATTTACAGAAATACTGATAATAAACATTGATAAAAGATACAAGTGTTATGCATGGAATTATAGATCCACTTCTCCTTAATGCTACCGCTGTGTCAGATTTCAAAAAAGCTTTACGGAAAAGCACACCATGCAATAATCTGAGTACAGCGCTCAGACACAAAAACAAGCCATACAGATACCCGCCATGTTGTGGAGTCAACAGAAGTCAGAAATAGCATTATAAATATTCCCTTACCGTTTGATGATCTTCATCAGAATGCACTCCCAGAAATCCCAGTTCCACAATAAATGTTTATTTTGTTTGATAAAGTTCATAATTTATGTCCAAATACCTCCTTTTGTTAACGCGTTTAGTTCACAAATCCAAACTCAGCACTAGGTCCAGACGAAAAGTCAAAAAGTTCTGTTACAGTTCGTAGAAATATATCAAACGATGTATCGAATCAATCTTTAGGATGTTTTTAACAGAACTCTTCAATAATGTTTCAACCGGACAATTTCTTTGTCTTTAGAAATGCAATGGAACGCAGCTAAATCTCACGGCGCTCGTGAGACTGAGCTCATGGCACTCTGCCAGACCTCTGGTTGAAACAGCTCTCATTCTCTCCCGCTTCACAGTAGAAGCCTCAAACAGGGTTCTAAAGACTGTTGACATCTAGTGGAAGCCTTAGGAAGTGCAACCGGACAAAATTTACACTATCTTGGATAGGCAAAGAGTTGAAAAACTACAAACCTCAGATTTCCCACTTTCCGGTTGGATTTTTTGAGTTCTGTTATACTCACAGATGTCATTCAAACAGTTTTAGAAACTTCAGTGTTTTCTATCCAACTCTACTAATAATATGCATATCTTAGCTTCTGGGCCTGAGTAGCAGGCAGTTTACTCTGGGCACCTTATTCACCCAAGATACTCAATACCGCCCCCCAGCCATAAGAAGTTAGAGAGCCCTCATTGTGTACTATGTGGAATTTGCTGTTCAGCATAAATGGCTAAACTGCTGTGAGAAAACAGATTGAAGACAGCCTGTTAGCATTGCAGCCACACTGTAAAAGGGCATATGTATGATCTAGGCTGACTCCCAGAATGTTATTATACCTGAATCGACTTCCTGTGTACTGTAGTAGGGTCAGATAATAAGTCCATAAGAGTCAAATGTCTCCCTAACAAATGGGAAGCATTCCTCCCTTGTCTCTGGCTGTTCATGTGTGCAATGTTGGAAGAATGCAGTGAAGCAATGATGTTATTATATCGATGTGAGGAGAACATTCTGACAATTAATCTTGATGGTTGTACTGTTGTCTCAAATTAAACTGTGAAGGACCTCAACGTTCAAGGACAGCTTTTTTCCATCTATGTAACATTGCAAAAAATCTGAGACTTTCTGTTAAAAAATGATGCAGAAAAATGAATCCATGCTTTTGTCACGTCTAGGTTAGACTACTGCAATGCTCTAATTTCCAGCTACCCGGATAAAGCACTAAATTAACTAAAGTTAGTGCTAAACACAGCTGCTAGAATCTTGAGTACAACCAAAAAATTGTTTTCATATTACTCCAGAGCTAGCCTCTCTACACTGGCTTCCTGTTAAGGCAAGGGATGAATTCAAGGTTTTACTGCTAACCTACAAAGCATTACATGGGCTTGCTCCTACCCATCTTTCCAATTTGGTCCTGTCGTACATACCTACACATACGCTACAGTCACAAGATGCAGGCCTTGTTACTGTCCCTAGAATTTCTAAGCAAACAGATGGAGGCAGGGCTTTCTCCTATAGAGCTCCATTTTTATGGAATGGTCTGCCTATCGATGTGAGAGATGCAGACTAGGTCTCGACCTTTAAGTCTTAATTGAAGACTCACCTCTTCAGTAAGTCCTATGAGTGAATAGTCTGGCCCAGGAGTGTGAAGGTGAACGGAAAGGCTCTGGAGCAACGAACCGCCTTTGCTGTCTCTTCCTGGCCGGTTCCCCTCTCTCCACTGGGATTCTCTGCCTCAAACCCTATTACAGGGGCTGAGTCACTGGCTTACCGGTGCTCTTCCACGCCGTCCATGAGAAGTCAATAAATCACAGGTGATTATATTGAACGCCTCTTGTTCTCCCCGGGAGGGATCTCTTAATTGGGACTACATGCAAAGTTCAATGAATGTTCTGAAAGCAACCGAGCTTGGTTACAGCTCAGTTACAGGTGTCTTGATGAATGATTATAGCCATTATACACTGACATGCTCCTCCTGGATCATAGCTTAAGACTGCGTTGATGCCAGGAACAACCTTACTTGAGGATAGGTTTGGGAGAATTGTAAGGTTGTGGGTTGTCTATAGTACAGCCACTTGAATTTTACCTTTCCCTTTACTTGCTGATCAGTGATGTAGTGGTAAAAAAAATGTAAGTGGGTAAACTATAAACTCCAGGGGGGCGATCGAGATAAGACAAGCAACCACCGATATCAACCAAAACATATTACATTTTTAAAACGGAATTGTTTGAACGCATTTTCATGCAGGTCTTAATAATGTATTTTTCTGAAATAAAAAATTACACAAAATCCATCCCAACAGTTAATTTGGACTGGACACTAGAACAGTCTAAAAATAGGATGTTTATATTCAAATGTGATCTTTTTAATCATGTTCATAGTATCTCATGTGAGCTGCACTGCAATTCAGTTTTCTGTATTGTAAAGTGCACCAGTGTTAAAGGCCCTTAGTTGACTATAAAATGTTGTATTCTATACCCATTTGAAGAGAAACAAATTATGAATGTGTTTGAGATTAAAGATTCTCTCAGGGAACTCCGTTTACATTTCAGGGGACCCGACCCCATTTTTGGGAACCACTGTATTACTGTACTACTAACCTCTCCCTCTCCTTCGCCTCCTCTCTCCTTCGCCTCCTGCATTGCAGCCTGCCTCACCACTGTCTGTCTGACTACTCTGTGTAAAGCAAAGTTATTTTATTAGGAGAATTTATAGTACCCTATATTTTGTTAAGGAATAGCTAGCTATAGCTTAATTTCAGTCAACTGCTCCTGCAAAGGTCAGGCTCAATTTAACGTTAGCTTCTCACTTCATGCTTCTAGGCAGCTGGTTATAGCTTGCTATCTGGCTAACAGTAGCCAAAGCCCTGCCTTGAGCTAGCCAGTTAGCCATCTGACTGAAATATCAGCGACTATTTACCAGTTGTACAGTGTACTCATTCTCCGAGAGTCTAGGTTTTTTGTTTGGGGGATGTCTGTTGACTCGGCAAGAGTCGAGGGACATTTAAAAAATGGACTTATGTCTGGCATCTCACAAGAATACTGATAGAATCTCTCCTCTCTCCTCGCCTCCTTCAAAAATTCCATTAGAGAAGAAAGTCATAGGGGAGGGACCTCTGGCTTTCTAATCCAATGGGTTTTGAGAAGAAGGCAAGGCGAGAGGATGCGAGGAGTATGCAATTTAGATAAGTGGGTAAACAATAATTAACAAACAAAAATGTGAGTAAGCGCTATTTCACAAATAAAAAGGTATGTAAACTGTGTTTACTTGTGTTTACGTCCCTGGTGATGATCAAGAATGCATCAGATGCACTGGTGGGGAAGGCTGACGGATGGACACACATCTTCCTCTTCACACTCCAGTCACCACAAGTGTGTCTGTGTGAGCAAGAGGAGCATTCACCCACTGATAGGGTGGGAAAAAACGGGCACTCTAGATGGACATTGGAACGATTGTTCATTCATCTGTTGCAGGGGTTTGCTTACTTCCTGGAAATGAAGACATATGGAAATACTGTGGCACAGCACACGGCTCATTCACATAGGAAAGGCGGCCTTCCTTGTAGCTGGAATATGTGCAAATGTAAATCAACAGCTGACTAGGAAGTGTCAAATTTAAGTGGCATCTTTAAAGTCTATATGACTGTTCCAATTTTTGATGGTAGTAATTAGCCTATCACACTTCCTATTTTTGCAAGCTCGGAGAGAGAATGACTTCTTCCTCCATTTTGATAATAACTTCATTCTTCAATAATAATATGCTATGCTAATAATAAGTACTTCATCAAGGTAATTGTGGTCATAACTCATGTCGAATCTTGAAATTGAACTTTGATATCCGGGGAACAATGGCCTTCAATTCTCATTACTGGGGTTTTACCATTTCAAACTCTGTTTTTCTGTACTTTCAATCATTTCCGGCAGCCAGGCCTATTCCCATGGCGACAAACGCTACTCTCATTTTAAAAAGTATTATTACACAAAGGAGCACAATGGGTAAGTGTGAGGCAGTGATATTTTGGTTTGGTTCCCTCTCAGCGAGCGCTGTTCCCCAGCGAGCGCTGTTGAGCCTGTTCTAATATTTGAAAAGGACCCTCACCAGTCCTACCTCTTTAGACCTTACTGCAAGGGGTGTGTGTGTGTGATGTGGGGCTGAAGCTACTGACATAGAAGCTCTCACTACTCCCAGGCTTTTTGGTGGGAGGGTGGATAATTAGCCTGGCATAGCTAAGAGCACCATTGAGAGCATACTGTCCTCACAGCCTGGTACAGCAACTCCACCGCTAAGGAGTAAGCAGAGAGCAACAGAAGATAGATGTAGTTATTATCTCAACTCTGCATTCCAATGAGTAGACACTGGGAGTACATAACTACTCAGGAAGTGTGAGGCAAATACAAATGTATTGTTGAAGTCTGTTAACAATGGAAGAAAGGCTTATATGCAGTACATGTTACTTCCAGCACTCTATCTAGCGTTTCACAATTTCTTTGTCATTACAGCAATAATTAGGCTACCGCAAATTGTCTTTCTTTGTCTTTTGTTGCCTCGTCAAAACTTGTTAAACTTACCTGCTGTTTCAGTATGAACCTGAGTCTGCATGTGCAAATGTAAATTCGTGATCACAGCAGTTACTGACTGCACGTCATGTTATGGCTCCACTCTGAGCTGTACGGTATGGAGTGTTAGTGTCGCTGATGACAATGAGCAAGGATGGCTCAACAATTACAATTTAGCCTGTCACTTCGCTGCATCTCCATTGGCAGATAGCAAGCTCACTGTTTACTTACTGCAGCAGGCAAGCTAGCAAGTAGCTAGCAAGTCAACTGTGGTGTAGATAGAATTTGATCGATTCCTATGAATTAGTTTACTGTAACGTATGTTATGACAAGGAGTATGCAACATTTCTGGTGGCTAATTTAGTTTATACAAATAAGCCACATGGTAACCTGTGATGCATTCTCCTTCATTCCCTTTTTTTCAATAACAGAACTCTACTATATAAGTTTCAAACCACAGTACAGCCAATGCATCCAACCCCCCCAAAAGAATCCCTTTGATCAGCAATTGAACTGACAAGACAGTCATAGCCTATAATGCTCATACAGACCTCTTGTGGATTCTCAACAGCAAACGCACCAAATAGCGGGGCTTCTTTACAAAGAGAGAACAAACATTGCACGTCACATTTACTTAAATCCGGGCAGCGGCCTCAGCCGAGGAGACAGCCCAGCACCTGAAAAGATAGTGATAGCACTATTCAGAACATCCGCTTGTGTCAGCACTTTGCTGGGAGTTTCATGTCAATACAATGTGAAACAGCTTTTCCACTTAAGAGCAGTTGAGCAGTTGCTCTGTGGTGAGCCTAGACTCCATTTATTGCATTACAGGAAGACGGATTCCCTTCTGTTGTGTATCTCTCCAAGCCAGGCTGTTCAGGGAGCCCCATACATCTGTCCCGGTGTGTGTGCAGACCCATTACCTCACAGGCACAATCTCATTTTTACTGTAAAGCATTTTTATAACCTTGGTGTGCCATCATTCATTGTATTCCAATGCCAGCTGGTTTGTAAGTGGGGTTTGTTTTCACTGTAAGCCATGTGAATGTTACAGCCTTTTGAATGGGTTAGACCTCTGCTTCAGTATTCACACTCATTTTCTCCTCTCTCAGCATGTGAGACTGAAGGATCAATAATGGCTTATCAATGAATCCCCTTTCCCTTCCAATGCCATGTGAAAAGGATGCAAGTGCCAATAGGAGAGCTAGGATCCATGGGAGAAGCTGCCTAGAGGGAAAATCTATCTATGGCCTAATCCCACCATCCCCTGCTTCAGACTCGAGAGCAGACTAATGCACACGTCAGCCGTTAGTGAACAGAGGTGAATAGCTTCTTGGGACAAATTAATGGCCCCTTGTGTATTGTGTATCAGCTGGGCACAGAGCATGTAAGAGGTGTTGAGCGGTTGGAAATCCCGCTCGTCGGGCGGTGCTTGCGCATCACTCCAGTGCTCCATGTTCTTTCCTACTGCTCCGCTAAAAAACGCTCCACACTCACAAGAAAAGAACTGCAGCTCCACAAATTTCTCTCCATTACAATTTAAAATTTAACCAACACCCATCTATTTTTGTGACAACCTGGACCTAACAATTGGTATTTAAGTATTGAAACCAAACCATGTGGATTTGAATGAAAAGTAGTTTAATATACATGAAAAGGTGAATGTAAGAAGCAAACATAATTTCAAATTGGCTACATATCATATTAAACAGCATATAAACACTAAATAGTTTAGGAGACAGACAGGGAGCCTAAGAAGGAACGAAAATTAATTATTTAGGCTATTTTATTTAAGTAATTTCAAGGCTATAGCATACTAAGAAATACATTGTGAAGCATTTGCGAGTGCGACACAATAGGCTGGTAGGGACATAAAGCACTCAGCATTTAAATAACATTTGTTGTATTAAACCATTATAGTCTATAAGTTGCGCACATGGACTGTGACTTATTAAAAATTAAGTACAAATTAAATGAAAAATGACTTATTATTACCTTTGAATTCATTTGTGTTACTTTTTGAGCGCAACATTTTCTCTCGCTATCAAGCTAATTGTTCTGAATGAATGTTGTTTAAAAAAAAGTAGTGTAGCCTACAGGAAGGAGGCTTTTTAGCCCTGTTTTTCCCCACCAATGAACGCACAGAGAAATAGGCAAAAATGATAATTGAATAGAGACATGATGATTTTGAGTGTAATCAGATCGAATTCATTTTGTTATTGTCACAGAATGTAATATGTACTAATCAGATGTATTACAAATGTTGTAGGTCAACTAATTGTGCTAATATTATGTACTAATTATGTTCTGGCCCGTTGACTATTAGCTCAGAATTAAATTGTTGATGAACCCTGGACTATTGTATAGAAAATAGAACGAAAATGAACTAAACGTTTACGAGATCAGATGTTTAGTTAATAAATATTTTGCTACAATGACACACTTAGTTCTCTACCCGCCTCGTTCATTTCAATTAGCATATGCACGTAGTAAGTACACCATCATGCTTTTGGAATAAGTGTCTTTTCATATTCCACATTGATTATTTAGTTGTGGACACTACATCACCGCACTCCCTCTCGTGCTCTAGGTCCTCATCTTTGTAAGTCACCTTGATTTAGCACGTGTGTGTTTTATGGTTTCTTCATAAAAAACATTTTTTTTGCGAACTCCATGACAGTAGCTGAAGCAAGGGGCTATAGCAGCACACAAGTATGCAGGCTAGGGCGGGCATGCTTTGAGCTCGTGAAGTGAGCAGGTGAGAAATTGGAGCAGGTGAGAAGGCAACACTCCAACCTTTGGGAATTTCGCTAGTCAGTCCAGTCAAATTGAGCACGCTCTGCTCCCTGCTCCACTCTGCTCACATACTCTGGCTGGGAACACACTTGAACAACCTGGTGGCATGTCTGGTGGGGTAAGTGTGTGTGTCAGTTGACTATGCAAACAATTTGGAATCTTCTAATTATTTTCTTATAAAATCAAGAAGTGATGCAGTCAGTCTCTCCTCTACTTTTAACCAAGAGATACATACTGGCATGCATAGTATTAATATTAGCCCCCTGATTACATTGAAGAGCAAGACGTGCAGCTCTGTTCTGGGCCAGCTGCAGTTTTCTAGGTCCTTATTTGCAGCACCTGACAATATGACTGGACAATAATCAAGATAAGATAAAACTAGAGCCTGCAGGACTTTCTTCATAGAGTGTGGTGTCAAAACAGCAGAGCATCTCTTTATTACAGACAGAACTTTCCCCATCTTTACAACCATTGAATCAATGTTTTGACCATGAGAGTTTACAATCTAAGGTAACACCAATCAATCAAATGTATTTATGAAGCCCCTTTTACATTAGCCGATGTCACAAAGTGCTATACAGAAACCCAGCCTAAAACCCCAAACGGCAAGCAATGCAGTTGTAGAAGCACGGAGGCTAGGAAACCCTCCCCTAGGAAGAAACCTAGAGCGGAACGAGGCTCTGAGGGGTTGCCAGTCCTCTTCTGGCTGTGCCGGGTGGAGATTATAGCAGTACATGGCCAAGATGTTCAAATGTTCATAGATTACCAGCAGGGTCAAATAATAATAATCACAGTGGTTGTAGAGGGTGCAACAGGTCAGCACCTCAGAAGTAAATGTCAGTTGGCTTTTCATAGCCGATCATTCAGAGTTACAGGCAGCAGGTGCGGTAGAGGGAGAGAGTCAAAAACAGCAGGTCCGGGACAAGGTAGCACGTCCGGTGAACAGGTCAGGGCTCCATAGCCGCAGGCAGAACAGTTGGAACTGGAGCAGCAGCACGACCAGGTGGACTGGGGACAGCAAGGAGTCATCAGGCCAGGTAGTCCTGAGGCATGGTCCTAGGGCTCAGGTCCTCTGAGAGAAGAGAGAAAAAAGAGCAAGTTAGAGGGAGCATACTTAAATACACACAGGACACCGGAGAAGACAAGAAATACTCCAGATAAAACAGACTGACAAAGCACAATATTCAATAATCTGAGAACAGCGTTCAGCCACAAATGCAAGCCATACAGTTACCCGCCAAGTTGTGGAGTCAACAAAAGTCATAAATAGCATTATAAATCTTCACTTACCTTTGCTGATCTTCGTCGGAATGCACTCCCAGGACTCCCACTTCCACAAGAAATGTTTGTTTTGTTCGATTACGTCCATATGTATGTCCAAATACCTCCGTTTTGTTCGCATGTTTAGTTCACTATTCCAAAGGCACAATGCGCGAGCACAAAATCCAGACAAGGTCAAGAGTTCCATTACAGTTTGTAGAAACGTGTCAAAAGATGTTTACAATCAATCCTAAGGGTCTTTTCATAATAAATCTTCAATAATATTCCAACCGGACAATAGCATATTCATTACAGAGGAAAAAGAAGGCTCGGCGCGCCCGCGTGACCGCGCAGTAAACAACTGATTGGCCTCAGCCTAGTCCACTTGTTGAAACAGTTCTTATTTGACGCCCTTCCACAATAGAAGCCTCAAACAACTTTCTAAAGACTGTTGACATCTGCTGGAAGCCTTTGGAAGTGCAATCTGGCCCCATAGACACAGCATACAGGATAGGCAATCACTTAAATTAAACTACAAACCTCAGATTTTCCACTTCCTGGTTGGATTTGTCTCAGGTTTTTGCCTGCCATATGAGTTCTGTTATACTCAGACATCATTCAAACAGTTTTAGAAACTTCTGAGTTTTTTTCTATCCAATACTACAAATAATATGCATATATTAGCATCTGGAACAGAGTAGCAGGCAATACTGCCCCCCTGTCACCAAGAAGTTCAATTGTTTAACTTGGGTCAAAGGTTTCGGGTAGCCTTCAACAAGCTTCCACAATAAGTTGGGTGAATTTTGGCCCATTCCTCCTCACAGAGCTGGTGTAACTGAGTAAGGTTTGTAGGCCTCCTTGCTCACACATGCTCTTTCAGTTCTGCCCACAAATGTTCTATAGGATTGAGATCAGGGCTTTGTGATGGACACTCAAATACCTTACCGTTGTTGTTCTTAAGCCATTTTGCCACCACTTTGGAAGTATGCTTGGGGTCATTGTCCATTTGGAAGACCCATTTGCGACCAAGCTTTAACTTCCTGACTGATGTCTTGAGATGTTGCTTCAATGTATCCACATAATTTTCCTACCTCATGATACCATCTATTTTGTGAAGTGCCCCAGTCCCTCCTGCAGCAAAGCACCCCCACAACATGATGCTGCCACCCCCATGATGGTGTTCTTCGGCTGGCAAGCCTCCCCCTTTTTCCTCCAAACATAACGATGGTCATTATGGCCAAACGGTTCTATTTTGGTTTCATCAGACCAGGGGACATTTCTCCAAAAAGTACGATCTTTGGCCCCATGTGTAGTTGCAAACCGTAGTCTAGTTTTTATGACGGTTTTGGAGCAGTGGCTTCTTCCTTGCTGAGCGGCCTTTCAGGTTATGTCGATATAGGACTCGTTTTACTGTGGATATAGATACTTTTGTACCTGTTTCCTCCAGCATCTTCACAAGGTCCTTTGCTGTTGTTCTGGGGTTGATTTGCACTTTTCGCACCAAAGTACGTTCATCTCTAGGAGAAAGAACGCATCTCCTTCCTGAGCGGTATGACAGGTGCGTGGTCCCTCTGTGTTTGTACAGATGAATGTGGTACCTTCAGGTGTTTGGAAATTACTCCCAAGGATGAACCAGACTTGTGTCTACAATTGTTTTTGGTCTGAGGTCTCAGCTGATTTCATTTGATTTTCCCATGATGTCAAGCAAAGAGGAACTGAGTTTGAAGGTAGGCCTTGAAATACATCCACAGGTACACCTCCAATTGACTCAAATTATGTTAATTAGCCTATCAGAAGCTTCGAAAGCCATGGCATCCTTTTCTGGAATTTTCCAAGCTGTTTAAAGGCACAGTCAACTTAATGTATGTAAACTTCTGATCCACTGGAATTGTGATACAGTGAAATAATCTGCATGTAAACAATTGTTGGGAAAATTACTTGTGTCATGCACAAAGTAGATGTCCTAACCAACTTGCAAAAACTATAGTTTGTTAACAAGAAATTTGTGGAGTGGTTGAAAAACGAGTTTTAATGATCTAAGTGTATGTAAACCTTCGACTTTAACTGTAACTCCACCCACTTTGCCAAAGCACAGCTCCCACACCACTAGAGGGATATCCTCAAACCACCAACTTAATACCCTGAGAAAAGTCAGAGTATAACCCACAAAGATCTCCCCAAAGACACAAACCCGAGTGGGGCACAAACCCGAGCAGGAAGTGTCATGTATTGTCATGTTGTGTCCTGTTCCTGTTCTTACTCTTCACCCTGTCTCCCTCTGCTGGTCGTATTAGGTTACCTTTTCTTCCCCTCTTTCCCCCAGCTGTTCCTTGTCTTCTCTAACTACCTCGTTCACCCCTTTTCCCACCTGTTCCCTTTTTCCCTCTGATTAGGTCTCTATATCTCTCTCTGTTTCTGCTTCTGTCTTTGTCGGATTCTCGTTTGTGTTACTCATGCCTGAACCAGACTATCGTCGTGTTTGCTGCAACCTTGTCCTGTCCTGTCGGAATCTGCCTGTTCATCTAACCTTGTCCTGTCCTGTCGGAATCTGCCTGTCCATCTGAGCCTACGTGTGTTTCGTTATTAAAGAAACTCTGTTTTGTTAATTCGCTTTTGGGTCCTCATTCACGCACCTGACAGAAGAATCCGACCAAGAATGGACCCAGCGACTTCGGATCCTCTCCACTCAGCCGTCGAGATCCAGGGAGCGATGCTAGGCAGACACGAGCAGGAATTGTCTGCTGCTCGACATGCCGTTGAGACCCTGGCCACCCAAGTCTCCAACCTCACAGAACAGGTTCACCATCTCCGCCTCGATCCACCGGCCACTTCCAGGGCTTTCGAATCTCCGGAGCCCAGAATCAATAACCCGCCGTGTTACTCTGGGGAGCCCACTGAATGCCGCTCGTTCCTCACCCAGTGTGATATTGTGTTTTCTCTCCAGCCCAACACTTACTCCAGGAGCACTGCTCGTATCGCCTACGTCATATCTCTCCTTACTGGACGGGCTCGTGAGTGGGGCACGGCAATCTGGGAGGCAAGGGCTGAGTGTACTAACCAGTATCAGGACTTTAAGGAGGAGATGATACGGGTTTGTGATCGATCTGTTTTTGGGGAGGAGGCTTCCAGGGTCCTGTCTTCCCTATGTCAAGGTAATCGATCCATAACAGACTCCTCTATTGAGTTTCGCACTCTTGCTGCCTCCAGTGGCTGGAACGAGCCGGCTTTGCTCGCTCGTTTTCTGGAGGGTCTCCGCGCAGTGGTAAAGGATGAGATTCTCTCCCGGGAGGTTCCTTCCAACGTGGATTCCTTGATTGAACTCGCTATTCGCATTGAGCGACGGGTTGATCTTCGTCACCGAGCTCGTGGAAAGGAGCTTGCGTTCTCCGTTGCCCCCCTCTCCGCATCACTACCATCTTCCTCTGCCGGCTCGGGTGCTGAGCCTATGCAGCTGGGAGGTATCCGCATCTCGACTAAAGAGAGGGAACGGAGAATCACCAACCGCCTCTGTCTCTATTGCGGTTCCGCTGGTCATTTTGTCACTTCATGTCCAGTAAAAGCCAGAGCTCATCAGTAAGCGGAGGGCTACTGGTGAGCGCTACTACTCCTGTCTCTCCTTCAAGATCCTGCACTACCTTGTCGGTCCATCTACGCTGGACCGGTTCGTCAGCTTCCTGCAGTGCCTTGATAGACTCTGGGGCGGAGGGCTGTTTTATGGACGAGACCTGGGCTCGGGAACATGACATTCCTCTCAGACAGTTAAGGGAGCCCACGGCCTTGTTCGCCTTGGATGGTAGTCCTCTCCCCAGGATTCAGCGTGAGACGCTACCTTTAACCCTCACTGTCTCTGGTAATCATAGCGAAACCATTTCTTTTTTAATTTTTCGTTCACCTTTTACACCTGTTGTTTTGGGCCATCCCTGGCTAGTTTGTCATAATCCTTCTATTAATTGGTCTAGTAATTCTATCCTCTCCTGGAACGTCTCTTGTCATGTGAAATGTTTAATGTCTGCTATCCCTCCTGTTTCCTCTGTCTCTTCTTCACAGGAGGAGCCTGGTGATTTGACAGGGGTGCCGGAGGAATATCACGATCTGCGCACGGTGTTCAGTCGGTCCAGGGCCACCTCTCTTCCTCCACACCGGTCGTATGATTGTAGTATTGATCTCCTTCCGGGAACCACTCCCCCCCGGGGTAGACTATACTCTCTGTCGGCTCCCGAACGTAAGGCTCTCGAAGATTATTTGTCTGTAGCTCTTGCCGCCGGTACCATAGTCCCCTCCTCCTCTCCCGCCGGAGCGGGGTTTTTTTTTGTTAAGAAGAAGGACGGGTCCCTGCGCCCCTGCATAGATTATCGAGGGCTGAATGACATAACAGTGAAGAATCGTTATCCGCTTCCTCTTATGTCTTCAGCCTTCGAGATCCTGCAGGGAGCCAGGTTTTTCACTAAGTTGGACCTTCGTAACGCTTACCATCTCGTGCGCATCAGGGAGGGGGACGAGTGGAAGACGGCGTTTAACACTCCGTTAGGGCACTTTGAATACCGGGTTCTTCCTTTCGGCCTCGCTAACGCTCCAGCTGTCTTTCAGGCATTAGTCAATGATGTCCTGAGAGACATGCTGAACATCTTTGTTTTCGTTTACCTTGACGATATCCTGATTTTTTCACCGTCACTCCAGATTCATGTTCAGCACGTTCGACGTGTCCTCCAGCGCCTTTTAGAGAATTGTCTTTTTGTGAAGGCTGAGAAGTGCACTTTTCATGCCTCCTCCGTCACATTTCTCGGTTCTGTTATTTCCGCTGAAGGCATTAAGATGGATCCCGCTAAGGTCCAAGCTGTCATTGATTGGCCCGTCCCTAAGTCACGCGTCGAGCTGCAGCGCTTTCTCGGCTTCGCGAACTTCTATCGTCGTTTCATCCGTAATTTCGGTCAGGTGGCAGCTCCTCTCACAGCCCTTACTTCTGTCAAGACGTGCTTTAAGTGGTCCGTTTCCGCCCAGGGAGCTTTTGATCTCCTCAAGAATCGTTTTACATCCGCACCTATCCTTGTTACACCTGACGTCTCTAGACAGTTCGTTGTCGAGGTTGACGCGTCAGAGGTGGGCGTGGGAGCCATTCTTTCTCAGCGCTCCCTCTCTGACGACAAGGTCCACCCTTGCGCGTATTTTTCTCATCGCCTGTCGCCGTCGGAACGTAACTATGATGTGGGAAACCGCGAACTGCTCGCCATCCGCTTAGCCCTAGGCGAATGGCGACAGTGGTTGGAGGGGGCGACCGTTCCTTTTGTCGTTTGGACTGACCATAGGAACCTTGAGTACATCCGTTCTGCCAAACGACTTAATGCGCGTCAGGCGCGCTGGGCGCTGTTTTTCGCTCGTTTCGAGTTCGTGATTTCTTATCGTCCGGGCTCTAAGAACACCAAGCCTGATGCTTTATCTCGTCTCTTCAGTTCTTCAGTAGCCTCCACTGACCCCGAGGGGATTCTCCCTGAGGGGCGTGTTGTCGGGTTGACTGTCTGGGGAATTGAGAGGCAGGTAAAGCAAGCACTCACTCACACTCCGTCGCCGCGCGCTTGTCCTAGGAACCTTCTTTTCGTTCCCGTTCCTACTCGTCTGGCCGTTCTTCAGTGGGCTCACTCTGCCAAGTTAGCCGGCCACCCTGGCGTTCGGGGTACGCTTGCTTCCATTCGCCAGCGTTTTTGGTGGCCCACCCGGGAGCATGACACGCGTCGTTTTGTGGCTGCTTGTTCGGTCTGCGCGCAGACTAAGTCCGGTAACTCCCCTCCTGCCGGCCGTCTCAGGCCGCTTCCCATTCCCTCTCGACCGTGGTCTCACATCGCCTTAGATTTTGTCACCGGACTGCCTTCGTCAGCGGGGAAGACTGTTATTCTTACGGTTGTCGATAGGTTCTCTAAGGCGGCTCATTTTATTCCCCTTGCTAAGCTTCCTTCTGCTAAAGAGACGGCACAAATCATCATCGAGAATGTTTTCAGAATTCATGGCCTTCCGTCAGACGTCGTTTCGGACAGAGGTCCGCAATTCACGTCTCAATTTTGGAGGGAGTTTTGCCGTTTGATTGGGGCTTCCGTCAGTCTCTCTTCCGGCTTTCACCCCCAGTCTAACGGTCAAGCAGAACGGGCCAATCAGACTATTGGTCGCATCTTACGCAGTCTTTCTTTTCGCAACCCTGCGTCTTGGTCAGAACAGCTCCCCTGGGCAGAATACGCCCACAACTCGCTTCCTTCGTCTGCGACCGGGCTATCTCCTTTTCAGAGTAGCCTCGGGTACCAGCCTCCGCTGTTCTCATCTCAGTTCGCCGAGTCCAGCGTCCCCTCCGCTCAGGCTTTTGTCCAACGTTGCGAGCGCACCTGGAAGAGGGTCAGGTCTGCACTTTGCCGTTATAGGGCGCAGACTGTGAGAGCTGCTAATAAGCGTAGAACTAAGAGTCCTAGATATTGTCGCGGTCAGAGAGTTTGGCTCTCCACTCAGAACCTTCCCCTTAAGACAGCTTCTCGCAAGTTGACCCCACGGTTCATTGGTCCGTTCCGTATTTCTCAGATCATTAATCCTGTCGCAGTGCGACTTCTTCTTCCGCGATATCTTCGTCGCGTCCACCCGGTCTTCCATGTCTCCTGTGTTAAGCCCGTTCTTCGCGCCCCCGCTCGTCTTCCCCCCCCCCCCCCCCATCCTTGTCGAGGGCGCACCTATCTACAGGGTCCGTAAGATTTTGGACATGCGTCCTCGGGGCCGTGGTCACCAGTACCTAGTGGATTGGGAGGGGTACGGTCCTGAGGAAAGGAGTTGGGTTCCCTCTCGGGACGTGCTGGACCGTTCGCTGATCGATGATTTCCTCCGTTGCCGCCAGGTTTCCTCCTCGAGTGCGCCAGGAGGCGCTCGGTGAGTGGGGGGGTACTGTCATGTATTGTCATGTTGTGTCCTGTTCCTGTTCTTACTCTTCACCCTGTCTCCCTCTGCTGGTCGTATTAGGTTACCTTTTCTTCCCCTCTTTCCCCCAGCTGTTCCTTGTCTTCTCTAACTACCTCGTTCACCCCTTTTCCCACCTGTTCCCTTTTTCCCTCTGATTAGGTCTCTATATCTCTCTCTGTTTCTGCTTCTGTCTTTGTCGGATTCTCGTTTGTGTTACTCATGCCTGAACCAGACTATCGTCGTGTTTGCTGCAACCTTGTCCTGTCCTGTCGGAATCTGCCTGTTCATCTAACCTTGTCCTGTCCTGTCGGAATCTGCCTGTCCATCTGAGCCTACGTGTGTTTCGTTATTAAAGAAACTCTGTTTTGTTAATTCGCTTTTGGGTCCTCATTCACGCACCTGACAGGAAGATCACGTAAGTGACTCAACCCACTCAAGTGACGCACCCCTCCTAGGGACGGTATGGAAGAGCACCAGCAAGCCAGTGACTCAGCCCCTGTAATAGGGTTAGAGAGGGGAACTGGCCAGGTAGAGACCGCAAGGGCGGTTCGTCGCTTCAGTGCATTTCCGTTCACCTTCACACCCCTGTGCCAGACTACACTCAGTCATAGGACCTACTGAAGAGATTAATCTTCAATAAAGATAAAGGTCGAGACCGAGTCTGCGTCTCTCACATGGATAGGCAGACCATTCCATAAAAAATGATCTCTATAGGAGAAAGCCCTGCCTCCAGCTGTTTGCTTAGAAATTCTAGGGGCAATAAGCAGGCCTGCGTCTTGTGACCGTAACATGCGTGTAGGTAAGTACGGCAGGACCAAATCGTTAAGATAGGTAGGAGCAAGCCCATATAATGCTTTGTAGGTTAGCAGTAAAACCTTGAAATCAGCCCTTGCCTTAACAGGAAGCCAATGTAGAGAGGCTAGCATGGAGTAATGTGATACCATGTTTTGGTTATAGTCAAGATTCTAGCAGCTGTGTTTGCACTAACTTTAGTTTATTTAGTGCTTTATCCGGGTAGCTGGAAATTAGAGCATTGCAGTAGACTAATCTAGAAGTGACAAAAGCATGGATACATTTTTCTGCATCATTTTTGGACAGAAAGTTTCAGATTTTTGCAATGTTGCGTAGATGGAAAAAAGCTGTCCTTGAAACAGTCTTGATTTGTTCGTCAAAAGAGATCAGGTTCCAGAGTAACATCGAGGTCCTTCATTGTTTTATTTGAGACAACTGTTCAACTATCAACATTAATTATCAGATCCAACAGAAGATCTCTTTGTTTCTTGGGACCTAGAACTAGCATCTCTGTTTTGTCCGAGTTTAAAAGTAAAAATTTGCCGCCATCCACTTCCTTGTGTCTGAAACACAGGCTTCCTGGGAGGCAAATTTTGGGGCTTCGCCATGTTGCATCGAAATGTACAGCTGTGTATCGTCCGCATAGCAATAAAAGTTAACATTATGTTTCCAAATGACATCACCAAGAGGTAAAATATATATAATGAAAACAATAGTGGTCCAATAGTGATACTAGGTCCTGGCAGTGTTGTGCAGAGTCAGGACAACTGAGTTTTAGAGAAATATGCAGATTTAAAGAGGAGTCCGTAATTTGCTTTCTAATGATATGATCTTTTCCTCAAATAAGTTCATGAATTTATCACTGCTGAAATGAAGGCATCCTCGCTTGGGGAATTATGGTTTATAAAAATACATTTAGTTTTGTTCTTATTCTGCTCAATTAAGTTGGAAAAATAGGATGATCGAGCAGCAGTGAGGGCTCTTTGATACTGCACGGTACTGTCTTTCCAAGCTAATCGGAAGACTTTCAGTTTGGTGTAGCACCATTTCCTTTCGAATTTTCTGGAAGCTTGCTTCAGGGCTCGGGTATTTTCTGTATACCAGGGAGCTAGACACCAAGTAATTTAGTCTCCCCGACTTGCTCAACAGTCACATTACTCATTACCAGATTTCAACTGAGGTCTAGAACTTAGGGAATGTTCAGGATTAGTTTATTACTGGCCACACATTCTAAAACTGATTGCAACTATTTGTTTAGGGCAGTGATTTCACTAGCAGTGGTTGCTGACGTGTATAATGTTGAATCATCAGCATACATTGACGCATAGGCTTTACTTAAGGCTCGTGGTAGGTCATTAGTAAAAAAATATATAAAACTGTATGGGGCCAAGAGAGCTCCCCTGCGGTACACCACACTTCATATGTTTAACATTAAAATGAGCTTCCATTAAAGAAAACCCTCTGTGTTATATTAGATAACTCTGGATCCACAATATGGCAGAGGTTGAACACATACGTACGTTTTTTCAATAACAGGATATGGTCAATAATATCAAATGCTGCACAGAAATCTAACACAGCTTCCTCAATCTTCTTGTTATCAATTTATTTTAACTAATTGTCAGTCATTTGTGTCAGTGCAGTACATGTTGAGTGCCCTTCATTATAAGCATGCTGAAAATCAGTTGTTAATTTGTTTACAGAGAAATAGCATTGTATCTGGTCAAACACCATTTTTTTCCTAAAGTTTGCTAAGAGTCGGCAGCAAGCTGATTGTTCGGCTGTTAGAACCAGTAAAGGGTGCTTTACCATTCTTGGGTAGTGGAATGACTTTGGTTTCCTCCTGGTCTGACAACAAGAAAACAATTCCAGACTCAGATTAAAGATATGACATAGGAATGGCAATATAGTCTGCTACTATCCTCAAGTAGCTTTCCCTCTAAGTTGTCAATAGTTGGTGGTTTCTCATTATTGATGGACAATAATAATTTTTTCACCTCAGCCACACTAACTTAAAAAAAATCGAAATTACAATGTGTTTCCTTCATTATTTAGTATTTGATGCATGAATATGATGGCTCATTGTTGGCATTTCATGCCTAAATATGCCTACTTTGCCAATTAAATAGTCATTAAAGAAATTGGCAATATCAAAAGGTTTTCTGATATATTAGACATCTGATTCAATGAAAGTCTTTCTGCCCATAATTTCATTTAAAGTATTCTAAAGTTTTTTTACATCATACTTTATATAATTTATCTTGGTTTCATAACACAATTTCTTGTTATTTTTCTTCAGTTTTCACAATTTTTCCCAAGTTTGCCCAAGGAGGCCTTAACAGTTCTAACAGTCCATTTCTTAATAGGTGTATGCTTATCAATAACTGGATTAAAAAATATATATATATACACCAAGTGCAACATCTAGATGCTCCTCATTACACCCATCAGACCAACAAATACTTTTTTGTATCTTCAACATAGAAATCAGTACAAAGCATGTTGTATAATCGCTTATACACTATTTTAGTTTCAGCCTATGGAACTTTGGCTTTTCTAGATATGGCCACTATAATATGGTGAGTACATCCAATTGGTATGGATACAGCTTTAGAGCAGGGTTCTGCAGCATTGGTAAAAATGTGATCAATACACGTGGATGATACACACTGAACAAAAATATAAATACATATGAAGTGTTGGTCCCATGTTTCATGAGCTGAAATGAAAGATCCCAGAAATGCTCCATAAGCACAAAAATATTATATCCCTAAAATGTTGTGCACAAATTTGTTTACATCCCTGTTAGTGAGCGTAATCCCATTCACCTGACAGGTGTAGCATATCAAGAAGCTGACTAACATTACACAGGTCGAATCAAATAAGATGTTATTGGTCGCATACACATATTTTGCTGATGTTATTGCGGGTGTAGTGAAAAGCTTGTTAAAAAAAGTACTCAAAGCACTTCATGATGACAGAAGTGAGTGCTAAGGGGCGATATTCATTTAGTTCAGTTACCTTTGCTTTCTTGCGTACATGAACAATGGTGGACATCTTGAAGCAAGTGGGGACAGCAGACTGGCAGCCTTGCGAGGGTTAACACGCTTAAATGCCTTACGTCGGCCACGGAGAACAAGAGCTCACAGTCCTCGGAAGCAGCAGTGGCAAGCGTTGGCGCCACTGTGTTTTTCTCGAAGCAGGTGTTTAGCTTGTCCGGTAGCAAGACGTCGGTGTTCACAACGTGGCTGGTTTTCCCTTTATAATCCGTGATTGTCTGGAATCCCTGTCACATAAGTCTCGTGTCTGAGCCAATGAATTGCTACTCCACTTTATCTCTGTACTGACATTTTACCTGTTTGATTGCCTTACAGACGGCATAACTGGACTGTTTGTACTCAACCATATTCCCAGTCATCTTGCCGTGGTTAAATGTGGTTGTTCGCACTTTCCGTTGTGCGCGAATGCTGCCATCTATCCACGTTTTTGGGTTTGGATAGGTTTTAATCGTCACGGTGGGAACAAATCCCCCTATACACTTCATGATGAACTCAGCCACCGTGTCAGTGTATACGTTAATGTAATTCTCAAAGGCAACCCAGAAAATACACCAGTCTGTGTGATCAAATCAATCTTGAAGCGTGGATTGCGATTGGTCAGACCAGCGTTGACCAGACCTTACCGTGGGTACTTCCGCTTTGAATTTCTGCTTATAGGAAGGGAGGAGCAGAATCGAGGCATGATCTGATTTACCAAAGGGAGGGTGGGGAGGGCCTTGTAGCCATCCCGCAAGGGAGAGTAGCAATGGTTGAGAGTTTTTGATGCGAGAGTAGCGCAGGCGATGTGTTGGTAAAACTTTGGTAACGTTTTCCTCAGATTTGGTTTATTAAAGTCCCCAGCTACAATAAATCCGGCCTCATGATATGCAGTTTCCAAATTGCACAAAATTCAGTGTAGTTCCTTGAGAGCGTTTGGTGGTATCGGCTTGAGGGGGAATATACATGGCTGTGACGAATTCTCTCGGGAGGTAATGCGGTTGGCATTTGACTGTGTGGTATTCTAGATAGGGTGAACAAAAGGACTTGAGTTCCTGTCCGTTACCACAATCACACAATGAGTAGTTTATGATGAAACATACACCTCCGCCTTTCTTTTTCCCAGAGAGTTCTTTATTCCTGTCTGCGCAATGTACTGAGAACCAGCTGGCTGTATGGACAAGGACAGTATATCTGGAGAGAGCCTTGATTCCGTGAAACAGAGTACGTTACAGTCTCTGTCTCTCTGGAAGGATATCCTTGCCCTGAGCTTGTCTACTTTATTGTCCAGGGACTGAACATTAGCGGGTAATATACTCGGAAGCATTGGATGGTTTGCATGCCTCCTGAGTTGGACTAAAAGTCCACTCCGAATACTTCTTCTCCACCAGCAGTGTCTTGGAGCAGACCCTTGGATAAGTGGAATTGGCTTGGGGGGTATTTCTGGTCAAAATGCTGCTCTGATATCCAAAGTTATTTCTGACTGTATGTAATAATACAAAAAAAGTCCTGAGCTAATGAGGTGAGAAATAACACAAAAACGAACAAAATATTGCAAAGTTGCTTAGGAGCCAGGAACCAAGCAACCATGTATATTGGCGCCATCTTGTTAACCTTGTGCTGGGGACAATAAAAGACTACTTCCATCACTAGCCGGCTACCACCCGGCTACTCAACCCTGCTCTACATTGGAATCACTTGCCACTTTAATGGAACACTAGTCATTTTAATAATGTTTACATACTGCTTTACTCATCTCATATCTATATACTGTATTTTAGTCAATGCCATTCTGACATTGCTAGTCCTAATATTTCCCACCTGGACAAAAGGAACACTTATGTGAGAATGCCATTCATTGACTACAGCTCAGCATTCAACACCATAGTACCCTCAAAGCTCAACACTAAGCTAAGGATCCTGGGACTAAACACCTCCCTCTGCAACTGGATCCTGGACTTCCTGACGGGCCGCCCCCAGGTGGTGAGGGTAGGTAGCAACACATCTAACACGCTGATCCTCAACACGAGCACCCCAGGGGTGCGTGCTCAGTCCCCTCCTGTACTCCCTGTTCACCCACTTTAAGTTTGCAGACAACACAACAGTGGTATGCCTGATCACTGGCAACAACCTATAGGGAGGAGGTCAGAGACCTGGCCGGGTGGTGCCAGAATAACAACCTATCCCTCAACATAACCAAGACTAAGGAGATGATTGTGGACTACGGGAAAAGGAGGACCGAGTACGCCCCCATTCTCATTCGATGGGGCTATAGTGGAGCAGGATGAGAGCTTCAAGTTCCTTGGTGTCCACATCACCAACAAACTAGAATGGTCCAAACACACCAAGACAGTCGTGAAGAGGGCACGACAAAACCTATTCCCCAGGAAACTAAAAAGATTTGGTATGGGTCCTGAGATCCTCTGGTTGCATCACTGCCTGGTACGGCAATTGCTCGGCCTCCGACTGCAAGGCACTACAGAGGGTAGTGCATACGGCCCAGTACATCGCTGGGGCTAAGCTGCCTGCCATCCAGGACCTCTACACCAGGCGGTGTCAGAGGAAGGCCCTAAAAATTGTCAAAGACCCCAGCCACAGACTGTTCTCCCTACTACCGCATGGCAAGCGGTACCGGAGTGCCAAGTCTAGGACAAAAAGGCTTCTCATCAGTTTTTACCCCCAAGCCATAAGACTACTGAACAGGTAATCAAATGGCTACCCAGACTATTTGCATTGTGTGCCACCCCCAACCCCTCTTTTACGCTGCTGCTACTCTGTTTATCATATATGCACAGTCACTTTAACTATACATTCATGTAGATATGTACATACTACCTCAATTGGCCCGATCAACCAGTGCTCCCTCACATTGTCTAACTGGGCTATCTGCATTGTGTCCTGCCACCCACCACCCGCCAACCCCTCTTTACGCTACTGGTACTCTCTGTTCATCATATATGCATAGTCACTTTAACCATATCTACATGTACATACTACCTCAATCAGCCTGACAAACCGGTGTCTGTATGTAGCCTCGCTACTGTATATATAGCCTTGCTTATTGCTTTATTGTTGTTTTTATTTCTTTACTTACCTATTGTTTACCTAATACCTTTTTTGCACTGTTGGTTAGAGCCTGTAAGTAAGCGTTTCACTGTAAGGTCTACACCTGTTGTATTCGGCGCAGGTGACAAATAAACTTTGATGTTGAGACTGGTGTTTTGCGGGTACTATTTAATGAAGCTGCCAGTTGAGGACTTGTGAGGCGTCTGTTTCTCAAACTAGACACTCTAATGTACTTGTCCTCTTGTTCAGTTGTGTAAATGTTATTTATCTTCTTTATTACATGTATTGTTTTTAATTTTGGACCTGCATTGTTGGAGCTCGGAGATTAAGATTTTCACTGTATCTTGCCAATACACCTGCAACCCTGTACATGTGACTATTAAACTTCTAGTCTAATCTAGCAGATGTACGCAATGTCCCCATGCTCTCTGGCAGCTTTCATAGCTGGGATAAGTTCTTTCCGCCTCTGGGGCCCAGCTTCCGAGTAGCCCTCGTTGACGATGTTGGTTCCTCTCAAGTTTTTGGCTCTCTCCAGAACAGCCATCTTGTCCTTCCTTATAAGGTAATGTATTTGATGTTATCATGAGAAAGGCCCATCATGCGTGGGCTCAAACAGCTATTAGTGTTATATCATACACAGTGACAATACATTTTCATGTGACAATCAACATCCCAAATACTAACATTTAAGACCAAAACACATGCAAATGGCGACAGAGGAGGAGGAAATTATTTATGTTCAAATGTCTGCAACATTATTGCATTGCACACAATGCAAACCGATACGTTTTTTTTCTCTGTCAAAGGTCATTTAATAACCAAGCCTGAATTGCAGTCTGACAAATTAATTTGCAATGTGGATGTTGTTCAGAGCAGGATTGCGCCAATGTCCTCACCAACACACATGAAATGAATTACAAGGTGGACTGGTGTAGCACAGCACTGAACATCATAACCTTGAAAGACCTTCACTGGCAGAGAATACTGAGATGACACTGTCCTCTCTGTAAACGTGGACCTATCGCCCCCTGTTGAACAAATTGGAGAAAGCAGCAAATGACGTCAAAGTGCCATGGGCCATTCAAGGGATGGTGCCAGGGTGGTATTAAGCCTAGTCTACTGTGGTTTGATTCAAAGATGGAGTATGATCTAACAGTGTTTTTATAGCACTATACTCAAATGAAACTTGTACAGAAAACATTATAAATAGTGTAGCATATTAACCTATTCTAGTATTGCACTCTGGCCTATCTCTATCTCTCTACAATTCACCTGACTCAGTGTGCATGTCTGGGAGGCAGCCGGAGTTACATAACAAATGCAATCACTGGGGGGATTGGATTAAGCTGGCCCGGGTTGAACAGAGCTATGGCCCGTCACGTGACCGGGCAAAGTCGGTGAGGGAGGCACACCCTGCTCAATTCAAACTGTCATTTGTGGTGCTCGGTCATGTAGTCACCAAGCCAGCATGATGTATTGTTCAGAAACATACATCTCTTTCCCATGAAACATATGCTTGAATTTTCAGACTAGGTTTCATTGGGAATGCAGAAAAATCATTTTTATCAAAAGCAATCACTTTTGCATGTGAAAACACTGAATCCTACTTATTACTCCTATTCATTAACCTGAAATAGTTTTCTTTGGCCGACAGCCAGAACGGGGAACCAGGTTCACGGAGGGAAGGCAGCCTGGTTCCGAAACAAATGTAATCACTTTTTGCAGAGGCACCGGGACAGTTTAATCGAATCCCCTCAGTGCCAACCTGTACTCTGGATTAGGAACCGGGGAAGAAAACAAATGCACTACAGCTCATGACTTTATCCAATTACCAGCCACAGCAAATTGGCACACAGTAGGCTAAGAATCCAGAACAAGCGAGAAACCAGAGAAAATAATCAAATAAGAAGCTTCAGCCAATTAAAAATCTCAAGTACATAGTAGGCCTACCGTAGTCTGAACAGTGCCTAGCCCTCTATCAACAAGTAGGCATACCTGAACCTCCGCTGCTAAAAACAAACATTTATTTTGTAGCCATGATTAAAACAAAAAAGTTATCAAAACATAACAACCGACTATTCAGTAGTGATGTTACATTTGATACTGGAGCCCAAAGACGTGTCAAAAATCGAAAATCAGTTGACTTCTTCTTTGGAGTTTAACGTCAGTTGGCATCCAATATGTTGCATTACCGCCCCCAACTGGACTATACTATGAATCCATTTTACTAACCCTACAGTCATTAAAAACTCACTACACCATTCCACTACTTTGACCCTATCTGCTTCTGCACCATGCCAACGGCCTGGGAAGACGGGACACTACCACTCAACACACCCTGTAACTCTTGCACCTGTTTACGTTGACCCCCCCCCCCCCCTTTGTTTTTACACTGCTGCTACTTGCCGTTTATTATCTATGTATAGTCATTTTACCCCAACCTACATGTATAATCTACCTCGACTAACCTGTACCTCCGCACATAGACTCTGTACTGCTACCCGCTTTATATAGCCTCGTTATTGTTATGTAATTTTATTGTATGACTTTTTATTTTTTACTTTAGTTTATTTAGTAAACATTTTCTTAACTCTATTTCTTGAACTGCATTATTGGTTAAGGGCTTGTAAGTACGTATGCATTTCACGGTAAGGTGACAAATCAAATGTGACCGACTGGCTCGATTCGAGGCAAAATTTGCAATTGTGTTTTTTTTACATTGGTTAAAAGTAGAGAATCAGAGCTAGAAAATTGTATTTCATTCACTACATTGAGGAACAATGGGAAAGTAATTCTGCTTTGAAAGTTGATAAACTTGTAACCTCAGAAAATGGCCTTTGAATGTTTTGGTATCTACTGGAGAGCTCTTCTTTGTCTACACCCATTCAGTATCGTTCCCACCCTCTTAAGCTTTAGCCCCACCCATCTCTTTAAGGGTTGATCCAAGTGTTCTGACCTAACAACAGCAGTCAAGCACCCAAGCTAACATTAGCTAACTAATTCCAGCCACAAATGAGAGAACAGCTCACTGACCATTTTACTCGCCCTAGCAGAGCTGGTTAGACTGTGTTTATGTTATCCAGAGCGTTGGTGACTGCAACTGTGTTGCTGGCAACAATTTAGTATTAAATGTCAGGAATTGTGAAAAACTGAGTTTAAATGTATTTGGCTAAGGTGTATGTGAACTTCCAACTTCAACTGTATCTCACATACCTAGATTTTACATGAGTTGGGAGCAACACTTCATTAATTAAACAACAGTAAACTGATTGGCTTTCCTCCTTCTTTCCGGCTATCATGTGTTTACCATTCCTGGCATGTTCAACCTAAACCACAAAGCCCTATGTCCAACAAGACGCCAGAGATGACAAGATTAGTGCCTGACTCAGAAACTCCTAGCTTTCCACATATGTCGATAGCTTGTAGAGCTTTCTCCTTTTGCTCTTTTGACACACACAAAATCAACATAATTCCTCTCCATGTCACTCTGACCGATTGTGCTTTTCCCAATTCGTCCATCACAATCTTTGAGACCGCAAACGGGTCACTCAAAAAAACATAACTACACGTGAATTGCACTCCATCAAACTGGTGTACATTTCCAACTTTAACCCTTTAAGTTCCACTCTTCTTTACCATCGCACACTCATTCTCACCAACTTACTCACGCCAACAGAATCGCACAATACTTCCACTTCCGCCATTGCTTGCTCGAGGTCCTCTCCGTTGTCAACCCCCAGACTACCAAAACAGTGTGCCAATCTTCAATTCCAAGCTGCATCCAAACACCGACCTCTACTGGATAACGTACTTACAAATGCAGTTAGGATGTTTTACATGTAGGCCTGTTTTTTTTTGACCGGTAACATAGCAGGTAAAGTATGACATTATGGAACATTCAGCAATGTAAGGGTATCGGGTCGAATCTTGGAGAAGGACAATTATTTGGAAAAAGGTTTTATGTGAAACCACACTTTTTGCACATTGTTGGTAAAATAATTTGTTTATGGCATTCCAACTGACAGTAGGCTAATAACGCCACCCCTTACTGCTGCGCCACATAGTTTTGATGAAAACAGTAGGAAAAAAACTCTGACAAAAACTCTGACAATCAAAACGATGCGCCGACAGAGAGGGCTGCCACGTTTCTAGTCCTTAGGAAACGTTGCAGTATTTTTTTAATGCATTATTTCTTACAAATCTTAAGTGTTATTACATACAGCCAGGAATCCCTATTGGATATCGAAACTGCGTCAACTTACCAGCACTACGACCAGGAATACGACTTTCTAAAAGCAGATGCTTTGTCCGCACCACCCAGGGTGCATTTAAACTGATTCCAGAGGCCGATCCAAAACAACGCCGCCGGAGGAGAGGGTGTCGGATCGGTCTTCTAGTCAGACTTCGGAGGCGCGCACACCACCCACCACCCACAGTATATTACTCGTTAATGTCCCTAGATAATAAAGTTGACGAAATCAGGGCAAGGGTTGCTTTCCAGAGAGACATCAGGGATTGTAACATACTGTGTTTCATGGAAACATGGCTTTCTCGGGATATGCTGTCGAAGTCGGTACAGCCACCTGGATTCTCAGTGCATCGTGCCGGCAGGAATAAACATCTCTCTGGGAAGAAGAAGGGCAGGGGTGTATGTTTCATGATTAACGATGTATGGTGGTGTAATTGTAACAACAAACAGGAATTCAAGTCCTTTTGTTCACCTGACCTAGAATTCCTCACAATCAAATGCCGCCTGTATTATCTCCCAAGAGAATTATTTTGGTTATTATCACAGCCGTTTATATCCCCCTCAAGCCGATACCACGACGGCCACGACTCAAACAGGAAGTACCCATGCTAAGGATTATTCAACGCTGGTCAGACCAATCGGAATCCACGCTTCAAGATTGTTTTGATCACACGGACTGGGATATGTTCTGGGTAGCCTCAGAGAATTGTTTCGACGTGTACGCAGATTCGGTGAGTGAGTTTATAAGGAAGTGTTAACCTCTCTTGGGTATGTGGGATGCTAGCGTCCCACCTGGCCAACATCCAGTGAGATTGCAGAGCGCCAAATTCAAATACAGAAATACTCATTATAAAAATTCAGAAAAGATACAACTATTTTACATAGGTTTAAAGATGAACTTCTTATGAATCCAACTACGGTGTCAGATTTAAAAAATGCTTTACGACGAAAGCATAGCTTACATTTATTTGATAACATAGCCCAGCAGACAAATCATTACAAACTGTAATCAGCCAAGTAGAAGAGTTACACAAGTCAGAAATGGAGAGAAAATTAATCACTTACCTTTTATGATCTTCATATGTTTGCACTCAGAAGACATTCATTTATTCAATTTTTGTTCGATAAAGTCTCTCTTTATATCCGAAAACCTCTTGTTTGCGCGTTTTCTTTAGTATTCCACAGGCTCAAACGCAGTCACAACAGGCAGACAAAAAATCCAAATTGTATCCATAAAGTTCATAGAAACATGTAAAACGATGTTTATTTTCAATCCTCAGGTTGTTTTTACCCTAAATAATCGATAATATTTCAACCGGACAATTACGTCATCAATATAAAAGGTAAACAAGAAAGGCACTCTCTCGGTCGCGCGCATGAAAAAGCTCTGTGACACGGCAGGGTCCACTCATTCAGACTGCTCTTAGTCCCTCATTTTTCAGAATACAAACCTGAAACAATTTCTAAAGGCTGTTGACATCCAGTGGAAGGCATAGGAATTGCAATTTGAGTCCTAAGTCAATGCATACTGTAATGGCATTGAATAGAAAACGACAAACAAACACAAAAATCCTACTTCCTGAATGGATTTTTCTCAGGGTTTCGCCTGCCAAATCAGTTCTGTGATACTCACAGACATTATTTTAACAGTTTTGGAAACTTTAGAGTGTGTTTTCTACCCAAATATACTAATCATATGCATATCCTAACTTCTGGACCTGAGTAGAAGGCAGTTTAATTTAGGCATGCTTTTCATCAAAAATTCAAAATGCTGCCCCCTACCCTAGAGAAGATAAGGAGATGTTGTACCCACTGTGACTATTAAAACCTACCCTAACCAGAAATTGTGGATAGAATGCAGCATTTGCGCAAAACTGAAAGCACGTACCACACCATTTAACCATACCAAGGCGACTGGGAATATGGCAGAAAACAAACAGAGTAATCATTCCCTCCGCAAGGGCAATCAAACAAGCAAAATGTCAGTATAGAGACAAAGTGGAGTCACAATTCAGCGGCTCAGACACGAGATGTACAGTGGGGCAAAAAAGTATTTAGTCAGCCACCAATTGTGCAAGTTCTCCCACTTAAAAAGATGAGAGAGGCCTGTAATTTTCATCATAGGTACACTTCAACTATGACAGACAAAAAAAAAGATTTTTTATGAATTTATTTGCAAATTATGGTGAAAAATAAGTATTTGGTCACCTACAAACAAGCACGATTTCTGGCTCTCACAGACCTGTAACTTCTTCTTTAAGAGGCTCCTCTGTCCTCCACTCGTTACCTGTATTAATGGCACCTGTTTGAACTTGTTATCAGTATAAAAGACACCTGTCCACAACCTCAGTCACACTCCAAACTCTACTATTACTGGAAGCTGAGACAGGAGGGGTCAGGAGACACTGTGGCCCCATCCGATGACATCCCCAGACCGGGCCAAACAGGAAGGATACAAGCATTTCGCTACACTCGCAATAACATCTGCTAACCATGTGTATGTGACCAATAAAATTAGATTTCCTATTTATTGCTGACCAACAGATGTCACTAATGTGCATTATGAACTGATATCGAAGCTCAGAGTAGGCCTAATTAACTGTTTTCTAGCACAATTCAGCTGTTTAACTGCCTGCAGCCAAATTCAGACAAAAGAGTAAAAGCAGCTCTTTTGGAAGGGAACAAACGAATCGGGAACCAAATCACATCAGTCTGTCCTATCTGGTGTAATTCTCCTGTCATATCTGGGGTCCTATGTGAACGTAAGTATATTCCCTCTAATTGTCCCATCTCTCTTTCTCCCCTCCCCAGAGACCTGAGCCCTAGGACCATGGCCTCAGGACTACCTGGCCTGACGACTCCTGGCTGTCCCCGTCTCCAGTCCACCTGGTCGTGCTGCTGATCCAGTTTCTGCTGTTCTGCCTGTGGCTATGGAACCCTGACCTGTTCACCGGATGTGCTACCTTGTCCCAGACCTGCTGTTTTTGACCCTCTCTCTCCCCCTCCCTCTCTCCCTTTCTCTATCTTTGTCTCTCTACTGCACCTGCTGTCTCAACCGCTGAATGCTTGTCTATGAAAAGCCAACTGAAATTTACTCCTGAGGTGCTGACCTGTTGCAACCTCTACAACCACTGTGATTATTATATGACCCTGCTGGTCAACCATGAACATTTGAACATCTTGAAGAACGATCTGACTTTAACGATCTGACTTTAATGTACCCTTATAATCTCCACCCGGCACAGCCAGAAGAGGACTGGCCAACCCTCAGAGCATGGTTCCTCTTTAGGTTTCTTCCTATGTTCCTGCCTTTCTAAGGAGTTTTTACTAGCCACCATGCATTTACATCTGCATTGCTTGCTCTTTGGGGTTTTAGGCTGGGTTTCTGTACAAGCACTTCGTGACATCTGCTGATGTAAAAAGGGCTTTAGAAATACATTTGACTGATTGAATTATCTGTGAAAGAGCCATTAATTTTGCTTCCTGATTTGCATACTGTTACTATTGCTTTTTGAGCTCCAGGCAACAATTATCTGCAGATAAATTATAAAAACATTCTCTGAAGATGGTAAGGAACAATATAGATACAAATTCCGGTCAACACTCATTTTTTCAGTGCATACATTTTTTTCCCTTTATTTTGCAGGCCATCTAATAATTTGGTCAGGTAAAAATGTATTTGAAATCACATTTCAAGTTCTGACATAATGGTACGTTTTAGGCTTTAAATTAGAGATTGAAAACTTTTTCATGGTTTTAGGTATTTTCTAAGTACTGAATGAAGAGCAGTTTGGGAGCCAAATTAACGGCTCTTTTAGGTGAAGGGAGCCAAAGATACCTGGGATATGCTGAATTTAGACGGGATACTGTGGCATGTAAACATCTTATCCAGTTTACTGTTGTTTTTCACGGTCTGAGCAGACTCAGTTTCGTTTATCATGGGTGTTGTTTATGATGTTTGTCTGATTGTCAAACCAATCACTTAAAAAAAGCAGGCTACCTGTACAGGTCATCCACTATAATAATTTCCGTAATCATTTATTTTGCTGATACTCAATACTATTAGGTATTTGTTGTGGAATTGTTAGATATTGCTGCAATATCGGAACTGGAAGCACACGCATTTCGCTACACCAGTGATAACATCTGCTAAACTCATGTATGTGACCAATAAATTGTATTTTATTTGATAATTTGACTGCAAGAAATGCATAATCCTGCAGGAGTACATATTATAGTACTCGACATGTGAGAGATTATAGGCCTACAATCAAGTGTCCATATTTCAATTACTATATTTATTATTATATTATATTATATTATTATATTTCAAATACTATTCCATTTAACCCATATTCATTTAAATGAGGGAAATTATGTTTCATCATGGTAACAGGGATAGCCTACTCGTGAGCGGGAAATATCAAAGGCACATGCATGGAAACTGTTTATCCCGAATAAGACCCTGAGCGGGCGTTTAGCTACTATCCGGTGCGCATGTTGCATCTTGTGGACGTTTTTGTCTTTTACTAAAACATATTTTTCGTCTAGTGAAAACTCCGCCCACTTCTACGACTTCGTTCATTGCGTTTGCGCTGTGTTCTCTCCTCACAACTATCTACTTTTTGGCGATTTAATCATGTCTTTGGAGGTGGAATCGGCAGAGTAAGTATTCTAGGTGTTCATATTTGCACAACTGTAAATGGTTGTTTGATTTGTTTCTTTATTGTGGTTCACGTGGCAGGTCTAAACTCAGTTGAGGCCTAACAGTACCACAACCTGCAAGCAGCTTGTAGCCACCCCCAGCTTGCTAAGCTAACATCACTTTGCTAACCAGCCTACTAGATACCTAGCTATGTTTCATTAGCAAGTGTTGTGTGTTTTTGTAACCACTAGTGGTCTTTTAGCTTAGGTTATGATAGTGTTGCAGCCATATAGTATGTACTCGCTAACTTAGCTGTTCTGATAGGCTAGCTAGCTACATCGTTAATCAGCCCAGCTAGCTAACGTTAGCTAGTTTGCAAGCGAACAAGATAGACCGAGCTTGTCTTGCATCAAAACATGACGTACCTTGATGGAGTCTACCTTGATTTTGCAGCGTGATTCGTCTGATAATGCAGTACCTGAAAGAGAACAATCTGCACCGAACACTGACCACCCTTCAGGAAGAGACCACCGTGTCTTTGAACACTGTGGACAGTATCGAGAGTTTCGTGGCAGACATCAACAGTGGCCATTGGGACACTGTGCTGCAAGCTATCCAGTCACTCAAGCTCCCTGACAAGACTTTGATAGACTTGTATGAACAGGTAAGAAGTTGGTGTGTTGCATTTTGAATTTGTATGTACCATAACTGTATTTACCATCTAGTAATTTACTGCTATGTCAATATGTTTTCTGTAAGATGGAGAGTTAATATATTTGTTTGTTCCCCCCCAGGTGGTGTTGGAGCTCATTGAGTTGAGAGAGTTGGGCGCAGCCAGGTCTTTGCTAAGGCAAACAGACCCCATGATCATGCTGAAGCAGACCCAACCAGAGAGGTACATTCACCTGGAGAACCTGCTGGCTCGCTCCTACTTTGACCCCAGAGAGGTGAGTTGACATCTCCCAACATTACACCCTGCACAGGGGAGATATAACTCCGTATGCACTGTTTTCCAGGTTCTGTCATGAGTCTGGTTCTCTGTGCATCAGTTGCATGCCTGGACATCCATTTATTGAACACCAAAAAATCACCCTAACTTTACTTGTGTTCCCCTGAAATAAAGCATGAAGAAATGTCCTATAGAGTTTTGACTTTGCCACTTGTATCTTTTTCTTCCATTGTCACTCAAATGAAGCCCGAATTCCTAAAAGCATCTTAAGGCTAAGTTCATTGTTAGAACCGTTGTAGGAGCAGTGGCAATTTTAGCATCTAAATCTTGGTGGGGCAAAACAAAAATAAGTGTGATGCATGCCAGCAAAGCCACTACGCATAAACATATCTGATATGGCAGACTTGCTTAAACAAATGTGGCTTCTACTGACCATTGAGATGTACAAACTATAGCGTAAGGAGACAAGTGGATAAGAGGCAATCCGTCATTTCGATTAAGACATTAATGAGCAAGCGACGACGGACGTAGTCACTAACTATTTGTTCAGCACTTTTTGAAATGTACAGCGACAGAATTCAGAACATGGGCCGTCCTTACAGTATACTCCCTGTACACGTCAGAACCGTACAATAAATAAATGGGACATATAAACAGACAATGAAAGCTCTTACAATATTCAATGATTACATTTCTCTAAAACAGGTTATAGGCTATATGTGCACCACCAAGTTAGAACAGTAGGCTAAATTAAGAGGTGAAAATAGACCACATTATTTGGGTATTTGCGTGTCAAAAAAGATACACGTCATTTAACACTATTTGACGCCTTAAATAAGCTTTTAATTTGACACGTCAAATAACACAATTATGTTATAGAATGTTGTGTGTGCTGGATTTGCACGTGCAAGACAAGCACCACAACTACTATCAGTAGCACTGTCAAAGCTGTACCCAAAAAAGGAGCCAAACAAGCACATACCGGGCCACAAACGATGTGTTTACAATACCGCTTTGGTGAAAATAGACCAAATTATTAGGGTGAGGCACACGGGCTACTAACCGCTTACTACACAACCTCTATTAACTAGATTCGAACAAGGTACTGCAGTGACGATGCAGTGTCTTAGATACACTTAGTATTACTTTCTTAGTTAGAGTATACATATCTCCCTTGCATATGACATAATTTATGGAGCAGCATACAATATATCTTTGGACTCACCTTGTGAAGTCGAAGTCTGGCATTCTCTGAATTTATGGAGGGAACTTGGGGGGGGGGGGACACAGTCACTCCATTGAATAGCAGGCTAACATTAGTGGTTTCTTTGCAACGCTTACAGTTAGCCGCTGATTACTTCCAAACGACTCATTATTGAATTTGCGATTTCCAATTTATGTAATGTTTATGGTCGATGAGCATCGATAAATTGTATCTATATTTTCTCCATTATTTCTCTTCATATGACAAGTATTAAAAAGGATTTGCCAGTATATTGTCGACTTGATGATGACTGGTAGCTAAGACTTTAAAAGTAATGTGTTGACGTGATCAGTCCAATCAAAGCTACTGTAGATTTAACATGATTTGATGTCATTCTATCTGCGGCTAATAACCTTGAGCTTTCTTGGATGGACACTTCTAATATAACTCCATAGCAGAACCCAAGGTGTTAAAAGTTTTGAGCTCTAACCTTAGAATTGGGTGACATATTGTCCCATGAGTGACAGAAAACTGAGCCAATCAGGTGCACCGCTCTGCATTTTCTGCTGGCTAGCCCCACCACAGAAACACCTGAGCTAGGCTGAAACACCTGCATTATGGAGCTGCCTTACTCACTTCTACTTAAGTGTGGTGCTCTGCCTCACCTGCCCTGAATGACGGGTCGCCGCTGTGTAGGAGCATCGTTGTGTCCCAAAATCATTGTTACTAAAGTTGCACTTGAAAACGGTTGTTATTTACAGGCTGCCTCAGATCACTTGTAGAACAGCTAAGTGCGTTATTAGATGCTTTTTTTTGCCCTTCCATGTCACTTTAAATACAGAAGATCTCCCCTAAACAAACAATCAAGATGTTTATTTGTCTCTGTGACCGCAGATAACTTCAGAACAAAGTCGACTACAAATAAGAAGTTTGTTTTTGCAATTGTTACAAACAAGCAATGGATAAAAATATTAATTACATGAAAACAGATGACTGTATTAAAAGATGAACACAGTTTAGGCTACGTAGGCCTATATATTTCAATCATATTGAAATAATTTTCTCAATATATTTAATAATGCGTAACAACGTATGCAATAATGTGCCAAATCTTGATTTAATGCATTATTTGCCTATTGGTTACTCATTAGAATAAGCCGCCTAAACATTTTCAGCAATAGGTGATATCTCTTTAGGAGCTGATCTGTCGGCAGTATTGTGGAATAAATATAACACGATTATGAATGAAGAAATCTGATCAGAGAGCAGCGCTGCCTTTCTTTCAATCCTATCGGTATCGACAGATGCCTTAGCGAACATTTTCTCTGCGTGCTTTTTTGGGGAAACGTTACATCTTTGGCCATTTGAAAGAAGGGTGCTCTACCGGGAAACCGGGACTGGGTCGGTTTTTGTTATGGTATCTTACGAGTTCCTGCAGTCTTGTTTGTCATTGCCCAGTGTCTGTATGCTCTCCCTCTGTGTCCTCCCAGGCCTACCCAGACGGAAGCAGTAAGGAAAAGAGGCGTGTGGCCATCGCCCAGGCCCTGGCCGGGGAGGTCAGCGTGGTGCCCCCCTCCCGTCTCATGGCCCTGCTGGGACAGGTGGGTGACATGTTCCTATACCTCTGGGCACCCATCATAGGGTCTTTTCACGTTAGTTCAGCACACACAGTGTGAGCTACGAGCAGGCTAATATTCTGTTGCAGCAGCTTGATGTCTCACATTTTGAGACCACCGATTTTAGTATTTTAACTGCCATCTTTTAACCACCATCTCGCTCAGTCCCTAAAATGGCAGCAGCACCAGGGTCTCCTGCCCCCAGGTATGACCATTGACCTGTTCAGGGGCAAGGCAGCTGTGAAGGATGTGGAGGAGGAGCGCTTCCCCACACAGCTCACCAGACACATAAAGGTACTGTATGCCCAGATTTGGTACTGTCAGTGTATTTTATTAGTGAGGGTGGTTTTGATGCTGCTTCTTGGCTGTTTCTTTCTTACAACAGAGAATCCTGTATCTCAATGGTACTGGCTTGGTTATGCAAAGCATAATTGAATCAAACAATGCATAAAAACGCTTAATGCATGACAACAAGAACAAGGAGTGCTATTTGGGTGTTATAATAATGCGGTGTTATTCTTACTAGTTTGGGCAGAAGTCCCATGTGGAGTGTTCCCGCTTCTCTCCTGATGGTCAGTACTTGGTCACGGGATCAGTTGATGGTTTCATCGAGGTCTGGAACTTCACCACGGGCAAAATCAGAAAGGTACGTGTGCGATCCAACTCCAAATGATACTCGGATTTGTGGCAATTTGGAAAATATCACTGGATTTCAATTCATGGAGTTTTGAAAATACCCTTGCTAGCATTTTGTAAAATGACCTAATCAAATGTTTGTGATAGGATCTGAAGTACCAGGCGCAGGATAACTTCATGATGATGGACGATGCAGTGTTATGTATGTGCTTCAGCAGGGACACAGAGATGCTGGCCACAGGGGCCCAGGACGGCAAAATAAAGGTATGTACTATAGTGCTAAACGATTAACTGAGATGTTGGTTATTTTTCCGCTTTTTTAAACCTCTAATTTGACCGACGTCAGTTCAATTTGAATTCCATTTAGTTCAGTTTTTTTCTGTGAGTTCGATGTGCAGTTTCTGTAGCGCTAAATCAGGTCACTCCTGAAGTGTGCAATGTAGTAGTTTCCAACAGACCAATATTCTACGTAGTTTAGCGCTGGAAATGTGGTAATTGACTACAATAACCATAATCCACTGCGCGCCTGCTTAAACTTGTCCGGACTGCGAAGAGCAAACACGGAGACTGAAAATGTATGATCTAAGTGGTTGATGGTTGGTGTTCAGCGGTTATAAAAGTATGGCTTATTTACTTAGTAGTGATGCACCGATATGACATTCCTCGCCAAAAAAAAACATACCGACAACCAATATTTTACATTTTTGTGGCTGTTTTAGTACAGTTAAATAGTTAACACACACACGTGGACGCAGCGGTCTAAGGCACTGCATCTCAGTGCAAGAGGCATCACTACAGTTCCTGGTTCGAATCCAGGCTGTATCACAGCTGACCGGGATTGGGAGTCCCATAGGGCTGCGCACAATTGGCCCAGTCGTCTGGGCCGTCATTGTAAATAAGAATTTGTTCTTAACTGAATTGTCTATTTAAATAAAGGTTACACACACACACACCAAAAAGTTATTTTGTTGGCATTTACGTATGTCCCCATTAACAGTAAAACATAATTAAAACCTATTTCTTTCACTTACTTGCTGTGCTGTTTCATTGTTCACTTGTTCAGTCATTTCATTCTCAACCAACACAAAGATGCCGTTTGGGTCTTTGTGTGTCAAAAAAGATACACGTCAAATATTTTAGCACATGGGACCAACACTACAGTACATGGTGCGTTTTATATTTTTGTTCAGTATACAAATACTAGAGCTGACACCTTGTGGTTATAATGTTGGACTGCATATGATTACACCAGGATCATACATAACACGAGGCAAACAAATATATTTTGTAATTAAATCAAATGAACCTTTCTGAACACCTTCATGATGGTGATATTTGCTAAGAACCCATACACTGCTCTTGCCATTTATCAGCCGTTTCTTTTCAAGTTATTAGCAAATGATTCCCAAGTTATCTCGGACGCGAATGCTTTTTAATATTCCCAATACTATCATATAAAATAGAGAACATCAACAAAACGTCAATGTGTGACGATTTGCTAATCCTGTGTCAGTATATAAATGACAAGCCACATGCACATGTTCATTGGACATGCCCACGAAGCCGATACTAATCCTATCATATGTCTGCATGAGGCATGCATGCCAAAAATAATCTCACATCCACTGTAAGCTATGGAACCGAAAGGTTAGAGCACGGATAGTGGAGGCTAGACAAATACCCTGGAGAGTGACCACAGTGAAGGGTCACTTTTACATGGGCAGCAAAGTAGCCATTAATTGTATGAGTTCCATCCCGGGACGCAAACCTTAATCAAATGAGACTTGAAGCTAGTGTACCAACCACTGGAGGAGGGTGAGTGTAGCAGAATGAAGCAAAATTGCAGGAGGGGTGACTGGTGCTTTCTCAATTCATCCTGCCTCGATTCCTCTCATCACCTGAAAACCAGTTGGAGAAGAAATTGAGGGGGAGGGACCTTGTACCTTCTCCTCCAATACAGTTGCGATAGAATGTGAGTAATCAAGGAAAGACAAATTGAGACAAAGCCCTAGTAGCCATTGTGTGGTGATGTCACCCACCCTGAGACCTCAAGTACTGTTATCCTAGCCCAACCAATATCATGGTTTTGGTAGGATAATGGACACTGCTTTGGGTGTATGAAGTGTTGCTGTAGACAGTGGTTGCATCCTAGGTCAGCCATACAGGGATTGTTACACCCACACCAATGATCAAGGACATCAGCTGCAAATCTGTGCAATATCATCAGACAAAATCGTAGTGAGTGACAACCAAATAAAACAGGGAATGTTCAATTTCCAAACAATGCACTATACTTAATTCAAAGAATCAAAACTTTATTTCATATCCTACAAAGAAAGCCTATATAAATGATTAGTGGGTTTAGACATCCATCTTACTCCAAAACAAGGGATGATTGAATAGTGTCAAGTACACATGATAAGCAGTATGTCTGGGCTGGGCTGGAACAGAAGCCTGCACAACCAGTAGCTAGAGCTCTAGGAGCAAGGTCGGCCATGCATGTTCTAAATCTATGTAATATTACTTTTAAAGTATTTTTATTTTTTTGTCCTACAAGCAATTGTAACAGTAAACCAATATTATATATAACCCATTGGAGATATACCCTTCAGTCCCCCCAGAACTTCATCTGCAGACCGGGTTAACAGCTTTCACAGGTCTGTGTCTGAAGTTAGGAAACGATCAAAATTAGACCAGGACTTGCTTCAGTATTCTCAAGTGATATTGCATTTGATATTGTTTCAATTGTGTTTTTGTGTTGTCGTAGTTCTCCGGGAAATCGGTTCAGTAGCTAGCTAGGTAGCGAACGTTTGTCATACATTTTTTGGGGGTGGCTGTCTATCCTAATATGTAGCTGACGTTAGCTAAAATAGATGCCGTAATCCAATTACCTGTGTGCTGCACATCGTCCTGGCACCGCCACCACCCGCTGCTGACTTTACTATCCATGCAGGCAACGCAGCGATGCTTCTTTGGGAAATCTTTAAATTGCAAAATAGATTTGTCCCTGATCGTAAGGACCATCCCATCCATGAATACTACGGTCGAAATGCTGATTTGACCTTGAGAAAACAACTAGACTAAGCTAGCTAGCCTAGCTGTTCACAGCTGTGATGGAATGGCTGTTTTACAAACGCACAACTCCAGGGTTCACTTCCACGCCTCCTTAAAAAGGTCTATAAGGAGTGTCACTTTTCCTTCAACTTTTGATGTTCAAACTCTTGCATTAGTGTGAGTTTCCACTCAACCCATCTTCCCTACCTCGTCTCTCCTCTGACAGGTGTGGAAGATCCAGAGTGGCCAGTGCTTGCGACGCTTTGAGCGCGCCCACAGTAAAGGTGTCACCTGCCTCAGTTTCTGCAAGGACAGCAGCCAGCTGCTCAGTGCCTCCTTCGACCAGACCATTAGGTAACCTTCCGATATGAAACCATTTTTCTCTCATGCTTTCTCATTTCTAACTTTCTCCTCTTTTTTTTTTTGTTTTCTTCCTACCTGTACATCAGTGGTCACCAATGAACCATAACCGTTATGTTTTTGCATTCCACAGGGTTCACGGGCTGAAGTCGGGCAAGTCGCTGAAAGAGTTCCGAGGACACTCTTCGTTTGTTAATGAAGCAACATTCACACCTGACGGACACCATATCATCAGCGCTTCCTCTGACGGCACTGTAAAGGTATGAACCCCAACGCTGCAAAAGGCTGCTTAGAAGCCAGCAGTCCCATAATGTACAAGGAAAACTTTTATTTGCATCATATATTTTGACTTGGCTCCACCTACACTACATGCTGGTCACACATCTCATTCCAAAATCATGGGCATTAATATGGAGTTGGTCCCCCCTTTGCCGCTATAACCGCCTCCACTCTTCTGGGAAAGCTTTCCACTAGATGTTGGAACATTGCTGCGGGGACATGCTTCCATTCAGCCACGAGCATTAGTGAGGTCGGGCACTGATGTTGGGCGATTAGGCCTGGCTCGCACTCAACGTTCCAAATCATTCCAAAGGTGTTCGATGGTTTGAGGTCAGGGCTCTGTGCAGGCCAGTCAAGTTCTTCCACACCGATCTCAACAAACCATTTCTGTATGGACCTCGCTTTGTGCATGGGGGCATTGACATGCTGAAACAGGAAAAGGCCTTCCCCAAACTGTTGCTACAAAGTAGGAAGCACAGAATCGCCTAGAATGTCATTGTATGCTGTAGCATTAAGATTTCCCTTTACTGGAACTCAGGGGCCTAGCCTGACCCATGAAGAAGAGCCGCAGACCATTATTCCTCATCCACCAAACTTTACAGTTGGCACTATGCTTTCGGGCTGGTAGCGTTCTCCTGGCATCCGCCAAACCCATATTCGTCCATCGGACTACCAAGTGTGTTTCATCACTCCAGAGAACGCATTTCCACTGCTCCAGAGTCCAAAGGCGGCGAGCTTTACACCACTCCAGCCGGCACTTGGCATTGCGCATGGTGATCTTAGGCTTGTGTGCAACTGCTCGTCCATGGAAACCCATTTCATGATTCTCCCGATGAACAGTTCTTGTGCTGACGTTGCTTTGAGAGGCAGTTTGGAACTTGGTAGTGAGTGTTGCAACCGAGTACAGACAATTGTTTTATGCGCTTCGGCACTCTGCAGTCCCGTTCTGTGAGCTTGTGGCCTAACACTTCGCGGCTGAGCCGTTGTTGCCCCTAAACGTTTCCACTTCACAATAACAGCACTTACAGTTGACCGGGGCAGAAATTTAACGAGCTGGCTTGTTGGAAAGGTGGCATCCTATGACGGTGTCATTTTGGCCTTACTGAAGAGCTCAGAGACTTTCAATCTACTGCTAATGTTTGTCTATGGAGATAGCATGGCAGTGTGCTCGATTTTATACACCTGTCCGCAACGGGTGTGGCTGTAATAGCCGAATCCACTAATTTGAATGTGTGTGTACACACACACACACACACGTGTATATTGACTTGTCTCCACCCTATACCAGATTGTCTAGTTCATAGTATGACCAGTATACCTGCATTTATAGCATAATAAATGTTCTCGGCTTTTGATTGTTAACCCTTGTCTGTGAATCTCTGTCAGGTGTGGAACATGAAAACCACAGAATGCACCAACACCTTCAAGTCCCTTGGCACCTCGGCCGGCACCGACATCACAGTCAACAACGTCATCCTGCTGCCCAAGAACCCAGAGCACTTTGTGGTGTGCAACCGCTCCAACACCGTAGTCATCATGAACATGCAGGGCCAGGTCAGGACTCAACTTGACCCCTTACGGTCGTCAGAAACCCACGTATAACTGAATAAGTATTAATTTTGAATATTTGAAAATGACATGTATGACCTTATTCCCTCTGTCCTCCAGATTGTGAGGAGTTTTAGCTCTGGTAAGAGGGAGGGAGGAGACTTTGTCTGCTGCACGCTGTCTCCCCGTGGCGAGTGGATCTACTGTGTAGGAGAGGATTTTGTGCTCTACTGCTTCAGCACGGTCACTGGCAAGCTGGAGAGAACCCTGACAGTATGTTAATTCCAAATCATCTATATTTTAATACAATATGCCTTAACTGCGGAAGGATCTCCTCCTACAATATTGCACCAATTGTCTTCATTTCAGGCTCAAAAGAAGCGGGTTGACCTCTTACTGGCCATGTTAGATTCAGCTGTGTTTTGTATTGTTTGCTTATTTACCATGCTCTCGCAATGGAAATGGTGTAAGCACTTGTAGGCCAATGTATCTGTAGAATGACTACATTGCCTATAATACTCGTTGATGGGTAATTCCAAATTACCATGGCAATTATGCATCACAGTAGTTATATTAGTGTGTGTTCGTTAATTCAATCTGGAGTGCCAGAGTGCGATCTGGGCGTTTTGTAAATTCAGAGTTTGTCAGATTGTCCGTTTTGTAAATTCAGAGTGTTTCGCTCTCGGAGCGTTCAGAGCACACTGGACGCTTCAGGCCAAGGGGTGGGATTGATCCGAGCGTTCTGACCTCACAATGGCAGTCAAGCACCGAAGCTAACTTGCTAGCTACTTCGACTCAAATGAGAGTACACATCGGACATGCAGGACCAGCCCTAACCTACAGGTCTACTGTTTTTAATATTATAGATAACATGGCTTCGTGGTAGGCCTATCAAAACAGTTTTTTTTTAAAGAGAGAACATGCGCCAGGAAATAGGCCTATGGTAGTTTTTTATGCTCTGGAGAGAATATTACCACTATATATCCAGACACCCAAAAACTGTACAGATGAACACATTTTGATTTTGCAGGTGGGGGAAATTGCATTGCAATCATTAACATTTAACTCATGCCTGGTTAAAATAAAAATAAGAGTTGTCTATTTTACCTGAGAAATAATTTGTGTGTTGATGTCATTTAGTCAGACAAGGTCAGGGACAAGACACGCAATTCAACATTTCTGTTGGAAAAAACATACATTACCGATCAAAAGTTTGGACACACCTACTCATTCCATTGAGAGAATGCAAAGCTGTCATCAAGGCAAAGGGTGGCTACTTTGAAGAATCTCAAATCTAAAATATATTTTGACTTATTTAACACTTTTGGTTACTATAGGATTCCATATGTGTTATTTCATAGTTTTAAAGTCTTCACTATTATTCTACAATGTAGAAAATAGTACAAATAAAAATAAACCCTTAACTGGTACTGTATATTGTCACACCGGATAGGTGGAGTGAAATGTGTTGTTTTTACAGGGTCAGCCATAGTAGTATGGCGCCCCTGAAGCAAACTAGGGTTAAGTGCCTTGCTCAAGGGCACATCAGCAGATTTTTCTCCTTTTCGCTCGGGTATTCAAACCAGCAAACTTTCGGTTACTTGCCCAATGCTTTAACCACTAGGCTACCTGTCGCCCTAGTTAGATGAATGTAAAAGAGCCAGGATTGACTAGTCTAAAGGTTGTGTTAGAAACTCATCATGACATCTTGTCTCCCCTACCCTAGGTCCATGAGAAGGATGTGATTGGTATCGCCCACCACCCCCACCAGAACCTCATCTCCACGTACAGCGAGGACGGCCTACTCAAGCTCTGGAAACCCTGAGTATGGCCCTGCTTAACCCCACAAGCCCCCTTCCATCGGCATGCCAGCTGCTCTGCCCATGGGACTGTGCAGTGTTTTCCCTACCATTGCTTTAGGCAGGCCGGGTAATGTCTCCCTCCCATCTCTGTTCAGGCCAAAATGCTTTGGCCCCAATTGACAGTCCGTGTTTGCTGTTGTGGGGCTCCCGCGCCATGCCTAAGACAAGGTCTAACTAGGGAAAACACTGGGGTATTGGGAGTACAGTGATGGGCATTAGAAAAACTTTTTTTATATATATTTTAAAAAATGATTAATGTAAATATATTTTTTAATTGCGTTTTTTTCTCTCAAGAATGTCTGGTTCAATATTTTGCCTCGTATCAGTCTGGTCAGCCATTGTTTTGTTTTACTGCACTGCAAGAAATAAAAAGGGCTGTTATTTGTCTCCTTTTTTAAAATTTGAATCCCTGAATGCGATGGTATTCCTTTCCATGTGTGTTGACGTGTGTTCCTAGATGTGAAACGCATGGATTGCTATTATGTATTGATTACGTGTCAGTGGTTGACTGGATTTACATGTACCATTTCTTGTCTGGGCCAATAAAAAATATTTCTGACCAGGAACAAAGTGAAAGTATTTTCTGTCGAGCAGCCCTCTTATTGAGCCTTGATAGTCCGATTTACAGTATAAAATGTATGCACTCACTATTGTAAGTCTCTCTGGATACCAGCGTCTGCTAAATGTGCAGCCTGCCAATTTGACAAGAGCTGGTTCGGATTGTTGACCAACAGGAAGGCTGAACAATCTTTATGCAATTTGTTGGCCCCCAATATTTTATTTATTGGAAGAAGAAAAAACATTGAAGGGCTGGACATGCAGATGAACGAAAAGCTGGGGTCTGGTATTAAGGACATTTTCTGAAATATTACATATCTTAACAAATTTAATAATTGTTACTTTTATGTAGGAGAGAAAGTCTTGGCTGCTTTCCCAAATGGTTAGTGCACCAAGTGTGTAGTCATCGATGTCGGGCCTAGATACCTGAAAGCCGGGTTCGGTTCGCTGTAATTCCCAGTGTTATGGGTTTGGTGCGCCAATGCTCCTTGGATCACAAACGCGGGAAGTGAAATCTTAGAAAACCCAAACATATGCACCGGCTAACGTGGGATACTGGCATAGTAACAGAATGGGATGCCAAAGAGAGGCTGTGTATCCCAAGCGAAGAGCACGACGCGCTTTCACGTGACCCACCATAGTCCGACCACCATTAAAAAGCTAGCCGAAATCATGTTCGAGAGCTTCGGCATCAGTCGGTTGTATCCACGTATTCCTATGGTAGGGCCAGTGGACTGGTTTTGAAGTGAGGGCACGGACGCATTGAACATGTATGGCAATTTAGCTAGTTAGCTTGCACTGGCTAGCGAATTTGTCCTGGGATATAAACATTTGCTATTTTACCTGAAATGCACAAGGTCCTCTACTCCGACAATTAATCCACACATAAAACAGCCAACAGAATCGTTTCTAGTCATCTCTCCTATTTCCAGGCTTTTTCATCTTGGAACTTATATGGTGATTGGCATCTACACTTTTACCACAACAACCTGCAAAACAGTTAGTCTTTCAATCACGTGGGTATAACCAGGGTACCTGCTTCTATAAACCAATGAGGAGAGGCAGGACTTGCAGCATGATCTGCGTCAGATATAGAAAGGACTTCTATTTTAGCCCTTGGCATTGCAGTAATTGAATAACATGGATTTCTACATTTATTTTGGGACGCACGCGACGTGTCCGGTCTGGTCAGCATGTTAGTCATACAAGAATGACAAGAGATCCAGTATACATCTTTATTAATAGGATACGTTTATGATAAGATGATTATTGCTTTACAGTTAAAAAAAAAAAAAAAAATGATGACAAAAAGCTACTTCAGAATACTCAGCTTCCACTTGACACCATTTCTCATTTTTGGGGGTGGTGGGGTCTCTGAATCTGCAAAAAGGAAGAGCATATTTTATTAATTAAACTAAAAAGGGAATTAAAACATTTTAGCACCTAGTATTGCTAAACAAATAAGTAAATACTATATTTTCAATAGGAATACTACTAAAACTGACCTTGGGTTGCTGAGGGTCTTGCCTGTTGAAATGAAGCCATGATGCTGTTGGCTGTGGAGTTAGGACCTGTGATCTGAAGAACAAAATGGAATAAGGTTAAATGAACTCTTAAGAACAAGTCCTTGTGTGTGTGTGTGTGTGTGTGTGTCTCACCGGTGCCTGGGTCTGCTGAAGACCCTCCTGCCACACCTCGGGAAGGGCCACCTCTATCATCTGGAGAGCCTCCCCATAGGCATGTTGCAACCTCCCGGCCTGTCCGTCAAACTGGAACAGCACCAGGGCCTTCAGCAGGCTGTGCACCTCTTCTGCAGGGGTGGAACAAAACAATGTAAATCACACAGGAGCTGCCCACACCACTCTACCGTTTAAGTAGCACTATAACAAACATGAATGAGACGATTAAAAACTACTCCAACCAGGTAACTGTAATACCATTGAGGACTTCAGAGAAAATCATTGTGTGAGAGTAGGTCAAAGGGATGAAAGAGAGAGAGAAATAAAGGGGGAAGGGTTAAGGATGTGCATCTCCCACCTCTCATCTTGTCCACAGAGTGGATGATCTCTGCCAGGGCATGCAGCAGGGCCATGTCCTCTAGGGGGGTCCCTTCCTTCAGACTCAGCTTCTTGCGCTCGGCCTTCCGGCGATTCTTAGACGACCTCCTGAGAGACAGAGGTCAGTTCCTATCTCATAGTGCTGACACCTTACTCCTAAACCCACATCTAACCCCACTAGGTATTTCATGTCATTGATACAAATGTGTAAAATGCTGACTCACGAGGAGATGCGGGAGTTACTATGTGAGTACTTGGAGCCAGCATGACTGCCTGTCATCACACTACTGGCCTCTGAATAGAGCTCTGCCTCCGGACAGTCTGGGACATCCTCATCTAGAAGGAGAGATGGAGAGACAGAACAAGAGAAAGGGAGAAACAAAGCGAGGGAGGCAGGTCAATGTAACATGGAAAAGCCAAATTGTCAGAGCCTTAAAACTATTATAAACTGTATACTTGCGTAAGTAACGCAACAATTAATGGTTTACCCAGTAACTCCAGCCTGGCTTTTTCCTTAAGCTCCCGTACCACGGACAGACGGGTTTTGTGACGAGTGAACATCGCCTTCTGAGCTTCCAGGTAAGAGGCCTGAGAACTACATGCTAAAGACAGTGTTGATAAAAACAATGCATATACATTTGGTGCCATAAAGATGACCTATATAACAAAAATATTGAACATTGAAATATCATTAGCACTTTGTCATGCAAAATGGGGGTTTACCTTCCAAGAGAGCTGGTTTGAAGTTCGTTTCAATTATGTCTTGTCTGTTGTACAAATACACCTAGAACAGACAAAAGAGAATGTCATTTTGTCTTGGTTTGGGAAATGTTTGAAGAGCATGTTGAACGATGGAGGCCATCTTGTTAACTCACCAATCGAAGTGCTTCTTCCCAGACTGCACCTGTGATCAGAGCTGAGATGGCCTCCTCACAGTCCTTGGCATACCGCTCCAACAATATGGCCGCCTCCGTATATCTTCTGAGCTCTATCAGTTTCTCTGAAATGATAAGGGGGAAATATGAAACCAAATGAGCAGCACATATTGAATATCACAGCAACTTTAAAGACTTGATGGTGGAGCTGTGTGGCGCAGAGTAGCCACTGTACCTGCCAGGTCCCTGGCCAGCAATGCCAGCTGGTCGGATGGCAGGGGGATCTGCTCTGCCACACAGAGGGCATACCTCCAGCTGGCACTGCCCACAAAGGCCTGGAGGGCGCGGGTCGCCTCGCCGCAGCGCCAAAGCAACAACCCTGCCTGCTCCGCCTGCTGCTGCTCCACCAGGTACTCGGCGTAGGCACAGCTCAGCGCCTGGACAGAGGTTAGAGGTCAGAGACATAACAGTAGCATATCGTGAGGCTACTTATTTATTAAAATGTGCATTACCTTGTACTGAGGGCTGTCTGTTGGGTAGAGCCCCAGGGCTTCACTATACAGCCTCTGGTCCTTCACCAGATTCAGGGCCTCGGTGAAGTGCTTCTCACCTGGCACAAAACACAACACCCAGTTTAGGTCATTCATTTCAAATGATGAATTGTCCTCTTGATAACATGCTGAGATGACCATGGCAGGACACACTCACCACACTTGCTGAGGTGATGCAAGGCCTTCCTGTATCTCTTGAGGTGTTTGTCAATGGAGTAGCGTTGGTAGTTGGGCTCTAGAGTCTTCAGCATGTTCAGGAAGGGAAGGTACTCTTTGGGGTCCTTGAATGTTTGGGAAGGCAAAGGAGAATCAGAGACGTCAGACCTAGGACCATGCCTCAGGACTACCTGGCATGATAACTCCTTGCTGTCCCCAGTCCACCTGGCCGTGCTGCTGCTCCAGTTTCAACTGTTCTGCCTGCGGCTATGGAACCCTGACCTGTTCACCGGACGTGCTACCTGTCCCAGACCTGCTGTTTTCAACTCTCTAGAGACAGCAGGAGCGGTAGAGATACTCTGAATGATCGGCTATGAAAAGCCAACTGACATTTACTCCTGAGGTGCTGACTTGCTGCACCCTCGACAACTACTGTGATTATTATTATTTGACCATGCTGGTCATTTATGAACATTTGAACATCTTGGCCATGTTCTGTTATAATCTCCACCCGGCACAGCCAGAAGAGGACTGGCCACCCCTCATAGCCTGGTTCCTCTCTAGGTTTCTTCCTAGGTTTTGGCCTTTCTAGGGAGTTTTTCCTAGCCACCGTGCTTCTACACCTGCATTGCTGTTTGGGGGTTTAGGCTGGGTTTCTGTACAGCACTTTGAGATATCAGCTGATGTAAGGGCTATATAAATACATTTGATTTGAATCAAATCGCTTTAATACCCATAAAAATGGATGGAAGTAGCACAGTTGTTTCTCTATTTGCAGTGAACGCCCAGTCGTCCACCAAAGTTTCTGCAGCAATGGCTTCGTCACGGTAACTATATTAGGTACTGTTCTGTACAGTGAAGTACTATTCGACTGTCACTCACCTTTTGGGACTTCTCGGCCACCATGAGGACCAAGTCAAAGTCGTAGGTGCCCAGAGAGTGTTCATACAGCTCGTTGACATTGACCAAGAACAAGAGGTACTTCAGAGCCTCCTCCGCACTCACTGCGTAGGCAGCACTGGGTGGGTTCACTACAAATACACACGTTACAAACACAGATTTCAGATATCTTGATAACAATTCCTTGTTCGTCTGGCTGATCTGCTCGCGTCCGTTTTACCTCGAAGCTCGTGGACTTTCTGCAGGGCAACCTCCAGCTCAGGAACAGTCTTCTTCACGTGTGACGTCAAAATAGACAGACAGTACCTGAGGATGATAATGACAATATTATTCTCTCAATCAAGAATCTTGTAAAAGAAACATGATTCAAGTGCAATACTAAACTCGGCAAAAAAAAAGAAACGTCCTCTCACGGTCAACTGCGTTTATTTTCAGCAAACTTAACATGTATGTGGAACTTGTTCAGTGTATGTTTCAGTTGTTTCAGTTGTTGAATCTTGTTATGTTCATACAAATATTTGTATGAACATAACAAGATTCAACAACTGAAACAACTGAAACATACACTGAACAAGTTCCACATACATGTGTCCCTGAACAAAGGGGAGGTCAAAATCAAAAGTAACAGTCAGTATCTGCAGCAATGGTGGCCACCAGCTGCATTAAGTACTGCAGTGCATCTCCTCATCATGGACTGTACCAGATTTGCCAGTTTGCTGTGAGATGTTACCCAACTTCCACCAAGGCACCTGCAAGTTCCCGGACATTTCTGGGGGGGGGGGATGGCCTTAGCCTTCACCCTCTGATCCAACAGGTCCCAGATGTACTCAATGGGATTGAGATCCGGGCTCTTCGCTGGCCATTCCTGACATTCCTGTCTTGCAGAAAATCACACACAGAACTAGCAGTATGGCTGGTGGCATTGTAATGCTGGAGGGTCATAACAGGATGAGCCTGCAGGAAGGGTACCACATGAGGGAGGAGGATGTCTTCCCTGTAACGCACAGCGTTGAGATTGGCTGCAATGACAACAATGACAACAAGCTCAGCCCGATGATGCTGTGACACACCGCCCCAGACCATTTTTTAAAATTGTATTTGTTTATTTTCTACCTTTATTTAACCAGGCAAGTCAGTTAAGAACAAATTCTTATTTTCAATGACGGCCTAGGAACAGTGGGTTAACTGCCTGTTCAGGGGCAGAACGACAGATTTGTACCTTGTCAGCTCGGGGGTTTGAACTTGCAACCTTCCGGTTACTAGTCCAACACTCTAACCACTAGGCTACCCTGCCGCCCCACCATGACGGACCCTCTACCTCCAAATCGATCCCGCCCCAGTGACTCGTCAGTGAAGAGCACTTATTGCCAGTCCTGTCTGGTCCAGCAACGGTGGGTTTGTGCCCATAGGCAATGTTGTTGCCAGTGATGTCTGGTGAGGACCTGCCTTACAACAGATATACAAGCCCTCAGTCCAGCCTCTCTCAGCCTATTGTGGACAGTCTGAGCACTGATGGAGGGCTTGTGCGTTCCTGGTGTAACTCAGGCAGTAACTCACACCTGTCCCGCAGGTGTGATGTTCGGATGTACCGATCCTGTGCAGGTGTTGTTACAAGTGTTCTGCCACTGCGAGGACGATCAGCTGTCCGTCCTGTCTCCCTGTAGCGCTGTCTTAGGCGTCTCACAGTACGGACATTGCAATTTATTTCCCTGGCCACATCTGCAGTCCTCATGCATGCCTAAGGCATATTCATGCAGATGAGCAGGGACCCTGAGCATCTTTCTTTTGGTGTTTTTCAGAGTCAGTAGAAAGGCCTCTTTAGTGTCCTAAGTTTTCATAACTGTGACCTTAATGGCCTACCGTCTGTAAGCTGTTAGTGTCTTAACAACCGTTCCACAGGTGCATGTTCATTAATTGTTTATGGTTCATTGAACAAGCATGGGAAACAGTGTTTAAACCCTTTACAATGAAGATCTGTGAAGTTATTTGGATTTTTACGAATTATCTTTGAAAGACAGGGTCCTGAAAAAGAAACGTTTCTTTTTTTGCTGAGTTTAGTTCAAATGCTCTGTAAATAGTGCAATACAAAGCAAATGTTATTTGTTTTCAATGACAAAAAGGATAAGGATAACCCGTATCAAGAGCACACTCACTTATGCTGGTCCATAGATTCCATGGTGCGGCGTAACGCATCACAGACAATATCCACCTTTTTCCCACAAGCTGCAGGGGCTGACTGTCCTGTAGTGTTCACTGGACAAGGGTACATTGTTGTAGTGGTATCTTCCTCCCTGAAAAAGGACAAAATAAGTACATACTGAAACAAATGACAATTTCCTAAAATACATTACAAATGGGCATGGTTTTGTCATTGTTGTAGAAAAAACAAAAGGCTGAACGTTCTTACTTGAGCTCTGTGAGGAACAGGTTGATGTGATTGATAGAGTCCAGCTGTCTCAGGAAAGTCTCCACGCTCTCTAAAAACACCTGCCCGAAAGCATACACAGTCTTGTTGCATGTGCCATTCTACACCATAAGGTCACAGACAGGTTAGTTGAAAAAGAAGAAGCGACCTGGTTGTGCGTTCACCCACCTTGGGGTTGTGGTCGTAGATCAGGTTAAGGTTGATCCGCAGCTTCCTCATGCACTCAAAGGCCTCTCGGAACCTCTGACTGTCCAGCCACTTTCGGAGCTGAGCCAACACCAGTGCTCGATGGCGGATGGTCTCCAGGTTACCGCGAGGCATCTGCAGACACACATCCAACGTGCTCAAAAATCAACACGACCAGAGACGTAGAGCTAAGCAATATGGGTAATAGCGATGATGTAACCTGGGTTTTTAATTTGTTTTATGACAGACGGAACAGTTCAGACCTGTAGGATGAGCCTGGTGTCCTGGGGGACCACAGTGACGATTCTGGAGCCCCTCTCTACCCTGCGGAGAGTCTCGTCATTCTGGTCATTCTGATTCTGACCTCCGTCGGCAGCCAAGGCCACCTGCAGCCCTTTGACAGTGAGCGCGGTGAGTCGGAAGCAGCGGCAAGTGTGCGAGTGTGTGGTGAGCAGCAGGAAGTCGTCGTAGACCACGAAAGAGGAAACGTTGGAGGCCACCTGTGGATGATGAACAGAGGGAGGCAATGGCACCATCAGGTTGGTTAATAAAGTTAAATGTTTTTAATGAATATGACATTGAGTGCCACACTCACTGCAGCTCATTCATTCAAGTAAGAGGTGTTTACATCCATCACAATGATAACTCTGCCTTTGTGCTGAATCACCAAGGTAAAACAATAGACATACCTCTGTCTCACCAACAAACAGGTGAGATCGGTCCGTAAGCCCTAACAGATGCTCCTGTTGACATTACCAAAAAGAAGAAAAAAAAATATCACCTTGATTAGAGACCAGGAGGTAGGTACTTTTGGCACAATCAAAATGATCAAATCACCAAATTATAGCAATATTGCCATTTTCTGTGAGAACAGTATTCAGTTAGATTGTTTCCTTACCTCTTCTATGGTAAAGAGGGCCGTCTGCACACAGGGATCTGGGAAGTTGATTCTGCAGCCTGTTGAGTCCTGCCACTCCACCACACTAGGTTTCAAAGAGTCTGGGGACACCATGCACAGATCAAATTTTAATATTTTTTATTATAATTATTTATGTATTTTTTACATACAGGGCTGTTCAAGCTGGAGACGTAAAAGACATCATGATCGAACTCTGCAAGTAAGTCTACAAGCAATATTCTCATAACCCAGGAAGTAGTCGTTACTGACCCCAGAGGAACTTCCTGATCTGGCCATCCTCCAGCTGCAGCGCCACCGTGCCCGTCTTGGAGCTGTGACACATGCTGATCACGTGACCTTCAACCTCCACATGTGACCTGGGGATATAGAAACAGTTAGGGGGACATTTGACAGAACATATGTTCAAATCAAATCAAATTTTATTTGTCACATACACATGGTTAGCAGATGTTAATGCGAGTGTAGCGAAATGCTTGTGCTTCTAGTTCCGACAATGCAGTAATAACCAAAGCAAGTTGTGTTGTTGTCGTCAACTACAATTCCTCCTTACCTGATCTCCAGGGTTGGCTGGGGGCCCTGGGCCTCTGAGGGTCCCAGGATGAGCATCTTGGACTGGGACGGCCCGTCTGTACAGGCCCCCACCCCCAGGAACACATCCTCTCTCAGCCACAGCAGCAGACGCAAAGCCAGAGGTTCCTCCTGATCCACCGCAACCCTGCAACACAGCCACAATGTTAGGGCGCAATACAACGTTAGTGTGAGGGTCATAATAGAAAAAGCTTTGGATGAATGACTGTCCTGATTGTACCTGTAGGTTGTCTTTAGCTGAGGGGTGTGTGTGACAGATCGGAATCCTCCCAATCCGGCTGCAGGCTCACTCAGTTTCTCAGTACCTGAACACATAAGCAGACTTTATGTACCCAGTACCTGTCTTAATGAATTAATAGCAGTGTGAGTGGGAAAAGGGATGTAGAGGAAAAAGCAGCCATGGAGATACATGTATCAAGAGAATAAGGGGCAAAGAGAGAGAGAAGAGTAATGGCTGAGAAATAAGAGGAAACTTCAGGTGGCTCACCTTGGCCGTAGACAGAGATGTGTCCGTCGGCTGTGAGCGCTGCCAGCTCATTGGTCCTCTGGCGCTGGAAGGTCACCAGGTTGACGGGGGCGGGCAGCTGAAGGTCGTAGGCACACATGGGCGGGGGCACCACACACTGACGAAACGTTGACACGAGGAGCTTGTCTACAAAACAGAGGCATTCAGACAAACTCGATGCGTTTTAGATGCTCCATATCTCCCCTGCTCTAATTCATTGGCCCTTTATGAATACTTTTTTTTTTAAAGGCACATTTCCTTTCTTCCTGTCCTTGAGGAAATCACTGATCTGACACAGTACTGTTTGCAAAAGCAATGGGGTTGGAAATCATGTCTTCATCTATCCACTCACTTATATATCAGTGATCTGTCAAAGATTACTACAAACAAGGTCCGTGTCTGACTGACTCACCGCCGTCGATCACGGCCACATTGGCGTTGTCATGCCCGTCCTCCCCGTGGCTGCGGTCGGTGCTCCAGCCCCAGTCGTAGTTCAGGCTGACCCAGCCTCGGGTCACAAGGTGCAGCCGCAGGGGCACCTCAGGATCCCAGCTCACGTAGGCTGGTGCCCTCTGGGGGTCGCTGCCGAAGTACAGGTTCTGCTTCAGGTACCAGTGGTAGTTACCTACTGTCCACAGCTGAACTGGAGGAGGGAGGGTGAGGGAGTGAGGCAGGGGTCAAAAAAAGCTATGCCACGGTTGGCTTCATCCTTGATACTACAATGTATGCTGAACGTCCCTCCGGATCAGTTCAACACATTAGAACATCTACTTGGTAAAAAGGCAACAAATTGACTGAAAGACAATTTGATTAACCAATGTTATAAATGTAAGAAATAATATTGGGAGTAATGGGTAGAGTATCTTACTATATGTGTTGACTTGACCCCCCTCTCCCGGTGTCATGTCCTCCAGCCACACAGCCAACACAGTCGAGTCACTGTTCCATAGCAGGTCCTTCACCTGCAACAGTCACACAGATCTAGGATCAGTTGCCCTCCCCAAATCCTAACCATTAAGAAAATACTAAACTGATCTTAGATCAGTGTGTATAGTATTTGTGTGACCGTCACCTACCTTGACCTGTTCTTTGCCAAAGGGCAGGGTGAAGTCGCCGTGTAGGAGGCCGTTCTTCTCCATAAACACCACACTGTGCTTGTTAGGATGACGCTGTGTGGCCGCTATCAAACTACCTGACGGTCTGAAACAAGGCATTGGTTTCAATGTAGCTCACACGCAAACTATGTTGTGATATTCATTGTATTTGAGTTACCCAATCCCTAAATTATAATACAACAAGGTACTCAAAGATGAAGGATTCTCCACAGAAATCTTACTTCCAACACAGTGACTGCTCCAGACCGTTGACGGTTTCACTTGTCGACTGTAAGACACACTCTCTGTTCCACACTCTGACCTTCCTGGCACCTGAAACACCACACATATGCAATGCATGTGATACCAACACAATCTACAGTATTTATCGTTTTACAGAAATTGTTTCACTTCACTCCTTAGAGTTTGTGAAAAACATTGATTCTCACCAGTCAGGGGGCAAACTGAGCTCACAGCGAAGAGCTGCCCGTCTCCTCTCCACGTCACCCTCGGCCTGCGGTCGTCCCACGACATGGCCGGCTGCACCTCCTGTCACAGAGACAGAGAGAGAGAGAGAGAGAGAGAGAGAGGAGGGACAGAGACCTTCATCAAATAGTGTTCAACTGCTCTTTCTAGGGTGAAGGGTGAATAATACTCCTTACTATAGTCTTCTTCTGGGCAGCATGCTTGCCCTCTGAGCCATGGAACTGTGTCTCTTTCTTCCCCCAGCCCACTGTGATAAACTTCCCTAAAACACATAAAAAGGTGTGTCAGTCAACCATATGTGTCGTGTACATACACAGACATTTCACATTGTGGCCCCATCTTAATGTAATTTGATCACTTACCCTCTCCAAAGTCATCCTGATGGATCCCAACCTCCGTGATGGGTTCAAAGTTTTTGGTCATCATGATAATGGTGTCCTGACCTGAAAGGTATCAAGAACGAGAGCATGACTTACGATGGCTCATGATAGACCACATGAACAATAGACTATTCAATAAATGACCATCATCTAGAGGTGGTTGGTATACTGACCAGTGGTGAGAGTGACCAGCTCCTGGTCCGGGCTCCAGCTCATGGCTGACAGACCACTGTCCACACTGCCCACACACTCCAGCTGAGATGGACACCCACACACATGTGAAAACAGAGGCAGAAACAGACCTGTTATGAGTGCAGTCTTATGTCATTTCAATAAACAGGGTTACTACTTCAAATCTTAATACCTGGTTAGTGTTGAGATTGTAGAGAATGACATCACCAGTGGCTGTTGCCACGCACACAGACTCCTGGTCTGGTAAGTCTTGGATACCAACAACTGTCCCACCGCCATCCTCTGGAAGATAGCGCTCAACTGTCAACGACACCTCATTCACCACCTGAACATGATGGGTATAGGAATAGTTGAATACAGTGTGTTAGTGAGGGGCTGGAACAAAAACCTGCACCCTGTGGCTCTCCAGGACTAGGATTGGAGAACACTTCGATGCGTAAAGTACCTGGCCAGCTCGTGTGTCCAACTCTGTGACGGAGTATTCTGAAGCGATGAGCACCGTGCCTGTGTCCGTCCGAACAGTGAAACATTGCGGCGTGCCCGGGCCTTGCAGCTTCAAGCAACGAAGGCTCTTCAGCAACCTCAAGTTGCGCATCACACACAAATCCTATTTACCTATACGCAGATTGGAGCAATGAGCGTTGATTAGCATCTGTTGCTAGCAAGCTAGCCAATATGGAAAGGTAGCTAACTCACTTAGCTGTGCGTGCAGAGACAAGCCATGGCATTCAGTGTTAAAGTTAAAATAAAGAAGTTACATGATGTGACACATAGCTAACTAACCTACCTTTGCGTAGCTCCAATAACATTTGCAAGAGCTAACGTTGCTGTATCAACAACACAACACACGTGCTGCTGCGCTGTCAAATTATTCACTTTACAACCCTGACGTAAAATGCAGAAATACGAAGAGCCCTCTTTCAATGTCTCCCTCTTCCTGTACGGAGGAAAATTGCGTGACTTTGACGACGGACTAGGTCCAAGCCAGCTATTCCAGAGGAAGGGGCTTCGAGACGGATAACTGGGTTCAACATCTGTTTTTCCAGCAAGTGGCTTTTTTTCGCTTACAAAGCGAGGAGTTTTTGTATGAAATTCATTGAGAGAGTGACGAATTTGTTTAACAACATTGTAATGGCTTAATTTTGTATTTTATTTATTTATTTAACCTTTATTTAACTAGGCAAGTCAGTTTAAGAACAAATTCTTATTTACAATGGCGGCCTACCCCGGTCAAACCTGGACGACGCAGGGCCAATTGTGTGCCGCTCTATGGGACTCCCAATCACGGCCGGATGTGATGCAGCCTGGATTCGAACCAGGTACTGCAGTGACGCCTCTTGCACTATTTAAGTTCCATAATGATTAGGTTGTTACAAGTGTACTGATATAAGTAGGACAAGTGACATCCCGGTAACTTTGAGAAAAGAAACCCCGCTTATTTCTACAATTTATCTTCTTATTAAAATTAGATTTTAAACCTAATCTTAACTACACTGATAAAATTATAGTAGAGTACCACAGTATGAGTCATAATACCTAGAAAACCTAGCAGTCAAACTGGGAAATTGTTCCAATTGTTTTTACAGCATTCATTTTTCCCATTTGTAGGCTTGTCCTGGTGGGACGTTTTGATAACCGTGTAAATCTGTCTAGTAACATGTGGCTTTTATCAGTATATTCGCCTGTTTTTACTCCCCAAAAACGAAACGATAATTAGCTGCTAATGTGGCTATTCTGTGAACTCTTTTTTTTTTTTTTTTTTTTTTTTCTGTGAACTATCTTGTGCAAGTTTTAAATTGACACTACCTGTCAACAAAGGTGTCAGCTAGAGATGATGTGCAAGGAGCTTGCAGGGATTTGTAGTTTTGCATGATGTCTATGTTGACGCTGATTAGGACTTTCGAATCAGAGAGCAAATAGTTGAATATATTGCTAAAAGTCTCCTTGTTCGAGAAAGATTTACATGGTTATGAAAACATCACGCAGGGTAAGCCTACACGAAACACAGCCATTATTTGAAGTGTTTCTAAAAACAATTTCCCTGTTTGACTGCTAGTTATTATGACACCCCCACATTAAGACCAAAAAAAAGCACATTTTTGTTTACTTAAATGTTGGTGCTATAGCCAATTTGGACTTGGCTGTTGTAACTAGTGGAAACCATTGTGCCTGTTGTTCACACCCATATCTTCCCTCTCATTGGCTAGATTGGTCCCACCTGATCTTGCCTCCTCCCAACTATCTTCCATTTTTCAAGATGTTTACTTTCATTGTTCATGTGGCCACTAGAGTATCTGGTCAATAGAATGGATAACGCTTCAATCACACCTACAGCATTTTGGCACTTTGTTACACCTGACGTACATTCATTGCAGAGGCAGTTGCAGTGTGTTCTGTGTGGTGCATACGTTGGATTGAGCGTTTGCATCGAATTGTATGCATAGATGGCTTGACAGAAATGGTAGCAAAAGGCGAATGTTAAACTTTTGTTGCACACATATCCAGATGATGCTGCTTACCATTTTGTGCAAAGACGCTGTCAGTGTGATCGAGCCGCTAGGCATAATTAAGAGTGGAGGGGCATTCGCATGCATTATTCCCTGTAGGAAGGTCGTATGCCGCATTCGAAACAATTGGGAACTCTGAAATCTTTGACTTCCGACATCAGTGCGGTCAAGAGCTCTGACTTAATTACCAGAAGATCACCAAGGTCATGATTTGACCTTGGTTATTCCCGAGTTAGCAGTTGTCTTGAGAGCACCAGTATTTACAAGTTCCCTACACAACATCAATGGAGCGTAAAATGTGGTCATATCAAGTGTGTGTGTCTGTACGTGAGCATGTGTGTGTGAATCTTTTGAAGTGTGTATTAAATCAATTCCCAGTTAAAAGCTCGAAGGTCCAATGTAGCTGTTTTTATCTCAATATCAAATCATTTCTGGGTTACAATAAAAATAGACATTTCTTAAGCAAGAATTTTGCCAGGACTGCCTGGGAGTTTTCTGAGTGGGCAGGGGGAAACTAAAAACTAGCTGTTATTGGCAGAGAGGTTTGGAACTCTTTCTTATTGGCCTATTAAATAATTTAATACACATGAGTGGTTATTGAGATAAAAACAGTTGCATAGGACCTTTAATGTGTTCATGCTGATCCCATCGTGAAGCCCTCACTTCCTATGTCAAGTGTCCAATTGCTTAAATATAGCATCCTGACCTCTCTATTGTAGGCTACCAAGTCATTGTTTGCTTTGTTTTTCTTCTCCTTTTTCTTCTCCCTCTTCTTCTCTCAGCGTGATGGAGGGAGAGGGCCCAGAAGGAAATCCCATCGCTGCCTCGTCTCACTCACTTCCTCTGCAAGCAGAGGCGGTAAGCCCAGCGGATGATGATGGTGATGATTGTATCTCAACACTGGGGACTGGGAGCACTGAAGAGACCGCTACACACACAAACAGCATGGGCCAGCCGAGTCAAGACCACCAGACTGAAGAGGTCCCGGCTAAGACCGCTACCACAGACAACAGCCAGAGCCAAGCATTCCTTACTCAGTCCGCCACCACCACGGACGACCAAGCCCAGCAACAACCCACGGAAAGCCTGTCTAACAGTAAACTCTGTGGGTACCTCCTTAAACAAGGAGGTCCCCTGAAGACATGGAAGTCGCGCTGGTTCACGTACGAGGTGAAGAAGAGACAGTTGTTTTACTACAGGACGGCGCTGGATGTGACCTCTCTGGGGAGAATCCAGCTGTGCAGCGCCACGCTCGGATACCCCCTCCTAGGAGAGCAGGGCACCTTTCACATCCAGACCCCCGAACGCACCTTTGTCCTCAAGGTAAGGTTTATCGAATATTCAATTCAATGGGTATTTAAATCTGAGCTTTGATGTTGACAGTTCTGCTGGTTTTCTTGAATGACTAGTTAATTAATTAATGAATAATGTCATTGGTTGGCCAGAGAGTCCCTGATTAGAGGGGAATCACATTAGGGAACCTCGGATTTTCACTATATCACCAGGGTTTGAAATGTAGGACGTTGTTCTGAATGTGAGTGTCATCAAAATTTCTGAAAGGTCATTGTTTTTGGGGGAGGGATGGGGAAGACCGCTAAGAGGTTATAAAAAATGAGGCAGTGAAACAGTGGTGCTCTTGTATTTGAATACCTGTCTCATGTTAACCCAGCTCTTTGGGTCACACAGCTGTGTAGTGTCAATCTACAGTATTCCTCTCCATAAGAAAACAACAGATCCATTTTTGTCAAAGAGCTGAATCATGAGAGCTGAATGGGAACGCTTACTAATACAAAATGGAGGCATCTCTTATTCTGTTTCTCCTTAAAGTAGAAGAAACTGTTGTATTATTGTTTATCGTGTCCATGTTTGATATACAGGAAGACAAATATACTCATATTCACACATTGGCATTGGAATACTTTATCTTGGTCCACAAAGATACATTCTGATTTGAAAAGAACTCCAAAACATTTCAGAAGTCATGCATTACAGATATTCTGACTCATGGCACACTCGTGTATGTACAGTAGGCTAACAATATCTCTTCTGTCTGTTTCAGGCAGCTAACCAGGAGGTCATGATGTACTGGCTACAGCAGCTGCAGCTGAAGAGATGGCAGCACCGAGACCAGCTGACAGGAGAATCCACAAGCCACTGCACTGACCACAAGAGACCAGAGGGACAGGGGGAACTACCCACCACCTGCACAGGTACAGTAAGACAGGGAGTAGGATGAAGTGGCCCCAGACACCGATCAAGATTATGTTTGGCCTGACATTGAACGACAGAGAAGGTTGTTCATGTAGAAACAGATCTGGCAACCAGGCTAAGAATACCAGCAGTTCAAATCAAATGCCATCATGTCCCATGCATGGTTAATGATTTAGGGAACCACTAAAAGATGAAAGAGAATGGTTCAAGAATGGCACAGCATGGCACTGAACGGTAAAAGCCATCACACACGTAATCAGTGCCACACTTATAAAATAGGAACAATATACTTTGCATAGTTTCAATATCTGTTCCTCAGCGGGATTTTTTTTTTAGTTGACACATTTTATTTGTCACATGCTTCGGAAACAACAGGTGTGGACTAACAGTGAAATGCTTATATATGGGTCCTTTACCAACAATGCAGAGTTAAAGATATTTTTATTTGCATTAAGATCAGCGTAAAAAAAACACAGAATAGCAGAATTGGTCAGCAGTCCGTAAAATGGATGCTATCCACTGCAGTACCATCAACAATGACTGGTTTCATTTATGAAAATGTTGTAACCAGTTGGATCAAGTTTTGCTTTGATAGCTGATAACATTTTCTGTTTGTTGTTGATGTCATACTAAAGTTGGGACTCCTGAGTGGCGCAGCGGTCTAAAGAACTGTGCTAGAGGCGTCACTACAGACCCTGGTTTGATTCCAAGCTGTATCACAACCGGCCGTGATTGGGAGTACCGTAAGGCGGCGCACAATTGGCCCAGCGTCGTTAGGGTTTGGTAGGTGTAGGCCACCATTGTAAATAAGAATTTATTCTTAACTAACTTGTCTAGTTAAATAAATACAAATATGTAAATAAAATGTTTAATATGAATACTTTGTCTTGTACCTCAAATTAACTTTTATTCAAGTATATTGACAAAAACAATTATGTCGCAAGTTATGCCGCTCCCTCTTGATACATGCTATTTTAAATGTAATCTCCATGTAGGCTACAATATTCCAAACACTGCTGCAGAACACACCCTATGACAATGTGTGACTACAATGTCTTACGGCAGATTGCAGAGGTAGAAAAACCCTCTTAACTGTTAATGAGGGGATAAATACAGTTAGTTGAATTGAAGTCAAAATTGCAACCAAGCACTACAATATAAGACATTATAAACTGGGTGGCTCGAGCCCTGAATGCTGATTGGCTGAAAGCCCTGGTATATCAGTCCGTATACCATGGGTATGACAAAACATTTATTTTTACCGCTCTAATTACATTGCTAACCAGTTTGTAATAGCAATAAGGCACCTCAGGGATTTGTGGTATAGTGGGGCAAAAAAGTATTTAGTCAGCCACCAATTGTGCAAGTTCTCCCACTTAAAATGATGAGAGAGGCCTGTAATTTTCATCATAGGTACACTTCAACTATGACAGACAAAATGAGAAAAAAAAATCCAGAAAATCACATTGTAGGATTTTTTATGAATTTATTTGCAAATTATGGTGGAAAATAAGTATTTGGTCACCTACAAACAAGCAAGATTTCTGGCTCTCACAGACCTGTAACTTCTTCTTTAAGAGGCTCCTCTGTCCTCCACTCGTTACCTGTATTAATGGCACCTGTTTGAACTTGTTATCAGTATAAAAGACACCTGTCCACAACCTCAAACAGTCACACTCCAAACTCCACTATGGCCAAGACCAAAGAGCTGTCAAAGGACACCAGAAACAAAATTGTAGACCTGCACCAGGCTGGGAAGACTGAATCTGCAATAGGTAAGCAGCTTGGTTTGAAGAAATCAACTGTGGGAGCAATTATTAGGAAATGAAAGACATACAAGACCACTGATAATCTCCCTCGATCTGGGGCTCCACGCAAGATCTCACCCCGTGGGTTCAAAATGATCACAAGAACGGTGAGCAAAAATCCCAGAACCACACGGGGGGACCTAGTGAATGACTTGCAGAGAGCTGAGACCAAAGTAACAAAGCCTACCATCAGTAACACACTACGCCGCCAGGGACCCAAATCCTGCAGTGCCAGACGTGTCCCCCTGCTTAAGCCAGTACATGTCCAGGCCCGTCTGAAGTTTGCTAGAGAGCATTTGGATGATCCAGAAGAAGATTGGGAGAATGTCATATGGTCAGATGAAGCCAAAATAGAACTGTTTGGTAAAAACTAAACTCGTTGTGTTTGGAGGACAAAGAATGCTAAGTTGCATCCAAAGAACACCATACCTACTGTGAAGCATGGGGGTGGAAACATCATGCTTTGAGGCTGTTTTTCTGCAAAGGGACCAGGGCGACTGATCCGTGTAAAGGAAAGAATGAATGGGGCCATGTATCGTGAGATTTTGAGTGAAAACCTTGTTCCATCAGCAAGGGCATTGAAGATGAAACGTGGCTGGGTCTTTCATCATGACAATGATCCCAAACACCCCGCCCGGGCAACGAAGGAGTGGCTTCGTAAGAAGCATTTCAAGGTCCTGGAGGGGCCTAGCCAGTCTCCAGATCTCAACCCCATAGAAAATCTTTGGAGGGAGTTGAAAGTCCGTGTTGCCCAGCGACAGCCCCAAAACATCACTGCTCTAGAGGAGATCTGCATGGAGGAATGGGCCAAAATACCAGCAACAGTGTGTGAAAACCTTGTGAAGACTTACAGAAAATGTTTGACCTCTGTCATTGCCAACAAAGGGTATATAACAAAGTATTGAGAGAAACTTTTGTTATTGACCAAATACTTATTTTCCACCATAATTTGCAAGTAAATTCATTAAAAATCCTACAATGTGATTTTCTGGATTTTTTTTCCTAATTTTGTCTGTCATAGTTGAAGTGTACCTATGATGAAAATTACAGGCCTCTCTCATCTTTTTAAGTGGGAGTACTTGCACAATTGGTGGCTGACTAAATACTTTTTTGCCCCACTGTATATGGCTGTGTCCTAGCACTCCGCGTTGCGTTGTAGATAAGAACAGCCTTTAGCCGTGGTATGTTGGCGATATACCCCCCCCCCCCCCCCCTCAAACCTGAGTATACTACAGTCAATAGTTTACTGTAAATCAATGAGGTGAAAACAGACATAAATAAATTGCAGTGTGGTGTTCATATTTACCACACTCATCCCTTGGCTACATAGTAACTTCATTAAATATCATGTCCCTGGTTGGTTAGGCACTAGGGATTTCCCTATTCACTGACCCCTAGCTTTCCTGAAATACTTTTACCCACTTCCTCTCAGTGATTGAGCAAATCCACTGTGCACATCAAGTGTAGCAAGCCAGTCAAGACACATGAATGTAACATTGGGTAAAACCAACTAGTATACATACAAAATTGAAGCTTTAATGTTACAATATTTGTTCCACTGTGCAAACAAGAATAATGTAACTCATCATTGTTACACTCTAAGGTTACTAAGGAAGCAGTAATGTGTATTCAGGTAATTGAAGCACTCCGAACATTCCAGATAGAAATACTATGAGAAGCGTTGACATGATTCCCTTTTTTTTAAATTTTTATATCAGACCGTCATATCTGTTCTACGCAATGAATTTCTATCTGAACATTCTGTAACGTTGCAGCTTTCTGAACAGGCCCTTCCAGTGTTTTACCTTTCTGGAGGATCAACAGACTTGTGTCATGCTCCTCCAACAGTCCAGTCAGCTGATGTCTGGCACTGGGAAACAACTGGCCTATTTTTCCTTTTTAAAGTCTTTCTGAATAGAGACCTGTTTTTCAAAATAATAAGGAAGCTCTCCTTGCTACTAGTTTCCGTCGTGTAAGATACAATATTTCCACAATAATAAAATCAGGCATTTGTATATAAATAATATACAGTCACTTCCAAAATTATTGTCACCCTTGATAAAGATAATAGAAAGTCTGTAAGACATGCGATCGTATATAAATGTAAGCAAGGTTTGAAATGGTTACGTTTTAGTTCAATATTATATCGGTTTAGGCTTCTTGCAGTCAATTTGCGGTCTACTAATTATTTGTAATTAAGTTTCGGCCCCACGATCATCTGCTCAAGAAAAGATCAAACCCTGCAGCTGAATCTAGTATATTGTCTGCTCAATATTACAGTGAGTGTACAAATGATGAGGAACACCTTCCTAATATTGAGTTGCACCCACTTTTGCCCTCAGAACAGCCTCAATTCATTGGGGCATGGACTCTACAAGGTGTTGAAAGCGTTCCACAGGAATGCTGGCCCATGTTGGCGCCAATGCTTCCCACAGTGGTGTCAAATTGGCTGGATGTCCTTTGGGTGGTGGACCATTCTTGATATACACGGGAAACTGTAGAGCGTGAAAAACCCAGCAGCATTGCAGTTCTTGACACAGGCACTTACTACCATACCCCATTCAAAGGCACTTAAATATTTTGTCTTTCCCATTCATCCTCTGAATGGCACACATACACAATCCATGTTTCAATTGTCACAAGGCTTAAAAACCCTTCTTTAACGGTCCCCCCCCCCCCCCCCTTCATCTACACTGATTTTAAGTGGATTTAACAAGTGACATCAATAAGGGATCATGCTTTCACCTGACCAGTCTGTCATAGAAAGATCTATATACCATTAATACAAAAACAAAAAAAACTAAAGATGAGAGTCAAAATTATTGGCACCCCTAAGGATTCTTGTAAATAAAATCTAACAAAATGTAACATTTAACATTCTACTTTTTAAAATTAATCTCACCTTCAATGGCTTCCTGTTTTGCTGGGGAATAAAGATGCGTGTTACCTCATGTAAAATCCCTTTGTCATCCATCACCATATGGAAAGAACATTTGTGGGCAGAACTAAATAAGCGTTTGTGAGCAAGGAGGCCTGCAAACCTGACTCAGTTACACCAGCTGTGTCAGGAGGAATGGGCCAAAATCCACCCAACTTATTGTGGGAAGCTTGTGGAAGGCTACCCGAAACATTTGACCCAAGTTAAACCATTTAAAGGCAATGCTACCAAATACTAATTGAGTGAATGTAAACTTCTGACCTACTGGGAATGTGATGTAAGAAATAAAAGCTGAAATAAATAATTACCTCTACTAATATTTGGACATTTCACATTCTTAAAATAAAGTGGTGATCCTTACTGACCTAAGACAGGGAATTTCTACTAGGATTAAATGTCAGGAATTGTGAAAAACTGAGTTGAAATGTATTTGGCTAAAGTGTATGTAAACTTCTGACTTATACCACTTACAGGGGAACAATTAAAACGTTTAAAACCACCTGAACAGTGGTAAAGTTTCCTGGTAGAGGATGCATGTGTATCTTGTCCCTACGCGCAGTGAGGAAGATGGTTCTGGAGTCAAAGAAAAGTCCAACGGCCACATTTGGAGAATTACAGAACTTGAGGTCTCCAAATCTACAATTTAGATGCCACCTCTATGCAATAGACATATTCAGTCTCTCCCTTGTCCCCACTTTCTTCAAGATGTCCACCGTTGTTCCTGTATTCAGGAAAGGGAGGTAATTGAACTAAATGACAATCGCCCCGTAGCACTCACCTGCTTTGAGAGACTAGTTAAGGATCATATCACCTCTACTTACCTGACACCCTAGACCCACCGCAATTTGCATACCGCCCCAACAGATCCACGGATGGCGCAATTGCCATCACACTGCCTTATCCCATCTGGACAAGAGGAATACCTATGTAAGAATGCTGGTGCGTACTCAGGGTGCGAACTCAGCCCCCTCCTGTACTCCCTGTTCATCCATGACTGTGTGGCCACGCAGTTCTCCAACTAAATCATCAAGTATGCTGACGACACAACAGTGGTGGGCCTGATTTACTTCCAGCAAGACAATGACCCCAAACACATCAAAATCCACAAATGAATTGTTAATTGACCGCAAAATCAGTCTCAGTCTCCGGACTTGAACCCCATTTAAAAAGCTGTGGTTTGAATTGAAGAGGGCCGTCCAAAAACGCAGATTAAGGATATCAAGGATCTGGAAAGATTCTGTATGGAGGAATGATCAAAGATCCCTTCCCAATGTGTTCTCCAATCTCATAAAACATTATAGAAAAAGGCTCAGTGTCGTTATCCTCGCAAGTGGAAGGTGCGCAAAGTAATGACAACGGGTGGCAAGAATTTTTGGGAGATTTTTTTTTTGTATTGCTTGTTAAACAATGTTTTTCTCTGAGGAATTGTACTACTATAAACTAAAACCTTTTTTAGATTTTTTTTTTGCATACAGTATAGCTCAGTATTTGTATTATTTATTTGATAAAGTCTATTTTGCTAATCTTTATCCAGGGTGTCAATAGTTTTGGAGGTGACTGTACACAATGACTGGCCCTGGCAGATTGCTTTTATCTGTTGCAATAGTTTCGAGAAGAATGTTCATTCATAGCCAACATTCATGTTTCAACTTCGAAACAGATAACTGACACACTGGTATTTGCTGTCTAAACAATAGAATGTCTTAAACGTACTCAACAAATTAAGGTTCGGCTTCCCTTTTTGGGCCCTAAATGTAGATTTACTACTTAAAGGCCTTTAGGGTCATGGCATATTCATGAAAACGATTGAAGGTTATTTTCACCTACACAGGCTTTCATCATTGAAAATAAATGATTCAGCATTCCGGTGTTGAATGTGTAGTTCATGTCCCATGGGTGACCTGGCCAAGGTTGAGATTGCTGGGGTGGGGTTTGGGACAGGAAACAACGTTGATAAGATGTGCTTTGATTTTTTTCCATCTGCAAATTGAAGACATTTCCTGGCAGTGCCTGGCTTGACTGGATCGCAAAGCTGTAATGCTCACGTTGGATGCGTTTCCGCTTTCGTCTCTGGAGACTTAAGCCACTTATCTACCATTAGTGATTTTACAGGAATGGAGAAGTTAATGTACCGTCATTCAATCTGAATGTGAAGATAAGCTCAGTTGGATTTGATCCACTTGGTATTAGATATGACTTGGTAGCAGTACTGTATTACCCAACAGAATTACTCCGTTGCTACGCCACACTTTCTTAGCTAGTCAATTAAATAAGCACCACCAATTTTCCAATAGTATTTCAACAGTAGAATATGAAGTGGTCAACGAAATCTAACCAGGGTAAAAGTTGTAGAATGTTGCAGATAGAAATGTCATGAATAGAGCTAACATTCCTTATTCAGAGAGACATATTTCGATCTTATTCAGAGAGACATATTTCGATCTTATTCAGAGAGACATATTTCGATCTTATTCAGAGAGACATATTTCGATCGTATTCAGAGACATTTCTGAGAGCTCCACAAAGTTTGCCTACTGAACGTGTCCCAGGTGATTCCAGCGTGCCCTGCTCTTTCACCCCTGAGGAGTCTGGGTAACTCAGGTTTAGACTACAGCCCCTCTGACAGCTGCAGGAAGTGGTTCTGCATTGCCCAGAGAGAGAGGAAGTGCACGTCTGACACCCTGCTGCACTAGGAGCAGGTGGCTGCAGGGCCCACAGACTAAATATAACCATGGTTACAGCACAGCATGGCTACACTACACACAGGCTACCGGCTATTCTGGTCCAATAAATCAACATACAGTACCAGTCAAAAGTTTGGACACTCCTACTCATTCAAGGGTTTTCATTTATTTGTACTATATTCTAAATTGTAGAATAATAGTGAGGACATCAAAACTGTGAAATAACACATATGGAATCATGTAGTAACCACAAAAGTGTTAAACAAATCTAAATATATTTGAGATTCTTCAAAGTAGCCACCCTTTGCCTTGATGACAGCTTTGCACACGTTTGGCATTCTCTCAACCAGCTGCATGAGGTAGTCATGCATTTCAATTATCAGGTGTGCCTTGTTAAAAGTTAATTTGTGGAATTAATATGTTTCAGCCAATCAGTTGTGTTGTGACAAGGTAGGGGATGTATACAGAAGATAGCCCTATTTGGTAAAAGACCAAGTCCATATTATGGCAAGAACAGCTCAAATAAGCAAAGAGAAACAACAGTCCATCATTACTTCAAGACATGAAGGTCATTCAATTAGGAAAATTTCAAGAACTTTTAAAGTTTCTTCAAGTGCTATAGCAAAAACCATCAAGCGCTGTGATGAAACTGGCTCTCACGAGGACCGCCACAGGAAAGGAAGACCCAGAGTTACCTCTGCTGCAGAGGATAAGTTCATTAGAGTTAACTGCACCTCAGATTGCAGCCCAAATAAATGCTTCACAGAGTTCAAGTAACAGACACATCTCAACATCAACTGTTCAGAGGAGACTGCGTGAATCAGGCCTTCATAGTCGAATTGCTGCAAAGAAACAATGTTTTAATGAGTAGGTGTGTCCAAACTTTTGACTGGTGCTGTACATCCTTGTGTTATTTTGAAGCGCAAACAGCTTGAATTTAAAAGAGACATAAGATGACCTAAGATAGTCAAGTGTTCAAGTCAGATGTCTGGAATAAGCATGAAGGAACAACGTGAAAGTTATGTTATTGTTACTACCCTGTTATGACTATGACCAACATAACTGAGTTTGCTCCTGGTATAGACACAACCTTTCCTACCAACTGGTTTGTGAATTGTGAGGTATTTCATGCTTGTCCTGACAGGCCCAAAATATTTCACAGAGCTTATGGAGGAACAAAACAGTATTGTTTTGACTAGTTTCATCCAGCGTGCACAACCTGGCTGCCCAAAAGTAGTCAGGAAATTGTTCCTTTCACGCAAAAATATATGAATATCTTGACGTTTCAATGGGTTGGATTTTTTTCCCAGCTCTCACCCAATGTGATAATCTTCCGTTCATAGCAGTACAGTAAGAGCAAACAACTACACCTGAAGAACAAGTTAACACAAGTCTGATGCCCAGTCATAATCTTTATCCTCTGTATTTCAACCCATGATATCACTCTCATTGTCTTTAGCCGGAAGTTTCCTGCTTGTTACATGAGTAGCTGTGTCCTTTGTGTTCCCTGGCTCCAGAGGGTGTGATCCCACTTACGTTGTTCTTTGCTGTTACTTCCTGTAATGTAGATTACTTCCTGCCCAAGGTGAAGACCCCGCCAGGCCTCATAGGCGAGGAGGCCGCCAATCTTCCCGCGCCGCCACAACGGAACCCCCTAAGCAACTTCTCGATCAAACACCCTCTGATAGAGATTCAGTAAATGCCTCATCATTTGTAGATGCTCCCGTCTTATCCCGTTCATTTGTGATTGAGGCATATGACTGGTTCTTTACAACATACGGTATGGGATACGTTGAAGTAGTTGATATTCATCGACTTTGTTGATTGTAGTCATTACAACTGTTTGTGGCTTTGTGACTATAGGTGCTTATTATCTGCTAACATGCCAAGATTTACTTAGTAGCAAAAGTGACTGAGATGAAAGTAATTGTTTTGCCTAGTAGTGGGTTTTCACTTTCAGTGCAGCTGGTATAGTTGTTTTGTTCAAAAGTGTGGGTCAGATTGATTGCATGTTAATGATACTGCTGTGCGTGCATGTTGGTCTGCATGGTTACGTTTGTGTGTGTGTTGCTCCTACAGGAACTCAGTGCACAGTCTGTTTTCCAAGCGGTCCTCCCTGGAGCGGAGTCGGAGTGTGTTCCATTTGGAGGTGCCTCCTCCCTGGAACCCACTGAACCCCTCAAAGACTCCCTCCCAGACAGCCCACAACAGGCTTGGTACGTCTCACACACACCGCAGCTTCTGGAGATGTTCTCCAATACACTGGTGTTCTACACTGGTGGCATACTTCTGCCCTCTGTTGGCAGCTGATTGAAGTCAGAAGGATCAGGTTTTCTCATTGTCTGATAACTACAGTGCCTTGCGAAAGTATTCGGCCCCCTTGAACTTTGCGACCTTTTGCCACATTTCAGGCTTCAAACATAAAGATATAAAACTGTATTTTTTTGTGAAGAATCAACAACAAGTGGGACACAATCATGAAGTGGAACGACATTTATTGGATAGTTCAAACTTTTTTAACAAATCAAAAACTGAAAAATTGGGCGTGCAAAATTATTCAGCCCCTTTACTTTCAGTGCAGCAAACTCTCTCCAGAAGTTCAGTGAGGATCTCTGAATGATCCAATGTTGACCTAAATGACTAATGATGATAAATACAATCCACCTGTGTGTAATCAAGTCTCCGTATAAATGCACCTGCACTGTGATAGTCTCAGAGGTCCGTTAAAAGCGCAGAGAGCATCATGAAGAACAAGGAACACACCAGGCAGGTCCGAGATACTGTTGTGAAGAAGTTTAAAGCCGGATTTGGATACAAAAATATTTCCCAAGCTTTAAACATCCCAAGGAGCACTGTGCAAGCGATACTATTGAAATGGAAGGAGAATCAGACCACTGCAAATCTACCAAGACCTGGCCGTCCCTCTAAACTTTCAGCTCATACAAGGAGAAGACTGATCAGAGATGCAGCCAAGAGGCCCATGATCACTCTGGATGAACTGCAGAGATCTACAGCTGAGGTGGGAGACTCTGTCCATAGGACAACAATCAATGGTATATTGCACAAATCTGGCCGTTATGGAAGAGTGGCAAGAAGAAAGCCATTTCTTAAAGATATCCATAAAAAGTGTCATTTAAAGTTTGCCACAAGCCACCTGGGAGACACACCAAACATGTGGAAGAAGGTGCTCTGGTCAGATGAAACCAAAATTGAACTTTTTGGCAACAATGCAAGACGTTATGTTTGGCGTAAAAGCAACACAGCTCATCACCCTGAACACACCATCTCCACTGTCAAACATGGTGGTGGCAGCATCATGATTTGGGCCTGCTTTTCTTTAGCAGGGACAGGGAAGATGGTTAAAATTGATGGGAAGATGGATGGAGCCAAATACAGGACCATTCTGGAAGAAAACCTGATGGAGTCTGCAAAAGACCTGAGACTGGGACGGAGATTTGTCTTCCAACAAGACAATGATCCAAAACATAAAGCAAATTCTACAATGGAATGGTTCAAAAATATACATATCCAGGTGTTAGAATGGCCAAGTCAAAGTCCAGACCTGAATCCAATCGAGAATCTGTGGAAAGAACTGAAAACTGCTGTTCACAAATGCTCTCCATCCAACCTCACTGAGCTCGAGCTGTTTTGCAAGGAGGAATGGGAAAAAATGTCAGTCTCTCGATGTGCAAAACTGATAGAGACATACCCCAAGCGACTTACAGCTGTAATCGCAGCAAAAGGTTAATACAAAGTATTAACTTAAGGGGGCTGAATAATTTTGCACGCCCAATTTTTCAGTTTTTGATTTGTTAAAAAAGTTTGAAATATCCAATAAATGTCGTTCCACTTCATGATTGTGTCCCACTTGTTGTTGATTCTTCACAAAAAAATACAGTTTTACATCTTTGTTTGAAGCCTGAAATGTGGCAAAAGGTCGCAAAGTTCAAGGGGGCCGAATACTTTCGCAAGGCACTGTATGTAAACTTCCGACTTCAACTGTACATAACTTCACACTTCTGACACATAATACTTTGCATGTGGGGCACAAGTGGGGACAGAAGAGTAGCTTTACTGAAATCTTATTTTAGTTGTGAAGACTAGGCTTTGAATGACAGGGGTTGCAAAGTGAAGGCCTCCTTAGGATAATATTACTGATGCCACATGCCTATGGAAGATTGAATAGGGTTGTCTTCTCAATACTCCAACCCAAGGAACGGATATGATCACGACTATAATAAATAAGAAAAATACAGTTTTATATCTTTATGTTTGAAGCCTCTAATGTGGCAAAAGGTCGCAAAGTTCAAGGGGGCCGAATACTTTCGCAAGGCACTGTATGTACAGTATTGTCATTTTTTCTTGACTAAACTAAAATACATTTTCCTTGACACATTAGTGATTTGTCACAGTCCATAATAACCACAGAGCCATGCCCCCTTACACTCTTAGAAAAAAGGGTTCCAAACGGGTTTTTCCGACTGTCCCCAAAGGAGAACCCTTTTTGGTTCCATGTAGAACTCTATGTGGAAAGGATTCTACCTGGAACCAAAAAGGGTTCTTCAAAGGGTCCTTCCATGGGGACAGCTGAAGGACCCTTTTAGGTTCAAGATGGCACCTTTTTTTCCAAGAGTGTATAGGTCCTAGGACTTCCGTTGACCCCCTGACCCCTACACCCCTGCTGCTGTTGGTGGACCCCAGGGACCAGCTCTCCCCTGTAGAAGGCAGGTCGTGCCCATTGCCGTCCCCGAGGAGCAGGAAGAAGACGAGGGGAAGCTGTGCCACCATGCCTGCGGTGCTCCGGGAAGCTCCTTCAGAAAGCGCAGACAGGACGACCTGCCTCCAGCACGAGAAGCACATACTGGATGAGGACGTCAAGGCCCAGAAGGTTAGAGCTAAGACCAAAGTTCATCAATCACACTAGTAAGCAGTGTCTTCTGATATCAGTAGCAGCTCCATTAAATTTGTTGTATTCCCACCCTGCTCCTGCATCCTATCCTCTTATTTCTCACCCTTCCCCCATCCAGGAACTTGTGTGGCTCCTACACAAGGCCCTGGAGGTGGCTCAGCTGGAGAAGCGGACGTGCACAGAGTTCCTGGCGGCCGAGGGCGAGCAGGAGCGCCTGGAGCTGCTGAGGCACTACGAGCGTCACGCCGCTGACCTACGAGGCCGCTTGTTGGAGCTGAAGGCCGAGGGGGAAGACCTGAGAACGAGCCTAGCCCAGAGGGACGCCCAAGTGGCCGAGCTGCAGGAGAACGTGACCCTGATGAGGAAGAAGAACCACGCAAAACAGGAAGTGAGGCTCAGACAGGAAGGGTCAGCTAGGGAAGGATTAGAATAGGCATGTCGTCATCATTATCCTGAAAGGATTGGATAGGTGGTTTTAAGCATTACGGTGAAATTCCAAGTAACCAATCAGAATGCAAAGTAGGGGTAGATCTAGGGGTTGATTTGGGATTCGAGGGTCTATTCTATTCTATTTTGTTCCCAGTGTAGCTCTACATTTCCTGATCTAATCTAAAGATTTACGATATCATTGTCTCTTGGTATCATTCCAGGTGATCCTGAAGCTGTTAGAGAAGGTGTCAGCCTGCTTGGCCGACCCTACACGCACAGTGTCCACCACCAACGGCCTGGAGCCCCAGACCTTCCGCCAGTTAAATGAGGACACAGAGAACCTCAAGGTTGGTTTGTGGTTTGATCGGTCGACCATCAGAGTGAAGTCCGGCCTCAGACCCAGACCAGAACCATAGTCTTTTGAAGTAGATTATGTTGGTAGTCCAAATCTGAAGCATTTTTTTTTCTTTGCTTCTTTAAATACCCCGTACCCTGTGTTTCCTAGCTCTCTATTCATATTTTTCACAGGATGACATTGAGGCCTACAAGATCCAGAACAAGTTCCTGAACTCTGAGCTCTACCAGTTGACCAAGCTATGGCTCAACAGTTCCGAGCAGGAGAAAAGCCTTATGGTGAAGGTAGGCCTGCCTAGTCACTATGTGGGCTATTCAGTAGCAAATACAGTACCAGTCAAAAGTTTGGACACACCTACTCATTCAAGGGTTTTTCATTATTTGTACTATTTTCTACATTGTAGAATAGTAGTGAAGACATCAAAACTATGAAATAACACATATGGAATCATGTAGTAACCATATATTTGAGATTCTTCAAAGTAGCCACCCATTGCCTTGATGACAGCTTTGCCTACTCTTGGCATTCTCTCAAGTAGCTTCACCTGGAATTCTTTTCCAACAGTCTTGAAGGAGTTCCCACATATGCTGAGCACTTGTTGGCGGCTTTTCCTTCACTCTGCGGTCCAACTCATCCCAAACCATCTCAATTGGGTTGAGGTCGGGTGATTGTGGAGGCCAGGTCATCTAATGCAGCACTCCATCACTCTCATTCTTGGTCAAATAGCCCTTACGCAGCCTGGAGGTGTGTTGGGTCATTGTCCTGTTGAAAAACAAATGATAGTCCCAATAAGCGCAAAACAGATGATATGGCGTATCGCTGCAGAATGCTGTGGTAGCCATGCTGGCCTTGAATTCTAAATAAATCCCTGACAGTGTCACCAGCAAAGCACCCACACACCATCATATCTCCTCCTCTATGCTTCACGGTGGTAACCACACATGCGGAGGTCATCCGTTCACCTACTCTACATCTCACAAAGACACGACGGTTGGAACCAAAAATCTCAAATTTGGACACAGACCAAAGGACAGATTTCCACCGGTCTAATGTCCATTGCTCGTGTTTCTTGGCCCAAGCGAGTCTCTTCTTATTATTGGTGTCCTTTAGTAGTGGTTTCTTTGCAGCAATTCGACCACGAAGGCCTGATTCAAACAGTCTCCTCTGAACAGTTGATGTTGAGATGTCTGCTTCTTGAACTCTGTGAAGAATTTATAATTGGCTGAAATCTGAGGCTGGTAACTCTAATGAACTTATCCTCTGCAGCAGAGGTAACTCTGGGTCTTCCATTCTTGTGGCGGTCCTGATGAGAGCCAGTTTCATCATAGCGCTTGGATGGTTTTTGTGACTGCACATGAAGAAACTTTAAAAGTTCTTGAAATATTCCAGATTGACTGACCTTCATGTCTTAAAGTAATGATGGGCTTTTGTTTCTCTTTGCTTATTTGAGCTGTTCTTGCCATAATATGGACTTGGTATTTTACCAAATAGGGCTATCTTCTGTATACCACCCCTACCGTGTCACAACACAACTGATTGTCTCAAATGCATTAAGAAGGAAAGAAATTCCACAATTAACAAGGCACACCTTTTTAATTGAAATGCATTCCAGTTGACTACCTCATGGAGCTAGTTGAGAGAATGCCAAGAGTGTGCAAAGCTGTCATCAAGGGAAAGGGTGGCTACTTTGAAGAATCTCAAAAATGAAATATATTTGGATTTGTTTAGCACTTTCTGGTTACTGTGTTATTTCACTATTATTCTACAATGTATAAAATAGTCAAAATAAATAAAAATAAAAGTGGAAGAGGGTTCGAGTGGATTGCAGTTAGTGTGAAACACTCTTGGCCACGAGTTGATTGAATTGGGACCTTAGTCTTGATTAGGGGGCGCTTATTTTGTGTTGCAGTGTGCATACCTGGAGGCTCGTAACTGTCAGATAGAGAGTCGTTATCTGGGCGTACTGGGGAAGCTGCAGGAGAACAAGGTTCTAGAACCGGGCCAGCGGGAGGCTGTGAGGAAACTACAAGGAGAGGACCCACTACAGGGAGACCTGAATGACGTGCGCAAACTCAACCCTGTCAGGTAACAGGGGCTCAATAGTCTAAAATGGCTTCCTTCTTTGTCTCCTTGTCTCCTCTGCTTCACTACACTGACAGATGACAGCGCTGGATTGTTGTTCACCATGCTGCTTTCAGCTGTCAGGTCCTGTGATAATTAACAATGAGACATAAGAGAGAGACAAAACATTAAATCAACAACACAGTCAGACAATGAGTGAACATTTTTATATCATCAGAACCATTGATCTTTTTCTTTTGGCTGTCCCTCAGGGAGCACGACGAGTACGGCTTCAAGATCATCCCAGACTACGAGGTGGAGGACATAAAACTGCTGGCCAAGATCCAGGCCCAGGAGATCCGCTCCCACAGCCTGCTGAGGCAGGAGGCCGGGGACAGACTCTTGCTGGGCCGCTGGGCTCAGTATCTGGGGGGCCGCCCGGCCGACAACCTCTGCCCCTCTTCGGAGCTCAAAAGCCTTCTGCGGGGCGGCGTGCCGTGCGAGTACCGCCCACGGGTGTGGCGCTGGGTGGTGAGGGTGCGCACACGCGCGCTATGGGAGCGCCACCCGGATCGCTACCAGCAGGTGGGTGGTATTGGATTAAGCAAGTTCACCTTACAATGTAGCTCTCAATCGCTCAATCTACTGTACACTACCATTCAACAGTTTGGGGTCACTTAGAAATGTCCTTATTTTTTTAAGAAAAGCACTTTTTTTGTCCATTAAAATAACATCAGATTGATCAGAAATACAGTGTAGACATTGTTAATGTTGTAAATGACTATTGTAGCTGGAAACGGCTGATTTTTTTATGGAATATCTACATAGGCCCATTATCAGCAACCATCACTCCTGTGTTCCAATGGCACGTTGTGTTAGCTAATCCAAGTTTATCATTTTAAAAGGCTAATTGATCATTAGAAAACCTTTTTGCAATTATGTTAGCACAGCTGTAATCTGTTGTGCTGATTTAAAGAAGCAATAAAACTGGCCTTCTTTAGACTAGTTGAGTATCTGGAGCATCAGCATTTGTGGGTTTGATTACAGGCTCAAAATGGCCAGAAACAAATAACTTTCTTCTGAAACTCGTCAGTCTATTCTTGTTCTGAGAAATGAAGGCTATTCCATGTGAGAAATTGCCAAGAAACTGAAGATCTCGTACAACACTGTGTACTACTCCCTTCGCAGAACAGCGCAAACTGGCTCTAACCAGAACAGAAAGAGGAGTGGGAGGACCCGGTGCACAACTGAGCAAGAGGACAAGCGCATTAATTGCAAAAAGGGTTTACTAATGATCAATTAGCCTTTTAAAATGATAAACTTGGACAACATGCCATTGGAACACAGGAGTGATGGTTGCTGATAATGGGCCTCTGTACGCCTATGTAGATATTCCACAAAGAAATCAGCCGTTTCCAACTACAATAGTCATTTACAACACTAACAATGTCTACACTGTATTTCTTATCAATTTGATGTTATTTTAATAGACCATTTAAAAAAACTTTTCTTTCAAAAATAAGGACATTCTAAGTGACCCTTATCTTTTGAATGGTAGTGTATGTCTCAATATACAGTATCTACAGTGCATTTGGAAAGTATTTCAGACCCCTTCCCTTTTTCCACATTTTGTTACTTTATAGCCTCACTCTAAAATGTAATAAATAAAATAAAAAATCCTCATCAATCTACTTGCATAATGACAAGCGAAAACATTTTTACAAATAAAAAAACAAATATCTTACACAAGTATTCAGACCCTTTGCAATGAAACTCGAATTTGAGCTTAGGTGCATCCTGTTTCCATTAATCATCCTTGAGATGTTTATACAACTTGATTGGTGTCCACCTGTGGTCAATTCTTTTGATTTGACATAATTTGGAGAGGCACACACCTGTCTATGTAAGGTACCACAGAGCAAAAGCCAAGCCATGAGGTTGAAGGAATTGTCCATAGAGTTCCGAGACAGGATTGTGTTGAGACACAGATCTGGGGAAGGGTACCAAAACATTTATGCAGCATTGAAGGTCCCCAAGAGCCTCCAATCATTCTTAAATGGAAGAAGTTTTGAACCAACCAGACTTGGCCGCCCTGCTAAACTGAGCAAACCGGGGGAAAGGCCCATGCTCAGGGAGGTGACCAAGAACTCGATGGTCACTCTGACAGAGCTCCAGAGTTCCTCTGTGGAGATGGGAGAACCTTCCAGGACGACACCCATCTCTGCAGCACTCCACCAATCAGGCCTTTATGGTAGCGTGGCCAGATAGAAGTCACTCCTCAATAAAAGGCACATGACAGTCCACTTAGAGTTTGCCAAAATGTAATGAAAACCTGCTCCAAAGCACTCGGGACCTCAGACTGGGGTGAAGGTTCACCTTCCAACATGACAACGACTCTAAGCACACAGCCAGGACAACGCAGGAATGGCTTCGGGACAAGTCTCTGAATGTCCTTGAGTGTCCCAGCCTGAGCCCGGACTTGAACCTGATGGAACATCTCTGGAGAGACTTGAAAATAGCTGTGCAGCGATGCTACCCATCCAATCGGACAGAGCTTGAGAGGATCTGCAGAGAAGAATGCAAGAAACTCCCCAAATACAGGTGTGCCAAGCTTGTATCGTGATACCCAAGAAGACTCTATGCTCTGTAATCGCTTCCAAAGGTGCTTCAACAAAGTACTGAGTAGAGGGTCTGAATACTTTATGTAAATGTTATAATTTTTTTTATACATTTGCAAAGATTCTAAAAACCTGTTTTTGCTTTGTTGTTATGGGGTATTGTGTGTAGATTGAGGATTTAAAATATTTAAAAAATCAATTTTTAGAACAAGGCTGTAACGTAACAATATTTGAAAAAAGTCTAGGGGTTCTGAATACTTTTAGAATGGACTGTATATCTGTCTGTCCATCTTTCCATCCACCTACATGAAATCTGTCCATTATTGTTGTAGCTGTGCCAGAAGAGCCTTACATCGCCCCACCAGGCCTCCAGACAGATCCAGTTGGACCTGTACCGCACTCTCACCACCAATCAGCATTTCTCCTCACCCTCCAGCCCCGCCCTGCAGCAGCTCCAACGAATCCTGCTGGCCTTCTCCTGGCAAAACCCCACCATCGGCTACTGCCAGGGCCTCAACAGGTGCACAATACATACCTATATTAGTCAGCAGTGTGCTGAATAAAATATAAAAAACAAGAAATACTGCCATCTAATGGACAAAGTTGTAAACTGATATATATATATAGTGCCGACTCCAAAACAATTACCTACACAATGTTCTCAGCTTAATAAATGCCTGACGAAGACAATTATATTTTTGTGAAAATATAATTGTCTTGTCTAAAACATACATTTTCTTCTATCTGGCTACTCAGGGCAGGCTATAAATATACAAAACAAGCTTTCACAGACCTCAAAATGATCTCTACAGAATATGGGGTGCCATGTGGCTCAGTTGGTTGAGCATGGTGCTTGCAACACCATGGTTGTGGGTTCGATTCCCACGGAGAACCAGTAAGGGGGAAAAAAGTATGAAAATGTGTGCTCTGGAAAAGAGCCTCTGCTAAATGACTAAAATGTCAAATGAATGACCAAGGACAACTGTGACGTTGGCCACTCCTTCTCCCTTCAGGCTGGCAGCCATAGCTCTCCTGGTGCTGGAGAGTGAGCAGGATGCCTTCTGGTGTCTAGTAGCTGTGGTGGAGGCCATCATGCCCCAGGACTACTACACCAAAACGCTCATATCCTCGCAGGTAAGGATTCGGCTCCAAGGATATGTTTTTAAACAACGGCATAGATGCGTAGCATTAATGGTATCGAGATCTACAGTTCTGTAAGTTCTCTACTGTAGTAAAAAATGTACAACATTATGGGAAGTTGTGGTTTTAACTGATTTTAGTTCTGCATCTGTTCCAAAACATGGAACTGAATAGCGCATAGTTTAATGAACGATGTAATGAATTCAAGATTTGTCACATGTCAATATCGGTTAACGCCGTCTGCTGATGTGACCCAGTGGGACGTGGTGTGTGTGTGGATGTTGCAGGCAGACCAGTGTGTGCTAAAGGACTTCATGGCTGAGAAGATACCCCGGCTGGCGGCTCACTTTGAGGAGCATAGCGTGGATGTGTCCCTCATCACTTTCAACTGGTTCCTCGTGGTGTTCGTAGAGAGCCTGCCCAGCGATATCCTCCTGCGAGTGTGGGACGCCTTCCTCTATGAGGGTACCAAGGTACCCCACCTGAGAGAGACTAGAGCCTGGGCTGGAAACAGCCCCTAGCCCAGGGGCATTCAAATTTGGGCCTCGTTGACTGACCTGGTATAAAATTATTAGTAGTAGTAAATAAACCACTTCTAATGTAAACATGCGTGCATGTTTTTTGTGCAGGTGATATTTCGGTATGCCCTGGCTCTGTTCAAGTACAAAGAGGAGGACATCTTGAAGATCCATGACAGTGGGGAGATCTACCAATACCTGCGCTTCTTTGCCAAGACCATCTCTGACGGCAGGTGAGGGGCCACAAAAATCATCGAAGGTCAAAATGTGGAGGCAGTGTTGTGAAAATATAGCACTATATTAGGTCAGTGTTTCTCTAGTGGGACAGGAACCACTATAGCAGGGGTCTTAAACTCCTGGAGGACTGGTGTGCATTTTTTTTGTTACAGCCAAGCCCAGCACTAACACACCTGATACACCCCTACGTGGATTTTGAACCATTCCACCAAATCATGTTTAGCTTGTCATTTGTAACCAGTTAAGTTGTTCTATTATCTATATGGTTTGCGCTTTTTGTCCTGTACCTTCTGAGACCATTCTTTTTCTGGTGCCCTATTTAGTCGGTGTGTTAATGGCAGAGCAGACTAAGGAGCTATTTTTTTCCGTAGGCCAAGACAGACATCACCATATATAATTCAGATAGCAGCAGTGACGGCAGAGCTATGGGCTCAACACTTGGGAGATAAGAGGCTATACAGCCAGATGAGTGCATTGAGGGCACTATTCACCACAGTCTCTCTTATCTCCAAACAAAGAGCAGATGAGATACCAGGGGTGTGTTTACAAAGGCAGCCCAATTGATTAATTTTTCATTAATTGGTCTTTTAATGTGAAAAGATCAGATGTGATTAGTGGAAAAAATATCAGAATTGGGCTGCCTGTATAGACATAGCCAGGATTAATTACTCGGCATCACTTTTTCAGAAACTCCTGTCCGACCAATGCATGCATGTACAACCACACAGAGATGGAGCTATTGCTCCTGTAAGTGACTCTGTATAAGAGCGTCTGCTAAATGACAAATGTCAATTAGAGACCTAGGGTTAGCTCAATACAACTTGTTCATTTTTATTTATTTAGCCATGCAGCATATAGATTAATTCTACTGTATGGAAATAAGCAGGTTGAGTAATATTGGGCTTGTCCAATAGGAAGCTGACCAACATTGCCTTCAGTGACATGAACCCGTTCCCCATGAAGCTGTTGAGGAACCGGCGTGCGCTGCATCTGGAGCGCCTGCAGGGGGAGCTCAGAGAGCTGGAGGCCCAGCAGAGAGAGTTTGTCACAGAGAGCGCACAGCGCAAGGACTTGGACACTATACTGGTCAGCGAGGACGATGAGGAGCTGTAGTGACCATTAGGGACTCTGGACAGAGAGGGATGGTGATGAATCCTGTGGACTTACTAGGCAACGGGTTTGAAATGCCACCTTGTAGAACAGCGTTTCTCAAACTCAGTCCTGGGGCCCCGTTTTGCACTAGCACTACACAGCCGATTCAAATAATCAAAGCTTGATGACGAGTTGGTTATTTGAATCAGCTGTGCAGTGCTCGGGCAAAAACCAAAACGTGCATCCTTTGGGGCCCACGGGACTGAGTTTGGGTAACGCTGTTGTAGACTACGGAAGGGCCATCTTGTTAGTGGCCCAGCTGGTACGGATTTGACCCAGGATACATTTGTTTTATGCCTTTAAGGTAAATAATGTCAGTTATGGTCAAGAACACTAAACCTGACCAACCATATTCTCACTGAATCATTGTATTAGTATTATTTACTGTATATGCACTGCCAAAGGGAATTAATGCCAAAGACAATTTACTACAGTAGGTATTTCAAACTATGGTCATGTAGAGTTTTATACATTTCAATTGCATATTTTGTCATGAACTTTGTAGCCACACAAGTGTTATGAAATGTAATATAACTACCCTATGTGCCCAAAAGTATGTGGATTCAACTATTTCAGCCACACCTGTATAAAATCAAACACACAAACATTGGCAGTAGAATGGCCTTACTGAAGAGCTCAGTGATGTTCTACATGGCACCGTCATAAGATGCCACCTTTCCAACAAGTCAGTTCGTCAAATTTCTGCCCCGGGTCAACCGTAAGTGCAACACTCACTACCGGAGTTCCAAACTGCCTCTGGAAGCAACGTCCGCACAATAACTGTTTGTCGGGATCTTCATGAAATTACTTTCCATAGCCGAGCAGCCGCACACAAGCCTAAGATCACCATGTGCAATGCCCAGCATCAGCTGGAGTGATGCAAGGCTCGCCACCAGACAACACATTCTCTAGTGATAAATCAGGCTTCACCATCTGGCAGTCCGATGGATGCCAGGAGAAAACGACATGCCCAAATACATAGTGTCAACTGTAAAGTTTGGTGGAGGAATAATGGCCTAGGGCTCTTTTTCATGAGTCGGGCTAGGCCCCTTAGTTCCAGTGAAGGGAAATCTTAACTCTACAGCATTAACATTGACATTCTAGATGATTCTGTGCTTCCAACTTTGTGGAAACAGTTTGGGGGAAGGCCTTTTCCTGTTTCAGCATGTCAATGCCCCCGTGCACAAAGCGAGGTCCATACAGAAATGTTTGTCAAGATCGGTGTGGAAGAACTAGACTGGCCTGCACAGAGCCCGGACCTCAACCCCATCGAACACCTTTGGGATGAATTGGAATACCGACTGCGAGCCATGCCGACCTCACTAATGTTCGTGGCTGAATGGAAGCAAGTCTCCGCAGCAATGTTTCAACATCTAGTGTAAAAGCTTTCCTAGAAGAGTAGAGGCTGTTATAGCAGCATATTAATTAATGCCCATGATTTTGGAATGAGATGTTCGATGAGCAGTTGTCCACATACGACATGGCCAAAAGTATATGTGTACAGTACAATTAAGACAGTGAACGACAAGTGTACATTTTCCAATTTATTACCTTTATCTTTAACAAATATACATAAATAATAAATATAAAAATCAAACATTGTCCAATGTTAAACAACCTTACCGCAGAGAAGTAGCTAAAAGCTAGTGTTACCAGACAATTAAACTGATGTTGCCTATTCATAACAGTATCTGTTTCTAGGAATTGTCCATTCCCGTGTGACAAGAATAGACGCGCAGTTTGTTTCCAAGAACGAAGAAGAGGTTGACTCATCTCGAAAAACAGTGGCTTTGTTGCTGAGTAAAGCTATTGTTCTATCAGTAAAGTCAGTGTTAAGTCACGTGGATCTAATGCCGTAATATTCACACCCAACATATTGATGGCCCGCTCTAAAAAGGGAGCGAGAATAAAACCGGGACGGAAAACATGCAGGATGTTTATGGTCCATCGTTTTGAGTAGCTACTGGCTTTAACAATACTGGCTCTTCCATGTAGTAGGGCTTTCTGACGCGCGGCAATAGAAGCTGACAAATCAAGCATCGCGTCTCCGCTGTTGGCGGAGCAGCTTGCTTTACAGGCGAATAAAAATGTTTGAAAGAAAAATAAACCAGAACTGAAAATTAACACACCATCAGTGTTCCCCCATTTTGCACAACAACGTCTCTGTCCAAGTTGTCAGTGTTTGAGTTTCCTATTGTGTGCGTCGACTGGTCGAGTTTGGCAAACAGAACAGCGTGGGTTATGACTGGTAGTGCCCGATGTAATGTGTCCCTAGGGCATAAGCTTTGTCTTCTATAATGGACACATACCCAGATAATTGCAGAGTTATCAGTAGTATGCCCTGTGTCATAAGTGGATTCATTGATTGCACTAGGCATCTTTTAGGGCAAGTTTGCTCACTTGGGAAAGTTCTGTCCTCTGAAAAAGCTCTAAATTGTACTGACTGACCAAGCTAGACATTTAACTATTTTAACAGATATCTTAAATTGATCTGTGTTGAAATGAATACCACCTTAGTGGTATTCAATTCTTAACATGCTTTGCGCATTAGATTTCTGTGGCAGGGACAATTCGGTTTGACCTTTCCATGCATGCTCTTAATATTTCCTGGGCAAATCCTAGTGTATACCCGGAGAAAAGCTTACCAAAAGACTTTAGTTTTCCTATCTTGAAACATTGTTTTTGTGAAGGACGGCTGGCGCTTGTTCGCTCACACGAGGCTGAAAATGAAAGGTTGTGTGAACAGTCACCTCTCCTTTCAACAACATTGAAAATATCCACCAGGATCACTTAATTTCAGAATACTATTCAGTCTTGTCAACACATTATTAAACTCCCATTACAAAATAACAGCATACATCATAATGTGCAATTCATATCATTCTGAACTCCTTCACATAAACAAAAAAGGGAGCATTTTCTGACTTATATCAATCAAAAGGGGGGGGACAGTTGTTCTTCAGTCATGTCGATGGAGTCAGTGCTCTGGGTATCAAATACACAAATCTACTGCAAAAAGAAGAGGGGACTTTAAGGCTTACAGCACTTCTACCCCCATTATACACTTATGGGAGTCACATTACTAACCAATAACATAGTGGGCGCAGCCTATGGAACCGGTTAAGGCAAAGTGCGAGTTTGTGTCCCCCTCACCTTTGTGTCCCCCTATCACAGAGATGCTATCGCTATGCCAGGACCGTTTGTCTTGAAAAACTGTAGTGCAAGTAGGAAGACATTTTTGTAGTGGTAAATACTGACGGTGTTGCGTTATTGCTTGAGGGCTACAAAGTCTGAGTTTGCTTTCTACTGAGACTTCCCACAACAGTGGAAGAGGACTCCAATTAGGTCAAAATGTCCATCGATCCAAATAAAGACTGACTGGTTTGATGAATAAACCAAGTGAATCAAAAGACTAGGGCACAATTGGTTGAGTTCTAAGAAAAGCAACAGACTTTGCAGCCTTCTGGATTGTTCTCTGTTAATGTCAAGTCCAATTCAAAGAAATGAACCCTTAGTACCAAGTAGGTACACTAGTGAAGTGTAGCATAGCCAGATCAGGGCCAAACATAAGGACAATTCAGAGTATGCTATTCTGTTCTTCTGAAATAGACTACATTTTCTTTGTATCATGTTTATTTAGACCTGTAGGCTATATTAAATAGATGTATATATATTTGTAAATGTTGATGTTCCAAAGGACTGCATCAGTGGCTTGTAGGCTACGCATGGAAGCCAGGAGATGCTAAACATGTTCATGTTAATTAACGGTCAATTACCATGAGACCAGCTGACAAAATTTCATGACCGCCGCAGCCCTAGTCCCAACACCTAGAAACTTCTCATGGTCCCTTGTATATCTAAGAAGAAGTGTCTAGGTATAAGGGGGATACACTTCCAATCGGCAGTAACTTTTGTCTCCAAGTCCCTCCAGACCATGGGAACTAGAAGTAGTCTTCCCCCTGCTGTTACACACAGTTGTATGATCGCATCCTCTGTTTCTGTACATCCCAAAAATGTAAGAAAAATAAATCAATCACAGCCAGCCTTGGGGGGGGGGGGGGACTTTCAGAAGTATGCTGCAATCTGGTAAAAATACACCTACTTTCAAAACAAAAACTCTTATGGCGCACAATTCAAATGCAAACGTGAGTCTAACGTACTTAAGTTTCAGTGGTTGATTAAAAACACACATCTAAGTGCTATATCATTGCATGACAAATGTCCAACCCAAAGTGTTTCAATACATTTTAGTACTGTGTTCGACTAGATGGCAATCATTTTTTAGTCTTATAAAAAAGGACATCACTACGAAAAATGCATCAGCCTTTTAAAATATGCAGGGCTTCAATATAAAGTGCTTCATTACATAGTGTTTTTGTTTTTGTTTGTTTTTACAGTTTCTTATTAAAATATTGTATTCCCTGGAGTGAAACCATAGTAAACATGTTACACATTGGTAAAAATAAACATTTTGGAATGTCTTTTTAAAAAGTTCCATTAGTTGATTTTGGTCAAGCTGAACTTGTTCCTGGAGCCTGGAAAGCAAAGTTATTCAAGTGTTATTACTCCATTCACAGTATCGCATGCAGTCTTTAAAAAAATATGGAATGGGTGAAAAAAAAGGTCCATTTCCAAAATTTTTTTTTTTTTTTTTTAAATGGACAAGTTACAGAAAATGGACACCATGCAGTGGAATGGTGAGGGGGTAAGGGGGTCCATCTTGTGCCCTGAAGGCTGGACATTCAGAGGAGGGCGGAGGGAAACACCTGTGTATCCTTGTGTAAAAGCTGAATTGCTGCTGTTATCAACGCTGATTGTGCATTATGACAAATACACATAGCTTATTACTTTAAACTATTGGGGGAGATACTACCTCTATAACTACCAAATTACAATATTAATTTTACCCATAATGCTATCTGAGTGTATCTAGGAGATAAGAAAAGGCCAAATCTACAAGTAAACAGAGTTGGCAACTTCAGTAGCTCCTAACAGCTGTCTAAATAATTCCGGCAGGAAATCCAGTAGCACGGTACATTAGACGGGAAATATGAGTCATACATCTATCTCCCCATCGGTCCCTTTTAGCATTGCAGAATAAAAACTGCCCTTGTTGTTGCTCACTGCTGTTTACTTTGGGGGGGCGGACTGTTCATTTCATATGGTTCCTTTGTGTTCATTTCCCCCCCATCTTTCTAAGCTGACAGCTGATTATCTGCACTACCAGACATGTCCTTCTCTACCAAAAAGCACCATGGTGATGAAAAGGCAACAACAAAAAACGAACAAAATGTACACTTCAGGTTCAAGATAGCCAGGAGATGACAGGCGAGAAAAAAAACGGAAAGGGATTGAATAGTTAGTAGAGATGAGGGTGAGGGGGATGCCGTGGTTGTGCATTAGATAGCATGCGTTAGCTAGCATGAGAAGAAGACCGTTTAGGTGGCTTCGGTTGTGGCTGAGGCACGACAGCGGGGGAGGGTTTCTGGAGCAGCGTGGCGAAGAGGAAGAGTGTGGAGGTGGGCAGGTAGACGAAGAAGAAGAGGACCATGTCCTCAGTCAGGCAGAGGATCAAGGGGACCACGGTACTTTGCTCCCCCAGGGCCCAGTCCACCAGCACCCCTGCTAGGAGGTAATACACATGGAACTCCTGCAGCTCCTCCCACTCTCCCCCGCCTCCATCCAAGCCCCAGCCCACCGCCTCAGTTTCTCCGCCCAAGTCGCCGCTCCCTCCGCTCTCACTCACCATGGGCTTCATCTCCATCCCCTCCACCGACACCACCTCAGTGGGCCGGCTTCGCCCTCGCTCTGCCACCCGCTCCAGCTTCCTGCTGTTTTCCACAAACTCCTGCAGGGGGGAATGGAAAGTAATGTCACATACCATGTGCTGAAACACACCCGTGTCAGTTAATTTACCATAGGAATGCATTTCCTACATCATTAAACCACAGAATCCTTGGTACTTCAGTTTCAAAGCAAAAAACCTATATTCCTAATGAGTGCCACATAAGTTGCGTATTGCAGCTTATATCATCCTAAACCTAACATTTCTAACTGGGCTATTCTGATCTATCTATCTATCTGCTCAAAAAAATAAAGGGAACACTTAAACAACACAATGTAACTCCAAGTCAATCACACTTCTGTGAAATCAAACTGTCCACTTAGGAAGCAACACTGATTGACAATAAATTTCACATGTCGTTGTACAAATGGAATAGACAACAGGTGGAAATTATAGGCAATTAGCAAGACACCCCCAATAAAGGAGTGGTTCTGCAGGTGGTGACCAGACCACTTCTCAGTTCCGATGCTTCCTGGCTGATGTTTTGGTCACTTTTGAATGCTGGCGGTGCTTTCACTCTAGTGGTAGCATGAGACGGAGTCTACAACCCACACAAGTGGCTCAGGTAGTGCAGCTCATCCAGGATGGCACATCAAAGCGAGCTGTGGCAAGAAGGTTTGCTGTGTCTGTCAGCATAGTGTCCAGAGCACGGAGGTGCTACCAGGAGACAGGCCAGTACATCAGGAGACGTGGAGGAGGCCATAGGAGGGCAACAACCCAGCAGCAGGACCGCTACCTCCGCCTTTGTGCAAGGAGGAGCACAGCCAGAGCCCTGCAAAATGACCTCCAGCAGGCCACAAATGTGCATGTGTCTGCTCAAACGGTCAGAAACAGACTCCACGAGTGTGGTATGAGGGCCCGACAACCACAGGTGGGGGTTGAGCTTACAGCCCAACACCGTGCAGGACGTTTGGCAAATTCGCCACTGGCACCCTGTGCGCTTCACAGATGAAAGCAGGTTCACACTGAGCACATGTGACAGACGTGACAGTCTGGAGACGCCGTGGAGAACGTTCTGCTGCCTGCAACATCCTCCAGCATGACCGGTTTGGCGGTGGGTCAGTCATGGTGTTGGGTGGCATTTCTTTGGGGGTGCCGCACAGCCCTCCATGTGCTCGCCAGAGGTAGCCGGACTGCCATTAGGTACCGAGATGAGATCCTCAGACCACTTGTGAGACCATATGCTGGTGCGGTTGGCCCTGGGTTCCTCCGAATGCAAGACAATGCTAGACCTCATGTGGCTGGAGTGTGTCAGCAGTTCCTGCAAGAGGAAGGCATGCTATGGCCTGGCCCGCCCGTTCCCCAGACCTGAATTTAATTGAGCACATCTGGGACATCATGTCTCGCTCCATCCACCAACGCCACGTTGCACCGCAGACTGTCCAGAAGTTGGCGGATGCTTTAGTCCAGGTCTGGGAGGAGATCCCTCAGGAGACCATCCCCCACCTCATCAGGCGCATGCCCAGGCGTTGTAGGGAGGTCATGCAGGCACATGGAGGCCACACACACTACTGAGCCTCATTTTGACTTGTTTTAAGGACATTACATCAAAGTTGGATCAGCCTGTAGTGTGGTTTTCCACTTTAATTTTGAGTGTGAATCCAAATCCAGACCTCCATGGGTTGATAAAAATTATCAATGGAAATCAAATTTGTGATTTTGTTGTCAGCACACTCAACATAGAAAAAAGTATTTAATTCATTCAGATCTAGGATGTGTTATTTTAGTGTTCCCTTTATTTTTTTGAGCAGTAATATATATATATAAAATGAATATATTAGAGCTACTGCCGAGTCCCAAACAAAGAATATTTTCAATTTCCTTTCAGCTTCTACATTTTTAAACATCCATCCAGAGAACTCCAGTCAAGAAGGCTCCCTTCTGATTTCTCCCACTACCTCTCATTAAATGTTCAAGGTTGTGTGCTACATGAAACAAGCCACTTTGCATATTTTGTGAGTTTCTTTCCCCCCTGATATGCCTGACAAGTGTGCTGACAGCTCTCCCAAAAGAAGAGCATAAGGTTACGGGAAAAAAATAATTTCAATGCCACATTTTGAATACATGTTCATCCCTGGATGATTTTGAGTTGTAGGATAAATGGAGCATCCAAAGATGCATGTAGTGAGGGGGAAGATACAAAGATAAAAAACAGTGTGTTCAACAACTCAAAAGAACAGTAGGACTCCACAACACTATAAACAATTTTTTTGCATTGATAAACCTGACATGGACCAAAAATGGTTGAATACCGTTCTACTGTCCTGAGAATTGCTCAATAAACAAAACCACACTCCTACATACATGTGCAAATAGATTTTAAAAAAAAATAAATCCCACCAGTATACCATATCTTCGCGTAGCTTACCATCAGGGCTTTGTCCATGTAGAACTCTCTGCCCGGTGTGCCGTCATTGTATTTGGTGTCGATGGCGAAGCAGAGGAAGAGCACATCCACCACGATCTCGAACATGGACAGGAAGCAGTGGGCCACCAGGAAGGCAAAGAGGCAGACGATGATGAGGGGGAGGACCCACTCTGCGTAGTCCCGCTGGTAGTTAAGCAGCAGTACGCCGGCAAACGCTGTGGACGTCACGATCAGGATCTGACCGCACACACACATATGCAATATGCATCAGTGACATGATAATGACGACTGAATGCATTAGTTACATCCTGCATTAATACAAAAGTCAACCCCATTTTAATTCTTGAAACAGCTTCATTCTTAAATAGCCCATTGTAAAGGGGGACTCCCGAGTGGCACAGCGGTCTAAGGCACTGCATCGTAGTGGCGTCACTACAGACCCAGGTTCATTCCCAGGCTGTGTCACAATCGGGAGTCCCATAGGGCGGCGCACAATTGACCCAGCATCATCCGGGTTAGGGGAGAGTTTGGCTGGGGGGAGCTTTACTTGGCTCATTGCACTCTAGCAACTCCTTGTGGAGGGCCAGGTGCGTGCAGGCTGACCTCGGTCGTCAGTTGAACGCGTTTCCTCCGACACATTGGTGCGGCTGGCTTCAGGGTTAAGTGGGCGGGTGTTAAGCACGATTTGGCAGGTCAGGTTTCAGAGGACGCATGACTCGACCTTTGCCAAGTGCAAGGTCCTCAAACCCGTTGGGGAGTTGTAGCGATGAGACAAGACCGAAAATGGGGGTAAAAAACAAAATTCCATTGTAAGTATAGGGATGAATGTCCACTACTCTGAATCCCTCCATTATCCCAGCAGCCCCCTCACCTTGCCAAGGAAAAGGACAAAGTCTCCAACAGCGTTGATGGCCGCAACCCTTAGAGCGTTCTCCACCAGGATCACAAAGGCGTCGCGCGCCGACGTACAGAAACTGGTACTGTTGATGGCTGTCGCCGCGTACGCATTCTACACACAGAGAGAGAGAGAGAGACTACAGTCACTACAGCGAACAAGCTGGATACAACACATCTCTTCATCCATCATTATTTACAATGATCAAATTAGGGGGAAAGAAAGAGTGCCTACCTGATTCAAATAGTTGAGGCACTTCTCCAAACACCATAAGCAGCAGATACAAGTCTTCAACATGCAGCGAGCACATGCATTTTCCTGTGTGAGAGAGAGGTATCCGAGGTGCACTACTTTTAAAAAAATAGATAAATACATTTGAAAAATGTTCCCCGCAGAGCTCCAAATCTTGGTTGTCTTACATCTCAACGCCAAACCAAAAGAGAAGCAGACAAGACCCAAAGTCAGATTGCCGTGCCGAACTTTGCAGCTCTCTTTCAGAGCATCACTCAGGTAAAGTTACCTCCCCTCTCAGAGCTCTAATGTTAATTTATCCCTTCCATTCAGTGTGCTGCAGGGTGTCTCTCCATTGATCAAGTCAATGAACAACACTTGGGGCGTAACAACAAACAGCAGGCTAAGGACAAGACACTAGCTTACGTCACCCACCAAGGAGAATAAAGCAAAATACCTAGTCATTGTGTCTCATTTATGATCCAAACCAACAACCCTAAAAATCACCAGCACCGTACCAAACCCAAACAGCTCTCTGAACCTAAAATACAGTTTAACTCTGCATAGAACTTTACAATAAACATTTTCCCTCTATTTTCTTCTGTAAACTGTCCTAAACGGATCAACCGAAGATAGGCTTCATAAGTCATTATAGCCGATGCCATGTCACAACTGCAATTTCGACTGCAATTTCAATCTATTGTTGACAAGCCAAAAAGCTAGCCTTGATTAGCTTGCCCATCACTCAGGACAGCATTTTATTATTCTCCATACAATCAAATGAGAGAGACAGAAAGACAGAGGGAGATGGAAGAGAGAGAAAGAAGAGCATAAACTGTGTGCGTTACCTTGCCCTTGAGCTGGTTGTGGACGTACATGAGGAAGAGGCGTGGGATCTTGACCAGGGTGATAATGAAGGAGCCCTTGGCCACAGTGCCCAGGTGGTACCTCATCAGCCTCAACGATGACGACAGGATGGGCGTCACCGGCAGCTTGTTCTTGTCCCTGAAATGGGGGGGGGGGGGGTAGAGGGAGAGAGAATACCATAAACCACCCGTCACCACTGACTTCTCCGAGGCCTTTGACAAAAAACCACCAACCCGTGGCCATTGGACTGGGTGTCAGACCTGCCCCCTCACAGCGTGTTTCTGCCGTTTTGTGACCGGACGCAAACAGGTACACTACCGAGACAGCCTGTCAGACTGGCAGGAGCTGACGGAATGGGCCCTTATCTTCCTTGCGGTCATTGACTGTGCGTCCCTGGGTCATCGACAGTAGGTGGAAATATGTTGCCGATCTAAAATCTGGTCCACACGTGCACAACAGGTTACCTCAGCACACTACAGCAGGACCTGAACAAATTCGACACGTCATTCAAGCAGAATGTCACTGAACCCTGCCAAGTGCAAGGTCCTATCAGTGTCCTTCACAAGAAATCCACCTGTCCCATGCCCTCTCCGGATCGAGGGCCAGAAGCTCAGTGTGTGATAGCGTGAACATTTTACAGGGGAACAGTACAGAAGGTCTTACAATGGGGCGAGCAGGTTGCTACTATTATAATGAGAAAACGTTGTTTTCTCCTTCAACGCCTTAAGGTTCCATGTGCCACAGGAAGATCTGGTGAGCATTTACACAGGCTACATGCGCCACATCCTGGAGTATGCTGACCCTGCTTGGCACAGCTCACTGATCCAAGCCCACTCTGATGACCTGGAGTCATTCAGCAGATGCTCTTATCCAAAGAGACTTACATTCAGCAGCTACTCTTCCTGGGGTGTGCATAAGACGTACAAATACATGACAAGTACAGAACAGTTATAGACAAGAACAAAATATATTACATTAAATAAAAAATAGGAGCTATACACAAAACATTAAGACCACCTGCTCATTCCATGACAGACGGAGCAGGTGAAAGCTACGATCCCTTATTGATGACACTTCAAATCAGTGTAGATGAAAAATAGACAAAAAATGTAAGTGCCTTTGAACGGGAAACGGTCGGTGCCGAGCGCAATTGTTTGTGTCAGAACTGTAACACTGCTGGGGTTCACGCTCAACAGTGTCCCGTGCGTTTCAAGAATGGTCCACCACCCAAAGAACATCCATCCAACTTGACAACTGTTGGAAGCATTGGAGTCCACATGAGCCAGTATCCCTGTTAAACGCTTTCGACACCTTGTGGAGTCCATGCCCCAACAAATTGAGGCTGTTCTGAGGGCAAAAGGGGAAGGCACTACTGCCTTCCCCTTTTCTGTAATTAGTTACAAAACAATAGAAATGCAATTGAGTATTGCTGTTGTTTGTCTGGCATCCAATAGTCCATTATCAACTCTGTTGACCATGACAGCATTTTGCAGAGAAAAATTGGTTGAGGTACAGTATACTATTTAGGCTCGGAATGACGTGGCCCATTGTTTACCTGGCAACGACCACAAGAGCATTTCAAAGAGTGGTCAGTCAAAGTGAGCTCATATGAATATAATCTCCCTGCCCACTCAGCCTGTTCTTTCAGGCTTTCTGATAGCTAGAGAAATGAAAGGGTACAATTTCTTCAATTCTGAGCATTTTAATAGTGTTAAAATATGATGTTTGGTCATTCTATTTTTACTTTGACTGGGCAGGACCTTTAAGAATGCACGACATTGACTTTTTTTACCCTTATTTTTTTATTGCTCTTATCCATTAATATTTTGTATGCTCATGAATTTCAGTTTGTATTAACTACTAGGAGTGTGAGAAAAACAATCTTCAAAAAATAAATTACGATAAATTAAATGAAGCGACAGTGAAAGGGGGGGCAGAGAGGAGTTTAAATTGGCATTCCTGTTATTCTCTCTAATTTCAATATCTCTGTGATAAAATAAAAAAAAATGAGGTATTTATGGGTTAAGCAAATTTTTGTGACAAGCGGACAATAAAATCAAATATTGTTACTAAGCATGATTATAGCCGATATCCTATCAAATAAACATACATTTGTACATAAATCATGAAAACATTTCTGAACCAGACCTTGTGAAGTAGTACGTGACCACAGCCCCAGCTACAGTCATCTGCTGGCAGGCCAGGATGAACTCACTGATCCAGATGAGGCCCACAGCGTGGTACCACGTCATGTACTGCAGAGGCCCAGTCAGCCGGAACTCTGTCAGACCAGTCTCCTCGTTCTGGACCGGATTCCCTGAGGGGGACATGTCAGACTCAGTCTAGTGGTCGGGACTAGTTTGGAAAAGTTCCTCAATAAGGCCAACCCAGGGAAACTGAACCATACTAGTGCAGTGTCCTGTTGGAATGAATCACTTACCTATGTAAAGAGGTTTTCCCTCTCTCCTGTTTTCATTCCCCTTCCCTCTCCTATTTATACCTCCCTTTTTCACTTCAAGCACATTCAAAAGAGGACCAATGCCCCTTTCCCCGTCCCGGACACCCTCCCTCACCGGTGGTCCCGAGGAAGAGCAGCACCAGACTCCAGTAGAACCAGAAGAGGAGCAGGGCCAGGAAGGTGCAGAAGGGCTGCAGGGTGAGCAGCGGCAGGTGGATGAACACCTTGCCGGCCACGTGGAACAGGGCGATGGTCAGCGCCACGCGCTTCCTCATGAACAGCATCAGCAGGAGAAGGATCACCTGAAGAGAGTGAATCAGAGGATGAGACAACAGAAGAGAGGAAGGGGATAATCAAGCAGACTATCAGAGGTAGAAAGAGAGGGAGAGAGATAAGGAGGGAAAAGGATGCAAGTGAATGAAGAGAAAAGAGCAAGGTGGGACATGGGAAGACAAGAGACCGGAAGACAAAGGATGAGAGAGCTAAAACAAATGGAATACAACCAAGAGGAGAGAGAGAGAGAGAAAGGAAGGTGAGAGTCAACAAGGAGAAGGAAGAAAAAATAATAAAAAAAAGTGGGCAGTGCCAGGAGTTTGAGATTAAAGCAGCACTAGACATTCATCCCAAAATGTCCCAACACTCCACCCACAACGTACAACACATGGTTGCCCACAGTCTCCCTTTCACCCCAAACACTGTACTCACTGTGAATACGGTGGCAGCGATGGCATACACCAGCAGCACCTGGGCATTGTCCCTGGACATCTCAGCTTCCTCCTTAGCATCTTCAGTCTCTTTAGATAGGGTCTTGTTGACAGTTAACCGGTAGTCTATGTACATCCACCACAGGATGCTTGTGCCCGCTACAGAAAAACAGACTGCTTTTAAGCTGCTGCATCATTGACAGATTGAACAGCTAGCTGCACACTGCTAAATGCAAAGAGGAACAGCCAAGAATTATTATAGAATGACTGTTAATTGCAAAACTATGTCATTGTTTTCAGTTCTCCTTGATTGATCAAAACCCTGGCCAGGAAGTAAGCCCAGGAGAGACAGGAAGTGAGCTCACCCAGAGAGCCCAGGACTACCGTGGCAGTGAAGATCCAGACCAGCACAGCAGAGATGTAGCGGATGATCACCATCAGGATCATGGAGAGCACTGCAGCACAACACAGGAAAAACAGCACTTAAACTAACCTTTAAGAAGACAGATCTAGTATCAGCTAACCCCGCCCTCGGCCTCAACCCTATCCCCCCCCCCCCCCCCCCCAAAAAAAAACAATCAAAACGGATCATGAATAAGCACTTAGGAGTTCCCCAAGTAAGGATCAGCTAACAATATTCAAATCAGTCTCCTTCATTGGAAGGATACAAAAAAAAAAGAACAAAAAAAAAAAACTGGCCTTGAATCGACATATAGGAGAACTTTGTCCAACCCTAACCCACATGTACTCTGAAGGTGTCAGCTTCAACTCCCAAATGGACAAGTTCATGGCTCCCATGGCATGCCCTTTACCTTCAAGCCTTCTTCCTCTCATTCCAAAGAGGGCCTACAGTCTCAAGGGAGAATCAAAAATGTGATGACATTGCTGTATTTTCCGCCCAGCGCTGTGTTTCTCCACCGTCCATGTCTGACCTACAGTAACTGCCTGTGTACTGACACATCATACCGATATGGAGGAATCAGCAGAACGCACTAGAGCAGGACAGATGGTTCCTATGCAGGCCTATTCTTACTGGCTCACATTAGGGAAGGCTCAAAGACTAGTGGGCCCCAGAAATACAATGAAGAGTCAGGTTATTCACTCTCACTGGGTTCAGAGACGGAGGCCCTGTCCAGAAACAACCCGTATCCCCTTGCCCTGGCTCTCCATCTGAAATAATTGGATAGGAATGGCAGTAGCTCAACCTTAACCCCGATTGGTGGAGATGTCGCCATATCACTTATACCTATCCAGCCTCCCCTGAGATACTGCTGACAACAAACGCCTGCAGATGAGGTCATCACCTAGTGCCAGCAGGCAGAGGCCCACGATGATCACCTTGCTGGCCATCACACCAGCGATCAGCCTGTGCAGCACGCTGTTGTCACTCACAAACGTCACCACAGCCTCAGCAAACTTGGCATAGCAGGAGATGTCCACCGGCGTGCAGCGGTTAAACACCGGGAGAGATTTGCTGTGGGATAGAGCGAAGTAGAGGTCAAATGTCACATGACCTGGGAGTTTCTCTAAAACAATCTCTGATCTATATGACTGGTTAAGTGAAAGTCCTTTAATGGGTCTGAATGAGAAGAGGAACGGAAGCGGTCTAAGACTATTGAAATAAGTGATAGGGGAAAATAACCAATCAGTTAAATAAAATCTATTGATACTTTGAATCCAAGTATTGATGTAGTTTTTTGTTCCGCTAGGTAGCGTTAGCTAGCACTAGTGATCTGTACCTGCATCAAAACTCGGGTATTTTTCATCCTATTGCTTGTTCTCCACCTTTTTAATTAGTGAGTACTTATTTCCATGACTGATCAAAACTCATTTTCTTATGCTCTCTCATCTCTCTGTAGCAGACATATAGTGAACAATATGCTTGGAACATTACATCTCAGTACATATAGAATAGTGAAAAATCACATTACACATTGAAATGCACCCCTAATGTTAAGTCTTCCTACCTTGGTGGAACTGGAAGTTTGGGACATTTGTCAAACCTCTCTGGAAGGCTGGGATATTTGTGGCCGGCTAGCTCGTAGGAGCACAGCTCCGACCCTGAGTGAAAGGGAGACAAATATTATTTTGAAGTGCAGCCATAAAAACACACCAAGCAACACAAGGATCATTAAATGAAATTCAGTCTCCCCAAAAGTGATCAAAGTTATTGCACAATATCGTGTCTAGACCAAAATATCCTGATCCAGATTCCATCATTTCCCCTTTATGCAACTGAGCAGGTTATGCATAATGACGGATGAAATCGCATTTCCTCAATCTCATTAACGGTGTTATGCTCACCGCCCCGGGAATTCAGAAACAGCCAGTCGAATCAGAACACAAGACCCCTTCAGACAGCAAAGTTACATATACCCAGTCCAGTCTATCATGGGGGCATACATGGAGTGTGTGTGTCACGATAAGTATATACAGTACTGGCAGTAGACACACAAGCCTAGCTGAAGGACAGGCTAGGATGGCACTAACAATAGAACCCATTCAGCAACGGGTGGAATTGTCCTTAATGGTGCCTTTGTTAATCTAGTTCTCTCTCCACATGTGCCAAGGTGCCCCCACTGTGCCAGACCGTGTGTGTGTGAATGAAAGGACAGTATTAAGGGGTCGATGGCACACAGGGTCACGGGCATGTCACCGTTTGTGGAAAGTGTTTGTCGTTCCATAGGATGGCAGTGAGTCACTGTCAATGACGTGATGGATGGCTGCAGTAATGATGACCTAGTAGCCTTCTGTTGATTGGGGAAGAGAAACACCAGCTCCTCATACCACTCTTTCCTAATGGGACAGTCTTGAGTTGATTGTATGCCTTCTCATTAAAGATTTGTGGTGCTAAAAAACATATGGGATGTGTGAGATTGTGATGACTAAAATAAATTCCATTCGTATCAAATCATGACATGCCCGCTACCGACAAGCAGATTTTCAAAATCAATACCTTGCATGTGTTGGGTTCCACAGCATGACCAATAGAGTTACTGAGAGGAATAGAGAATCAGTGAATGGTTCAATATGCTGTCAGTCTTTATGCTTTTGTGTGGTTTTGACGGCAGAAAAACGTACCGCTGACAGTGTTCACTCCGTTTCACTCGGGGCCCCCACTTTACTCACCGTTGTGCACGGCAAACCGCTTGAGGTCCTGGTACGTCTTCAGCTCTTCATCAGGACACACAGACACACACAGGGCCATGGACTTGATCTTCCTCTGCACTATGTCAATGTTACACGGGTCCAGAAAGAACACGTATCTACAGACAACAAAAAAAAAACAAAGATGTTCTTTATCAACACCTACATAAGGAATGAGTAACAAGGGATGTGAGAATATCAGCAATTTGTTTATCTGATCTTTATCAATAAAATCCACTTCCCTCATCACCGACGTGAGGAATGAGTCACGAGAAAGAAGGGAATGTGAAAATGTGGGCGTGGGAACGTGATATTGAGAGAGGAAAACAAAAGCCACAAAATGACCTGAAAGTCCTGAAGCCTACACCTCCCCTCAATGTCCTGTTCGTTTTGGGGACAAAGCAAGGCACAATGCCTCCACAATACCTTATTCACCGAGAAATGATAAAAAATGGCACGAGACAAGAGAGCCATTGGCTGCTGATGCTGTTGGAACTGGTCCATGGGACTTGGCAAGTGGAACAGAGAGAGAAAGGAACAAGGACATTTTTATAAGAGAATCCTTCACTGTAGTCCATCTGTCTGGTGCTTTTATACACTACGCGGTGGGCACCTCACCTGCCCACACACACACACACACACTTGCAGGAGCAATTGTCCTGGGTGTTGCACACAAAAGCTGAAAATGAACAAAATATACATAGACAAACATTACAATGCTGGGAGAATGAAGTCAGTAGTGTCTACATTGGTGAAGCCCAGTCTATGTCTAGGCCAGTGTAATTACACTGGTCCAGAAAAATGTCTCGGTCAGGCTAAAGTGAACGTAGTCCAAATGAACTGTTCTGGTGATTCATAAGCTGGCTCAGTGGTTTGCACTGCACGCATGCTGGTTGAAAGGAAGATCGATATGAAAATCAAGTCATACTGGATTGATTAGAATATTCGAGGGCAGTTTGACTTTGTCTGAGGTCAGTTCTTCCTAACAGCTAAGGTTAGGATCGGACATGGATCAACTGATCCTGGATCATCAACCAGCAGCCATGGCCAGAAGAATAGGCCTACAGCATTGTACTGTTTACGTTTGGCCCCTGCCTTGTGAATGAGGAGCTGCTTAACAGTATTAGCCAAATAAACCCTGACCAGTAATCCCTTAAGCTCTGACTTTGTTGTCACTAATGATCGCATTATGTGACACTAGCCTATACCTCGCACAGGTAGGTCATGTAAAAGGTTGCTGAGGGCAGGACTGAATACAGCACTGAACACAACCTCAACTGGGCCTACATTTAACCACCCCACCAATGATGCTAGACTTTTTTTTTTTCGCCCACAGAATGGCAGAAACTGGCAGACAAACCATGTCTGACTACCACCAAGAAAGTAATACTTTATAGACCAATGCTGTGTTATTTTGTCTAATGACATGAAGAGAAGATCTACCAACAGATTATGAAGTGAGGAGGGGAAGCACAGAGCACGACCGAGAGAGAGAGAGATAGAAACAGGACTGACAGCTGTGTAGTCCTTAATTGAATCCCATGATAGCTGCATTCTCAGCGGAGTTCGGCATCAGGTGGTTGCGCTTGAGGCGAGTGCCGTCATTCAAAACTCACACCCTCAGGGCCTCCCGGGTGGCGCAGTGGTTAAGGGCGTTGTACTGCAGCGCCAGCTGTGCCATCAGAGTCCCTGTGTTCGCGCCCAGGCTCTGTCGTAACCGGCCGCGACCGGGAGGTCCGTGGGGCAACGCACAATTGGCCTAGCGTCGCCCGGGTTAGGGAGGGCTTGGTTGGTAGGGGTGTCCTTGTCTCATCGCGCACCAGCGACGCCTGTGGCGGGCTGGGCGCAGTATACGCTAACCAAGGTGGCCAGGTGCACGGCGTTTCCTCTGGCGCGTTGGTGCGGCTGGCTTCCGGGTTGGATGTGCGCTGTGTTAAGAAGCAGTGCGGCTTGGTTGGGTTGTGTATCGGAGGACGCATGACTTTCAACCGTCGACTCTCCCGAGCCCGTACGGGAGTTGTAGCGATGAGACAAGATAGTAGTTACTACAACAATTGGATACCACGAAATTGGGGAGAAAAGGGGGTTAAATTAAATTTAAAAAAAACACACCCTCTGCGTCCGATAGGGCAAGTGTGTGTGTATATGAGTTGTCTCCTGGTTATCAACCTTATCAAATCCCAAACTGACAAAATAGCCTTCTAATGAAACTTTTACACACACACATGCTGGGGCCAGCATTAATCCAGTGATCTCAGTCTACAGCGCCTGTCCATGTGTATGCACCCATCCTGGTATTCCTGTTCGAACCGGAAAATGCTATTTAAAAGCATGTAATACCAACTAAATAAATCTGACATGAAAAATATGGACTGGAATCTAAGTTTGTTGTATTAGTCACAATTGAATCAACTCAAAGTCAAAAGTCACCACACCATTTCCAAAAGTCACCACACCATTTCGTTGATGTAGCGCCGTGATAACCCGATTATTGTGGTGGTGAACAGGGAGCAGATTCTCAGCTAAACAAACAGAGAAAGAAACAGGCCTAGTAGCAGAGATTCAGTACCAAATCCCTGCAAATCTGACTAGCTAATCCCATGCACTCGCTTTTGTTACTGTAACATCATGGAACAATATTGAAAATGTATATTGCTTCGAGTGTGTGTCGACATAACGCACCATCCGCTTTTGTTAACAGTGAGAAGTTTATATGCCTCTACCAGTGCCACAAAGCTGCAGTACCTTCAGAAAGTATTCACACCCCTGTACTTTAGCCACAATTTGTGGGATAAAAATGGATTTGTCATTTTTTTTTGGGGGGGGGGGGGTCAACAATCAAGACAAAAATACTCTGTCAAAGTGGAAGAAAAATTTGAACATTTGTAGAATAATTGTATAATATACTAATACATCTTGATTAGATAAGCCAGAGTAAATACATGTTGGAATCACCTTTGGCAGCGATTACAGCTGTCAGTCTTTCTGGGTAAATATCGAAGGGCTTTCCACACCTGGATTGTACATTTGTCCATTATGGTTTTTCAAAATTCTTCAAGCGCTGTTAAATTGATTGTTGATCATTGCTAGGCAACCATTTTCATGTCTTGCCATAGATTTCTTTTGTAAATTTAAAGACAAAACTGTAACTCTGCCACAAAGGAACATTCACGGTCTTCTTGATAAGCAATTCCAGTGTAGATTTGCCTTGTGTTTTAGGTTATTGTCCTGCTGAAAGGTGAATTCATCTCCCAGTGTCTGGTGGAAAGCAGACAAACAGGTTTTCCTCTAGGATTTTGCCTGTGCTTAGCTCCATTCTGTTTATTTATTATTTGTTTTTCATTGAAGAAAAAAACTATCCAGTCCTTAACAATGACAAGCATACCCATAGCATGATGCAGCCACCACTATACTTCAAAATATGGAGAGTGGTACTCAGTAATGTGTTTTCCCCAAACATAATGCTTTGCATCTTAATTGCTTTGCCACATTTTTTTGCAGCAGTACCTTGTTGCAAACAGGATGCATGTTTTGGAATATTTTTATTCTGTATAGGCTTTCTACTTTTCACTGTCAATTAGGTTAGTATTGTGGAGTAACTACAATGTTGTTGATCCATTCTCAGTTCTATCACTAAATTAATCTTCACCATTGTCAAAGGGGCACCAGGTAGCCTAATGGTTATAGAGTTAGACTAGTAAACGAAAGGTTGCAAGATCAAATCCCCGAGCTGACAAGGTAGAAATCTGTCGTTCCGCCCCTGAACAAGGCAGTTAACACACTGTTCCTTGGCCGTCATTGAAAATAAGAATTTGTTCTTAACTGACTTGCCTAGTTAAATAAAGGTAAAATGTAAAAATTAAATGTCTGCTTTTTTTTTTTTACCCATCAGCCAATAGGTGCTCTTCTTTGCGAGGCATTGGAAAACCTCCCTGGTCTTTGTGGTTGAATCACTGTTTGAAATTCTCTGCTCGACTGAGGGACCTTACAGATAATTGTATGTGGGGTACAGAGATGAGATAGTCATTCAAAATTCATGTTAAACACTATTGCACACAGTGAGTCCATGGAACCTGTGACTTGTTAAACATATTTTTACTCCTGAACTTTACGCTTGCCATACTAAAAGGGATCGAATAATTAGACTCATGACATTTCAGCTCTTCATTTTTTATTAATTTGTAAAAAAAATAATATGTAAAACTGAATTCTACTTTGACATTATGGGGTATTGTGTGTAGGCCAGTGACCAACAAAATCTACACCTAATCAATTTTAAAATCAGGCTATAACAATAAAATGTGGAAAAGTCAATGGGTGTGAATACTTTCTGAAGGCACTATAGTTTGGAGATTTGTGAATGTGAAATTGACCTTTTCTTCAGTAACTGCGTTGAGATGTCGCTTGTAGCCTACGCATGATAGTCAGCAATCCAATTCATAGAAGTTACACAACTAAGTGATGTTTTATAATGGAGACTTTACATTAAGTAGGCTAAATATGGTAGGCTGCTTGCATTGTGAAGACTGGTCTAATATATGAATGAAGCCAGAGAGTTGATATGTCCAATTCATGCAGCTTGTCACACCTGCTTATCTTGTATTTTTGCATAAGTGCGGCATACATTTTTATGTTACTGGTCCACGAGTCTCGTCATTATTTTTCCTCGAGAATTGGGAAGGAGCTTGGACGGGATGTCCCAGGATACCGGTCACCTGTATTCAACCCTGGTGTGAGTGTCAGTCACATCAATAAGCCAACCTTGTCAAGGTGCTTTGATGAAGCATATCATTGTTGGCTAATGTGGTGATAATGGACCGGGGGAGCTAACCAGTGAGCCTGAAAAGGGTCATCAAGGGAAAAAGGATGTTGAATTTCTAAATAGTTCAGCCAATAAAGCCGCTATACATTTTTAAGGGCCTGTCAATACACACACACTCACAGACTATTACCCAGGACTAGAGGTTTGAGGATGATTTCAAACTGGGCAAATGAGTGACTATCAAACTGGCATGCTAGTCACAGGGGTATCAAGCAACACAATAGCCATGAACAACAAAGGGTCCAATATCCCTATAGCTATTAATTTCAAAATGGCCTTGCCCACAGGCATGTTTTTACACAACCCTACCACAAGGATCAAGAGCACACTACAAGTGAAATCAGCTTACTCATTGTTGATACAACTCTCCACTTTAAAATGGAACCGAAGACAGTTCAGCACACAAATTAACTGTGTGGGTGTTGTGCTCAAGTCAGCCAGTTTGTGGTTGTTCCAAAGGAAGAGGGAGCAGTGTCGTCGTCATCACCCCCCACCCTGCAAACTGCCACTGCTGCTGAAAAAAACCTCCTTGGGGAAAACACTGGTGAGACCGCGCCAAGTGTTGCGGAGACAAGGCGGTGTTGGCACCAGCCGACAGCAGATACAGAGCCGTAAACAACGATGTATGGAAAGAAAGCGAAAGAGAGAGAGAGAGATACAAATAAACAGAAATAGAGCAAAAGAGAGCGAGAAAGAAAAACAGATAGAGAGACAGACTCCCAGCCAATGATATCTGAAAGTGTTGGGTGACAGGGTCCTCCTTGTGTCAGCCAGAACCCTCTCCTGAAACGTCTTCCTCCGGTCACTTACTAACAGTCACAAACTGATACCAAGCCAATTTCGTTATCCACACCCTATGATTACGTCTGTAAACATTGGCAGCGCCGCATCTGCATTTAGAATCTTTTAAGAACATTAAACAACGCATAACGTCCATAGACACATTAACATGGGTGTTCAATAGGAACTAGCATCATGCTTTCAAATGATGAACAATTCCATCTTCCATCAGTCTATCCGAACGTTAAGGGGAAAAACATAAAGCCAAGCGATTTCAAAGCCATTAATATCTCTTCAGTGGCACAACCAAAATAAATAAATGACCCTCTGCTGATGACTCACAGGTCTGTACTACTAGCCAAGCACTGAGCACACAGTCAGTCCAAAGGGGGGATGTAATCAGCCTGCCATGCAGATGAAGTGGGCTGAAATACCTGTGTTCCCAAAGGATGGCGTGTGCAGTAAGTACATACAGTTCAGCGTGACAGAACGTCCTAATGCCTCTGCATATTTATTCAAGGTTTTATTTATGCTAGATTCCAATATGCCAGTGGTAAAATCATTTAATTTTGACATTTCTATTGAACCAATGAGCAACGGGGCAAAGCCATTTCTTAACATTTCTCAATAATGGCCTAATTCACCCTAACATTTGAATTTGTAAACAGAGTGGTGGGTTTTGAAAAGGCACTGTCACTGAGCTAAAAGAGTGAAAGTTGGGCGAGAAAAAGATAGGAGAGAGTGGAGTAAGATTGAAAGATGGCCGAGAAAGTAAGACTCACTTTTTGTCCGTCTGATCCAGTCCACTCAGTCTGACCCCTTCAATCCGCTCATTGCGCTGGCCGCAGGTGTTCCCGTAGCTGTCATATCCGAAGACCAGGCGGGCTGCGCCCCCTGTGGCAATGGTGAACCCAAAGATACTCCCCTGAAAGAAGCATTAAATGCTGCAAATTCAATACACTGTGTGTGCGTGACAGTGGAGTATGATTGTGTAAAAATGGATTGTTGACAGCTATAAAATGTAATGTACCATCCTGACTGTCTAACTGCGAAGCTTACGGATAGTTTAATGAAAAGCATTAACAGCCAAATCCTGCTGACCAAGCAGCTTGAAGTGACCGGTGTTTTTTAAAGTACACAGATTAAAATCACATAAATTGAATTCTAATTCATTTGTCCATCTGTTACAACAGCTATTCTTATTCTACTCTCCAAACTCCCAGACAACACACCAGACATTTTGGGAGAGGCACAGGGTCATCTGCCGTGCAGTGCCAGTGTCCCTGGAACTATTTAGGGTGTATTAGGTGTCTTGCTTGAAAGACAAAACAGTAGGCAATGGAAACCATCTAAAATAAATACCTACTTTTCCCTCCTTCGCCAGGACCGGGATTTTAAACAGCCAATTTCCAGCTAACTGGCTACTGGTAGCTAAAGCTACTCAGATGCAAAAAGCTTGAGTGGAAACATGGGCCATAACCTTGTTTTTTTTGTGTGTGTGTGTTTTACAACATCATTCTTCAAGTCACTCTTTACTCAGTTGTAGATTCAAACAAAAAGTTATATTCACTCTAAGTATAGGCTAGTAGGCACATGCCGTAGGAAATATAAAATATACTGATATTCCTAAATAACAGGCTTACATCGATGAAAACCCCTACTGTATGTAACAAGAAACACGTCATTCCATGTCTGTAATAGATGGTGCTGCATGATGTTAGCGTGAGTTTACAACATAAGAACAGTGAAAATGACTGGTAAATTGATCTATTCAGATGGGTTTGTTTGTTTCATAAATTTGAGCCATATGTTACCCATTCTCAAAAGTCAAAGTACTCTTCAATTTTACACTTCAGCAGGTGTTAATTGTCTGCATGCTTGTAGCAACCTGACACAGGTGACACTTGTCAGGCAATCAATCAGCTGGACATTTAAAAAAAGAGTGTCATGACAAGTTAAACTACTTTTGTTTGTGAGCCTTGTATTTATTGTGTTTTAACCTATATACATGTATGTTTTTAACAATGCTCTTTGTTTGCAACTGTCAAATGAATCGGCATACTGGCTACTTACCATTCCGACACAGAAAACAGTAAATAAAAGGAACCACGGCAAATCCGTGCAACTTCGATCCTCCAAGGGTTTCCATTCTCTCTTTGTCCTCTGGAAAACAAAATACCAACACATCGGCAGAGCCACATTAGCAAATAGTCTATAGACGTCTTTGTCAATTCAAATCGTGACAATGTAGGCAACACAAATATTATTTCACATATGCCACAAAAAAAATGTCCCTCAATGGAACGCGCCCCGTCTAGCAGTCACCGTGAATGTCATTAGGCCAAGTTCTGACTTCCTTTGTCCCCCGCAATTTCACTTTGACATCTAATTTTCGTAGATAAAGGCTATTTGTGGCCGACTGTAAAGAAACGTTACACTTTGCGTTGAAAACAAACATTTAACCATACTCTCTCCTTCATTGTCGAGGCGCCGTTCAATAGCTTCAAATCTCGCACATTGCGAGAGGTGAGGTTTGTTTACAAGGCTAACGGTGCTCACGAGCTATTTATGGTATGCAAAACTGCTTTCAAACGGTAGCCTGTGCGAAATGTCGGTGGTAAATGCACTAGAAAACTATAAGACAAATTATTGTCCCATTATAATGGAAGCTACAGCCTATAGCCTAATATTTAATTTTCGGTTTCGATAATAATAGGGATTACACTAGCCTTCCCCGATGAACATAGCCTAGGCTTCTTATCTAATCTGACTGGGGTGGTGAGAATGGTCATTGGATGACAGCGGTCGCAACAATGTAGCCTAATCTCTGTTCCATTATGTTCAATTTGCAACATTAAAATAAATAATGCAACATAGGGGTGGGGGAAATCGGTATCTTACCTCTGTGCTACCGCAGCATCCCATTGCAGGACAGGGTTCGATTTTCGAATAGCTCAACGCTACAGCACAATAAAAACAATAACCCAAACTTGCAGGGAGTTAACGGTATTATGTTTACCCTGCATTAATTGCGTAGCGCCGATTTAAACGACCTGTAGATTAGAAAGGCGACACAAATGGTATGTTCCATCCGAAATGCATACTAATATCGGTCTCCTTCTTCCAGGTATAAGGGATTAATACTTTAGGATTTATCGCACCACACTTCCTGGGGGATTGTGCAGGTGCAGCCGGAAAAGGAATGTAGAGTCCATTCATCTCATTGCGCCTGCGCATTTGGCACCCGACTAGATAACAGGAGGATGGCGGGACGTTGGGCGGAGCGCGCAATTTCCAAACGCGCCACTTTTGTCGTTGTATTACCCGCCTTCTGTCCATCCACTGTGACCACACATGATGACGCACTGGTACATAACAGGCAATAAGACATGATGAAAACTGGAGATGTTGTGGGCCTAAAAAGACATGATGCACATATTACAATTGTAAATGGTTGTAGAATAACTAAGTGGGCATGTTCCAATAAAAATATGTTGTGTCACAATTATCAAATTAAAATGAACACAGTGGAATAACAATTGCTGCTCATCTAATTCCAAATTGGCTACAGTGAACAGTAGCCTAATAAACCCATAGCATGCACATGAGTCTAATACATTTATGCGTTTTTATCAGCCAAGAGATGATGCTCTAGCCTAAACTACTTGATCAATATTCTATCAACTGCCCTTTTCGTTTTTGAAAGAGTCATTTGTTGACAAACTCATAATCATAATTAAATGAGTACAGTAGACATACCTATCTAATGTCTTTCAATCTGAAAAAATAACCACAAATCACTTTTCCCAAAACGTTTCCTCAAAAGTTCCCCACAAAGATATATTAACGCTTTTCCTCACTCTCATACGGTATCCAGGACTTATCTGCATGCTGTAGTCTGTCCCCAAATACGGGTTATCCACCTTTTTCCTGGGCCTCCCTTGCTGAGACCCGCTTGTTGGTCTTCTCTGTTCCATCTTCTAGGCTGTGTACAGCAATGGCAGGGAGATGGCAGTCTGAGGGCAAAAAAGGGGGCCTTTGTTCCATTGTTTTCTGTTGTACCAGGGAGAGAGTGAGTAGTGTGTGAGTGTGGGTGGGTGCGCGAGCGCGTATGCGCGTGCACGTGGTGTTTTTATTTGTAAGGCTGTAATGAGTGAGTGTGCATTATCAGCCAGTGGCACCCCTTTCTCAAATGTAGGGAGTGTAGAGGTGTGTGTGTCCTCATAACAAGTGAGTGCTTTGTTTTTCCTTGTCCTTTTCGAATATCTTTCCATGTTTTAATCATCAACTGTATGGCTACAATGTAGACAAAACATTTCTTAACAGATTAAGTGTTCTCTGTGTTTGTTTTAATGAAATGTACATCATTTAAATAGATTAACGTGCAACATTTGATGAGTTATCATTTTGTAGATGATTTCTCTTTGTACAGTACAGTGATGAAGTAATTTAATTTCTTTACATTTTCGTTTCCACCACTAGAGAGCAGACACACCTTGTGAAAAACATTGAAAGTTGGAGGAGTCAGCAAAACAGTAGGGTTACCCAATCCCAGCAGCAAAAGGTCAAATGGATGGACAGGTCAAAGATTCAGTGTTGAAATTTCAGCCTGTTTTGGTGGGATGGAGTTTTGGCCTGCCTGCAGTAAAATAGTTAAAAGACCAATAAGAAAGAGAGTTCCAAACCTCTCTGCCAATAACAGCTAGTTTTACGTATTCCCCTCCCCACTCAGACCACTCCCAGACAGTTGCTCTTTGCTAAGAAGATACTTTTGTTTCTTTTAGACCATTTACAATTAAAACAATCACAGTAAGGTACTTAATTTTTACCCAGAAATGATTTGATATTGAGATAAAAATGGCTGCATTGGACCTTTAATTTACTGCAATGGAAGTTGGAAAGAATTGAGTCACCAGTCACAGATCAGTGTACTCCAAATGTTGGTGGTTAATAACATTACATTTTCTGTGTTATTTGTTTCACAGTACTAGGCTTCTGCAAATACATTCTTCCCATCTTTCACATTAATTAAGGGAGTGAGGCATGAACTGCAGATTTCTCCTGATGCCTATAATGGGATGACATCAACTTGGCTTGCAAACTTTGAACTGTCCCTTTTCTGATTAGAGTGTTGAAGGTGGTCTGCTGAGAATATGCTCTATCTGATCAGAAGCCTGGCTACTGTGTTGATAAGTTATTGAGCTTTGAGTAGGCCTAGTTGACCACTGAACCAGCTGAGTTTCCCATTCAGATTGGCAGAGTGGAAAGGTCATAATCCAATTCTGTTTCCTCTTTTATGCATGGAATTTGTATTTGTATTTATTAGGGATCCCTGTTAGCTGCTGCCTTCCTGGGGCCCAAACACACCAAAACACCCACATTACATATAAAACAACAGATAAAACAGTGAACTATGTTTGTACTGAATGAGCTAAAGATAAAACAGTACATCATATAACATCCCTACACCACCACATGTCCACAATACAAAATGTCCAATACCACCACACAACAATATCACAATGTGTGCGTATGCATGTGTCTGTACCTTTGTGTGTGTCTCTTCACAGTCCCTGTTGTTCCTAAAGGTGTATTTTTACCTGCTTTTTAAATCTGATTCTACTGCTTACATCAGTTACCTGATATGGAATAGAGTTCCATGTAGAAAAGGCTCTATGTAGTACTGTGTGCCTCCCATAGTCTGTTCTGGACTTGGGGACTGTGAAGGGACCTCTGGTGGCATGTCTTGTGGGGTATGCATGGGTGTCTGAGCTGTGTGTTAGAATTTTAAACAGACAGCTCGGTCCATTCAGCTTGTCAACACCTCTTACAAAAACAAGTAATGATGAAGTCAATCTCTCTTCCACTTTGAGCCATGAGAAATTGACATGCATATCATAATGTTAGCTCTCTGTATACTTTTAAGGGCCAGCCGTGCTGCCCTGTTCTGAGCCAACTGCAATTTTCCAAAGTCCCTCTTTGTGGCACCTGAACACCCTACTGAACAGTAGTACAGGTGTGACAAAACCAGGGCCTGTAGGACCTGCCTTGTTGATAGTGTTGTTAAGAAGGTAGAGCAGCGCTTTATTATGGACAGACTTCTCCCCGTCTTAGCTACTTTTGTATCAATATGTTTAGACCATGACAGTTTACAATCCAGGGTTACTCCAAGCAGTTTAGTCACCTCAACTTTCTAAATTTCCACATTATTCATTACGAGACATAGTTGAGGTTTAGGGTTTAGTGAACAATTTGTCCCAAAAACAATGCTTTTAGTTTTGGAAATATTTAGGACTAACTTATTCCTTGCTATCCATTCCGAAACTAACTGCAGCTCTTTGTTAAGTGTTGCAGTCATTTCAGTCGCTGTAGTAGCTGACGTGTATAGTGTTGAGTCATCCACATACATAGACACACTGGCCTTACTCAAAGCCAGTGGCATGTCGTTAGTAAAGATTGAAAAAAGCAAGGGGCCTAAACAGCTACCCTAGGGAATTCCTGATTCTACCTGGATTATGTTTGAGAGGCTTCCATTAAAGAACACCCTCTGTGCTCTGTTAGACAAGTACATCTTTATCCACATTATAGCAGGGGGTGTAAAGCCATAACACATACGTTTTTACAGCAACAGACTATGATCGATAATGTCAAAAGCTGCACTGAAGTCAAACAAGACAGCCCTCACAATCATTTTATCATACATTTTTCTCAGCCAATCATCAGTCATTTGTATAAGTGCTGTGCTTGTTGAGTGTCCTTCCCTATAAGCGTGCTGAAAGTCTGTTGTCAATTTGTTCACTGTAAAATAGCATTGTATCTGATCAAACACAATTTTTTCCAGAAGTTTACTAAGGGTTGGTAACAGGATGATTGGTCGGCTATTTGAGCCAGTAAAGTTGCCTTTACTATTCTCAGGTAGCGGAATGACTTTAGTTTCCCTCCAGGCCTGAGGGCACACACTTTCAGTTGTGCTGCCAGACTTATTTGCCATACCTTTTGTCTCATTCCTCTCAACCATACAATTTTTCACCCAAGGGGATTTGACAATCAATCAATCAAATCAATCAAATGTATTTATAAAGCCCTTCTTACATCAGCTGATGTCACAAAGTGCTGTACAGAAACCCAGCCTAAAACTCCAAACAGCAAGCAATGTAGGTGTAGAAGCACATTGGCTAGGAAAAACTCCCTAGAAAGGTCAGAACCTAGGAAGAAACCTTGAGAGGAACCAGGCTATGTGGGGTGGCCAGTCCTCTTCTGGCTGTGCTAGGTGGAGATTATAACAGAACATGGCCAAGATGTTCAAATGTTCATAGATGACCAGCAGGGTCAAATAATAATAACCACAGTGGTTGTCGAGGGTGCAACAGGTCAGCACCTCAGGAGTAAATGTCAGTTGACTTTTCAGAGCCGATCATTCAGAGTATCTCTAACAGTTTTTACAGTTATTTTCTTAATGGCTTATTAGTAACTGGAATAAGCTGTTTTATAAATGTGTCAAATGCAGCGTCTGGTTGCTTCTCATTACACACCACAGACCAGCAAATATTCTTTACGTCATCAACATATGAATCACTACAAAACTTATTGTATGACCTCTTATTCACTACATTAGGCCCAGCCTTTGGAACTTTGGTTTTCCTAGATATGGCTGCTATATTGTGATCACTACATCCTATGGATTTGGATTCTGCTTTGAGGCAAATTTCTGAAGCATTAGTAAAGATGTGATCAATACATGTTGATGATTTCATTCCTGTGTTGTTTGTAACTACCCTGGTATGTTGACTGATAACCTGAACCAGGTTGCAGGCACTGGTTACAGTTTGAATTTGTTTCTTGAGTGGGCAGCTTGATGAGAGAGCCAGTCAATATTTAAATCACACAGAAAATATACTTCTCTGTTGATATGACATACATTATCAAGCATTTCACACATATTGAAAAGATCAATATTGGTAAGTTAAATCTACTAAAATTGGTTTCATGACTCTCTGCATTACCTATGATGCAATTATTTTACTATTTAATGGGCCTAATGATTTCCACCTATTAAAATATTTATTTTAACTAATCCAATTTAGAGGTGAGAGGCTATGCCATTTTTGGACAGCAAATGACTGTTTTCACCAGACCTGGGTTCAAATATTATTTCAGGAATTTCAAATACTTTTAAATACAATTCAAATCAAGCATTCAGATAATCGTTATTTGTAAATGTAGAAAATACAAAAATATTTTAACCCATGTATTGGAAAACAGGATTTTAAATAAGTATTTGAAAATGTAGAAAATACAATTTGGTCAACCTTTTTGCAAATAACTATTCAAATACTCAAATAAAAGTACTTGTTTTCAGCTGTGTACTCAAATACACAGACAATAAAGTATTTCAATAACAAATACTCAAATACACATGTATGTCCTTTCAATGACATTGTACTGGGTGTTTTGCCTTTGGGAATCTGTTTTCAGTCTTTTACAAAGAACACACCCCCTCAGCTGAACTGATTGTTGTTTCTGAAGTGATCGATATGATTAATCATTGGCCTATTGCTACCAGTACATGCAACCTGGAAATGATTGGAAGAAATCAGGATAAATATTTAATTAAATTATTTGATCTCATGAAAGTCAAACACGACCATATTATGTGTTGACTGTAATGTTTGAGATTTAATGTAAACATGGATTCAAAGTTGTGATTTTTCATATTACATTCTGTGTGGATTATTTTTTACTACGGAGCCTACTACGTTCAATACATGTACAGCCGGTGTTATTTATGGCCTATGGTATTTATTTTGATTCTCCTAATTGTGATTATCAGTTCCAGATGTTTTAGGAGGTCGGGAAGTGCGAGGAGGCACTTCAAGAGCTGTTTTGAGCCTACACGTGCTCCACTAGAGGGGGGTTTAATCACAGAACATATCCATGACCGAGAGTATAACATCAGTTCTACAAGCGGATATAGCAACGGTTCTCTCCATATAAAAGCTTGTCTAGATTCAAACGCTTCTCCTCCTCTGTGTACAGATCACAAATGCCTGGATAACAAGCCGAGACAAAAACATCAAAAAAGTAGTGGAGTGTTATTTAGCTTGGGAGTAACCACAATTAATTCCTGAAAGGGGTCTGATTTCGTGCCTTTGGAAAAAGGTAGGCTCTTTCCATTTTCCACTCATTCATTGTCTCTAATTAGTTTTTTGTTTTCTCTCTCTTATTTCAATGGTAGAACTATCTACTAAAGAAAAATATGAAACTTCTGATATTTTTATTGTCAACATCAATTATAGACTTTTTGTTTTATAGCAAAAGGGTGTTTGTCGTAGCTTTTTATTGTAGGCTACTTCATTAGAAAACATGAACAAGGCTGCTGTATCCTAGTCCTCGGGCACATTTGCAACCACGTTTTTTGTTGTCTTGTACAATTGATTTACTCATTATGTGAAAAATACCTGATGATAGGCTACATTCAATATTATGCAGGTTTATTTTAGTTGTAAAAAAAATATTCGATTTTTCTCTGAAAGGGAACCTGAGAACACCACAAGTCACGAATATTCTCAGTAAACCCATACTTAGTGTTAGACAAAAGTAGACGTATTAAATAAACACTATCCCATATTTTATGATATTCTTTGTTGAGTTATCTCTGCGCACGTTACGAAGCAACATATCGCCACCAAACACGGCAATAATCAAGTTAGAAACAAGCTTTAGTTACTTTGTTCCAATGTACATTATGGGCTGTTTGTTGCAGGCTACACATCATACGAAGCCCCGCAAAATAACATGGTATTAATAAGTCCGTTAATCATTTGTGAGAATTTATTTTGTTGTCATTTATATTGTCAAATAACCTGCGCAGTCCACCTGGCTCTTGTGTAAGGTCAAAATACAGAGAGATAATTAAACTGTACACCGACTGTTCTTTGAAAGACTGCTAGAGGCGCTGATTGTAGCCCACTCATCCACTTATACCCATGTCCCATTTATTGGGTTCGTGAACTGATTACGCTGAACACACTAATGCAAAGAGGAGGGTTGTTTTGATATATATTTTGTTAATGGTATCTCATTCAAGTATCACCATTAAAGTTTGAACTTGTCAGATTTTTGCATATGCATAGTGCCCGGTACATGATAACATACAGTTATTATGCTACGTTAAGAGATAAGTCGTAGGCCTAACAAGAATAACTTCACAAAGTCTTCATAAGCACCACATAAATGATTCACAAATTATCTATAACCGTATGTCATGCTCTATAAAGGTTTCATAACTGTGTGACATAACCACCAAAGTCAAATGTGACATAACCCACTATGTAAAATATGACATAAACCTGTGCTTTATAATAAGCACAGCTTAATAAAGGCTTTATAAAATCATATTAAATTGAGGCTTCACAAAGCATCTATAACCTTGTTATGCATGTTGGTAGAGCATTGCAACCCAGGATAGTGATAGCCCCAAAACGTTTGTGATTTTTTATCAAAGACATCACATAATTACATCTGTGTGAAATGCTGATTAAATCATGGACTTAAACATTTTTTAAAATTGGGATCTCCTTTAACAACTTCAAATGTAGTTCCCCAAGTGCATACGCTAAATTACTATTTAAATCATATTCAAAAAACAATCCTGTGCTGTTTAGGGATCATCAGTGATCATCAGTGATCATCAGGGATCATCAGTGATCATCAGGGATCATCAGGGTTCATCAGTGATCATCAGTGATTAGTGCACTGACGGAAGCTCTAAAAACCTGTAAATATCTGCATGTATGAACGTCCCCGCCGCCCCTCCTCTCTCTCAGTCTGCCTGGGAACACATTGTAGAAGAAGTTCCCATATGAGGAGGACATATTGGAGAGATGTGATCTAGTCAGCTCCAGATAGACAAGTGACCCTTGACCTTGTACCTTTGAGCTGTGTGCTGGCTGGCTGGACTTGCTGGTGTCTTTTTACCCCACGTCACCACTGCCTGTGTGTCATTTCAGTTGAGAGAATTAGAGCCAAGGGAAGCTTGCGCGTAAGAGGTCCAGAGTAGAGATGTCCATCTCAACTCAGCTGGGCTTGCTGTTGTGGAAGAACTTTACCTACAGAAGAAGGCAAACGGTAAGCAGTCCATCTTTATATCAGATTGTGTGAAGTGTAGAAGTCCTTGGTATGGAATTGGGACCTTTTTCCCCTGGCTTTGTTTGATTGGAAACTTAAATGAATAAGTTAGTGAAATAGAATGTATAATTATGTTCTTCGTGTTATAATGTTTACAGTATATTCAAAACATGTTGGAATGACTGTATTATTACTGTATTATTACTGTATTAAGAAGAACATACTGGGTCTACAGTTCAGAACTGTTTCGGCTGGGAAGTATGTGTTCGCCTTAAGGCTGGTCTGATGCCGAAAAAGGAAGGAAATGATTGCTTACGTCACACATTTTACTGCAAAATGAAGTTAAATTACCAGTTACGTTGCATGTGTGTTTATTTACTTAATATGTAATTGTTGTAGTGTATGTGTGTCTATAGTTTTGTTCATATTGTGTTAGTGTATGTAAGTTGTTTTGTCTGAAACTTTGTTCCCTCTGCTGCTGTTGTACCAGGTCTCTCTCGAAAAAAGTGATTTTATCTCAGTGAGAAAAACCTGCATAGATAAAGGTTTTAAAAAAATGTAATTCACAACTCCCCAACCATGCCACAGGGACAGCGCTTTAACTTAGCAACGTTAGCTTTAATTGCTACTACAGCTTGTCTGTACTAGTCTTCCCACATGTCTTAGAATCCTGCCTCTAGATGGCTTTACATGTGCTGGAGTAGCATCTCTCTGTCTCCTAATTCAATCAGCATACACCTGATAACCCTTAAACAGAGTTGACTTCACTGTTGCTGGATGTGGATGTGCAACATTGGCTATTTTGAAGTCAGGGTTGTTTGCATTGATAGCTTTGCATCTATTATGAATGAGTTACTAATAAAAGCCATCTTAAGAGAGCTACATCCTGCCTGCGTATGGCGTTGATGCAGACATATTATATGTTGCAGTGAGGGAGCAATTTTGAATGCCAGCTTTTAAGAGCTCCAGACTATTAGCAGACAAGCTAGGCCTACACTAATAAAGAGGGGAAGAGGGGGAGGAGTCATGGTTTCCATAGGCCATGCTCCTTAATGAAAATGCTGACTGGCTTTCTTCTCTTGTTTGTGTTTTCTCTCTAGCTCCAACTGCTAATTGAGATAGTATGGCCCCTGTTGATCTTCTTCATTTTGATATCAGTGAGACTGAACTACCCTCCGTACGAACAACATGAGTGTAAGTATGACGTACCTCCCTGTCCTTTTCATTGTTTCAGCACCCACTTCTTCACAAGACACTCAACTGGTTGGTTAACGCATCCTGCTGTTTTGGCCACAGAGACATTTGGATTTGAAATCTGGGGATGAACTCTGTTGCCTTTTAATAATTGTACACTGTGCTCTGTACAGGCCAAAGAAGCTACAGTATACAAGCTAGCAATATCATGCACTGACATGCCACAGTGCCATGTGGAGGCATTTATGCTGGCCACTCGAGTAAACACACTCAGGCCAAAAAATGAAATACATAGTTTTCCACATACAGCCTAACCGTGTTGATTTTTATGATGGGGCCTTTATCAGGTGTGGATGTTTTATGACTGGGTTTTTTGTCTAAAGCACATCCAAAATATCTTGAGTAATGCTTTCCTGCTTGGACTTGTTGGATGAAACAACTTATCCCCTTGAATACCTCAGTAGTCTACTTCTTAATAAAGCACCACGAAGGACTTAATAAGATGATTACTCGTGATTTAGGTCTGACCAAATCATCAAATCATGGACTAGTGCCAACAACTGTAAAAGCTAGAGGGACTAGTGGCACCAGGGGAAAATGTTTGTTTGCGGAACCCTTTAGTAATTCATTCTTAGGGTAGTTGTTGATTCAGGGGAACACATACACTGTATGACAGGCACCAATTGGCAATATAGCCTAAAGGCTGGTTTACTGTCCATCTAGCAACATTTATATAGACAATTGTTGTAGTGACATCATGAACATTCTACTGTCGTCCGACATCAAACTTGTAGTTGTCGTTATGAAAAAGTACACAAAACGACAGCCTCTGCAGTAGCCCAGTGTATATATATTTAAACACACTGTGAGTACAAAACATTATGAACACCTGCTCTTTCCATGACATAGACTGACCAGGTGAAAGCTATGATCCCTTATTGATGTTACTTGTTAAATCCACTTCAATCAATGTAGATGAAGGGGAGGGCAAGACAAAAGATTTAAGTGCCTTTGAATGGGGTAAAGTAGTAGGTGCCAAGCGCTGTGTTTTTCATGCTCAACCGTTTCCCGTGTGTATCAAGAATGGTCCACCACCCAAAGGACATCCAGCCAACTTGACACAACTGTGGGAAGCATTGGAGTCAACATGGGCCAGCATCCGACACCTTGTAGAGTCCATGCCCCGACGAATTGAGGCTGTTCTGAATGCAAAAGAGTGGTGGGGGGCTATTTGATCATTTGTTTAAGACAAATGGGCCTATTTGATCAGCCAAAACGGTACAGATATATGTTTTACGTTTTCTATTTTATTTGACAGTTTATTCGTGAAGTGGCTCATGATGGCGGTGGACATATTTGTGGTTTTAGGGGGGTTTCAGAGTTTGACACCTTTATTGCCGCTCCATTCTCATGATCAGCTTTCTATATGTGAAAGCTGATGAAGGTCGCAAGGCCTAGGTAGACCATTTGGCACGGGTATGGGGAAAATGTACATAATGGACATGCACTGGCGGAACCAAGCATCTTTTCACCAGAATGAGATAACCGGTAGACGTTCTGATATGCTAGAGAAACCTTGGGTTACCGTTAATTATATCTCTGGGGGGGACCTCACAGAACAGGATCAATAAATTGGCCAGCTACCTCCCCTATGCTAAAGAAGCTTATGTTTATTAGTATGGGACTCGATACTCTGCATTCTTTACGAGACACAAAATAGTGTTACAGCTATGTGTTTAGCAAAGTCAAACTGGTGGACATATTGATCCTACTTTGTGTAAGAGTCTACAAACGTGCTTTAGGATATAGTTGTGGAGGACAAAGCATTTATACAGCCACTAATAACTATTATCAATGGGATGAACACATCTCCTGAGAAATCCTTGTCTACAACAGAATATCCAATTTCTTTCATTCCCGGAAGCCTGTGCTTTTTCCATCTGCCAGAAAACAGAAGCATTAGCTGGTAAATTGCATTCATTTCCACCTAAAGTCTTGGTTTGGCACTAGGCAGAGGCATACTATTCTTTGAATCATACATCACGTGGGTCTGTGTATGTTCTAACTGCTCAAACACCAGATAGGAAAGACATGTTCTTCCTTGCACAGGGCCTGGCTAACCTATTGCTTTTGGGTATGGATGTAAACCACACAAAAAAATAAAATGATAAAAAAAATTAAAAAACATGACAGAGCGATAAGTCACCAAATAATGCCCTTTTTGAATATTTAAAATGGTTTATGTTGAATATGGTGATCGTTTGAAAACTGCCCAGCTAAATGCCATTTAGGATTCCGATTTATCACCCACTAGTTAATTAAGTCGTAAAACTGTGTAGGCTGTTGATGACGATCACTCTTAAAAGCAAGATGGCCACCCTGAATCTCCTAAGCACTTGGCTACTTGGGGTTATCTCTTATCTCTGCTTTCCGTTGCAGTGGGACAGTTGGTAGTCTTAAGGTTTACTGATAACACACACAAATAACTGCTTGCCTCTCGGGGAGGGAGAGACGGCATCTTGGGGGGCAAGGTCCTACATTTTACTTAGGCAATCACTCCCTCACGTCAATAAGGTCTGTAGCTGCTGAGTGAAAGAAACCCTTAGGATGGGACAAGACGTGGTTAGCTGATGCTAGCACATCCGTTGCTGGCCCGATAAGGCAATCTGAGAACACACATCAGCTATCTGTGCTCATCCAGGTGTACCTGCATTTTGCCTAGACAAAAATACAATTTTGGAGCTCTGTACGTGATGTCTAAAGACCACTCTAAGTAGATTCAGCAGGTTGATGTAGAAGCCTTTTAAGTGTCTCAGTATCAGTTCAAACGTGGCTGGATTACCCGGTGTTCTCTCCTGTCCGCTCTCTGTTGATAGTGGGTGAATAGACTGAATAGAAAGATGGAATTGAATACTTTGAAAGTCTTATTTTACATTCATATATGTAGTTGAATGTGGTGTAAACATTATTACATTTCAACATGTACCAAGTTGACTCTTTCTTCCTGGATCTCTTCCTCTGCTCTCCCGCGTCCTCTCTCTGTGTGTCTTATGAATGTACTGTACATTGACCAGTGGTGTAGTAGAGTAAATTCTTTTGCCCAACAGTTTACCCACCTTTTGCATTGGAGAAAATAGGAAGCGTTACTTTTTTCACCACTACATAACTGACAGTGATGTTACTGATGGTTTCCCTGCCTGTGTCTCCGTCAGGTCATTTCCCCAACAAGGCCATGCCCTCGGCAGGAACCCTTCCGTGGATCCAAGGCATCATCTGCAACGCCAACAACCCCTGCTTCCGCAACCCCACTCCTGGAGAGTCCCCTGGGGTCGTGGGCAACTTCAATGAGTCCATGTGAGTTCCCACCCCAAGCTGCAGCTCTATATCGGATAGTTTCCCTTTAATAAGACATGAAAATATTAATACACTTTATTTTGTACTTGGCTCGTTTCATTAGATGAATAACATCCAAATAAAGAAAATGGTCTCTTAAATGTTTCTTTAAAATATCCCATTTATAACTCGATTTGAACCAATTCAATTGTATTCTCTGTTAATCTGTTTCACTGTGGGATGTCTGTAGAATCTCTCGTTTGTTCTCGGATGCCAAGAAGATCCTGCTGTACAGTCAGAATGACCGGAATCTGGACGGCTTTAAAGACCTCATCCAAGCCCTGAAGACCCTACAGGCCAACACCGAAGGTAAGAGGCACCTCCATAGAGTGCCACAGTATGAGTCATAATACCCATAAAACAAGGAAATGATTCCAAACGTTTCTCCATCATTCATTTTCTAACGTTAGCGAAACATATACTGACCAGAAAATATCAATGCAACATGCAACAATTTCGAAGATTTTACCGAGTTTAAGGTCATAGAAGGAAATCAGTCAGTTAAAATAGATGTATTAGGCCCTAATCGATGGATTTCACATGACTGGGTAGGCCAACCCACTTGGGAGCCAGGTCCACCCACTGGGGAGCCAGGCCCAGCCAATCAGCATGAGTTTTTCCCCAGAAAAAGGCTTCATTACTGACAGAAATACTCCTGAGATGATCCCGCAGGTGAAGAAACCAGATGTGTAGGTCCTGGACTGCGTGGCTACACGTGCTCTGCGGTTGTGAGGCCGGTTGGATATACTGCCAAATTCTCTAAAACGACTTTGGAGGCAGCTTATGATGGATAAATTAACATTCAATTATCTGGCAACAGCTCTGTTGGACATTCCTGCAGTCAGCACGCCAATTGCACACTCCCTCAAAACTTGAGACATCTGTGGCATTGTGTTGTGTGCCAAAATGGCACAATTTAGAGTGGGCTTTATTGTCCCGAGCACAAGGTGCACCTGTGTAATGATCATGCTGTTTAATCAGCTTCTTGATATGCCACACCTGTCAGGTGGATGGATTATCTTATGAAATGAAATGAAACCAACTTATTAGAGACTACACACACACTACTACATTCACAAGAAACACCAGGGGGCAATTCATTTGAGGGGAACTCACTGCTCAGAATAGACAGTAGTTTCGCTGAAGCTGAATCAAGAGTCATTCCAGGTCTACGTAGTGCATTTCTGTTTGCCGTGCCCTGAACTTTCCGCCCTGTTGATCTGGCCCCCGAGAGTTATGCCCACTTCTGGGCAGAAAAAATAGGGTTAACACTAATTCCCTTACACTGTGCTGACTCACAGCGGGACTCCCATCCCCTTTTGTCCTGCTCCAACCTGTCTTCTGGGGGATCCTCCTGTGCCTGTGAATGACTGTAGATGGATAGATTATGCCACTTCAATTTCACACTCAGATTTCTTCTATAATTACATTCCGTTATGAGCTTTTAGATGAGTTTGTGTTTAGAGTGGCAGTGGTGGCGTGATATGAGAGGCCGTGGGTGGATGAAAGTCGGCAGAGCCTCTCCCCACTGGCAGGTTGTGGCAGGCCATGGGGTGGGCTGATGTTTGGGCACATGGCTTGGAGGTATTCTCATATGTCATTCATGATAGGACAGATTTTCCCTACTCCCTTACTTGCTGTATGCAGGGTAAGTGGTGTGAGATTCCTGTAAAGAGTGTGAGATACTCAATAGGACTGTGCCTTCTTAGCCATGTGACCTTATATTACATTAGCTTGGGTAATGGACTTTATAAAAGGATAAGCCTTTCACGGGAGTAGTATAACAACATACAGACGAGACTTCAATATCAAGGCAAATACAGTACTACTGTAATAAATGATATATTTGCTGTGTCTGTGTATCCACTGGATGCTGGTAGACAAATCTCTACTGAGGTGCAATTAGGCATAAGTGTAGGTGCCTCAAACAACTAAAACATTAAAATGAGCCAAAACAGAATCTGATTTGAGCCTTTGCTCATGGCAATAGAGGTGAAAGATGTGCTAGGTCTCTCTCTAATGTGGTCAATTGTTTTAACATACTTCCATTAAGTTATTAGATATTGCTAATCAATTCCTGGTTCAGTCTCCCGACCTATTTACTAGTCTAAGCATTATATTGATAAACCTGTCTTAGAGTTTGACAGGACCATTTTAAATCGCGACTCATCCCAATAGCGGCTCGGTTTATTACTCCGCCATATATAAGTATGAACAGGGATGACGCAATATCTCTTCAGCAGTGGTGGTTGATGACATTCATTCTGGCTCCTGAGTTCAGAGTATTCAGACCCCTTCACTTTTTCCACATTTTGTTACATTCCAGCCTTGTTCTAAAATAATACCCCATAATGACAAAGCAAAAACAGGTTTTTAGAAATGTTATCAAAATTAATTTTTTTAAAAACAGTGTTGGTTGATTTCGGTCATTCTGGCTCCTGAGGTCACAGTGCACTGACGATATGCCCTTTAGTACAGTCACAGGTGTGATCAAGATACTCCTTCCTGATGATCCACGTTGATGATATCCGTTAATCAAGCCTTTCTGAACGGGATAAAGATGTTAGAACGGAGGATAGTTGAATAGGTTATCAGAGATTTGAAGGACCACAATAATAGCAAATTCCACAATAACTTTAATGTCAGCAAGTCTTCTGCTTGACCATCATGAACTCTTTGAAAGGTTCTGCCAGGTATTGTGTGCTTCCCTCATGCTGAGTTCAAGCTCTTTTGATTATACTTGGTGTCATTGAGTTTGTGAACAGAGCTTTGACTGCACAGTGCTCTTCCCTTAAAAGCCCTCGAAGCTTTCACATGGACCAAAAGAATCTGATATTCTTCCTTGTCATGTTTTAAAAAAAAATCTGAATATCTTTTGTTTTTGGCAGAGACGTATTACTTTTTGGACACATTGTGGACCCACGTCTTAGTAGATACAATTTGGCACTGTAAAATGTATTTATAGTGGAGCCATCTATCTAAAAGAGTAGATAAGATTGTCTCCAACTAGGGTTCAAAAAGTCTGGGAATGTTCAATCAATTCCCCGGTTTTCCAGAAATCCTGGATGGAGGATTCTAGATTTCTAGCTTATTCTCTCCTGATTCTAGGATTCTTCCAACCGGGATTTCGGGAAAACCATGGAATTTATTGAAAGTTCCCAGAATTATTTTAGCTCCAACTCAATTGCTCAAAATCAATGTTTTTGTGGGTTTGCATAATCTTACATTGACTTTTGCAATTGTGTTACGAGAATGGTGCTAGAATGTATAGGGGCCGTTTTACAGGCTATTTTGTGTGTTTCTGTAAGGGTGTGAACTGGCGGCAGAGAAGTCAGACGCAGGAGAGAAATAACCGTTTACAACAGCGCAGTTTATTTACACCGGAAAACATAATAATAAAAATCAATGGGTAACATAACCCGACGCACGCACACCAGTACAGACGTACACATACACTTACAATAAACAATCACCGACAAGGACATGAGGGGAAACAGAGGGTTAAATACACAACATGTAATTGATGTGATTGGAACCAGGTGTGATGGAAGACAAGACAAAACCAATGGAAAATAAAAAAATGGATCAGCGATGGCTAGAAGGTCGGTGACGTCGACCGCCAAACACCGCCCGAACAAGGAGAGGGACCAACTTCGGCGGAAGTCGTGACAGTTTCTTTGCGCTGATCTTAACTTGTACAAAATGTTTCCGCCATAATTTCCTATGACTGAAAAGAGCTTCTGGACATCAGAACAGCGACCACTGTTCTTCTTGAATGAGTCAGCGGCGCAGGACGTACTGCACACCCCGGATCAGGCCCGGATCCCCAATACTCGGAAGAGAAAGTGGTACAGTGGCCGACGTGCGGGCACCCAGATGAAACTACGGCAGCGAGTAAATAAACCGCCTATTGGCAAATTGTTACGATCATCGTATGAGTGAGACCAGGGCGCAGTGTGCATAGAGTTCCACATAATTGTAATAAAGAGAAAATCACTAAACAAACGAAACATGACGCTACTGGAGTGCACAAAAGCAACTTACTGTAGACAAGATCCCACAACTAACAATGGGGAAATGGCTACCTAAATATGATCCCCAATCAGAGACAACGATAAACAGCTGTCTCTGATTGGGAACTATATCAGGCCAACATAGACATACAAAAGCCCTAGATTACCAAAACCCAAGACATACAATAACTAGAGTACCCACCCTAGTCACACCCTAACCTAACCAAAATATATAGAAAAACAGAGATATCTAAGGTCAGGGCGTGACACAAATGTACAATCACTGGAGAACAAACTCCGTTCGAGACTATCCTATCAACGGGTCCTGGAGAACTTTAACATCCTATTTTTCTCGGAAACATGGATAATATTTTAGCTGTGTTTTCTATGCGTTGGCAGCGTTGGATAAGCTCAAGGGTGGTGATGTGTCTCTTTGTTAATAACAGCTGGTGTGCAATCTCTAGTATTAAGGAAGTCTCGAGGTTCTGCTCACCTGACTTAGAATACCTCATGATAAGCTGTAAACCATATAATTTTCAACAATATTTTTCGTAGCTTTCTATTTAACAGCACAAACCGATGCTGGCATTAAGACTGCACTCAACGAGCTGTAAGTCCAGGATCTGCAACTGGATCATGGGCTTCCTAACCAGGTGGTGAGGTTAGGTAACAACACATCTGCCATGCTGACCCTCAATACGGGGGTATGCTTAGTCCCCTCCTGTACTCTCTGTTCACCCATGACTGCGTGGCCACACACGACTCCAACACCATCATTATGTTTGCCAATGACACGACGGCGGTTGGTCCTGATCACTGACGATGACGAGGCAGCCTATAGGGAGGTCAGAGACCTGGCAGTGTGGTGCCAGGACATCAACCTCTCCCTCAACGTCGGGAAGATGTGGACTACAGGAACAGGAGGGCTGAGAATGCCCCCATTCACATCAACAGGGCTGTAGTGGAGCGGGTCGAGAGCTTCAAGTCCTTCTGTGTCCACATCACTAAGGATTCATCATGGTCCAAACACACCAACACAGTCGTAAAGAGGGCACGACAACGCCTTTTCCCCCTCCGGAGGCTGAAAAGATTTGGCATGGGCCCTCAGATCCTCAAAAAGTTCTACAGCTGCACCATTGAGAGCATCTTGAAAGGCTGCATCATCGCTTGGTATAGCAACTGCTTGGCATCCGACCGCTACAGAGGGTAGTACTTACGGCCCAGTACATCACTGGGGCCAAGCTCCGTGCCATCCAGGACCTCTATACCAGGCGTTGTCAGAGGAAGGCCCTAAAAAAAGACTACAGGCACCCAAGTCATAGACTGTTCTCTCTGCTGTCGCAATGGCAAGTTGTACCGATTCACCAAGTCTGGTGACAGGTCCCTGAACAGTTTCTACCCCCAAGCCATAAGACTGATAATAGTTAGTTAAATAACCAAATAACTACCAGACTATCTGCATTGACCCTTTTTGCACTAACTCTTTTGACTCATCACGTACGCTACTGCTACTGTTTACCATCTGTCACTTTATTTCTATTTATATGTACATATCTACCTCAATTACCTCATACCCCTGCACACCCCTCGACTCGGTACGGGTACCCCTAGTATATGGCCATGTTATTGTTAATCATTATGTATCTATTATTACTTTTGTTATTAGGTGTTTTACTTTTCAATTATTTCTCTATTTTATTTCTTTCTGCATTGTTGGGAAGGGCCCGTAAGTAAGCATTTCACTGTTGGTCCACACTTGTTGTTTACGAAGCATGTGACAAATAACATTTGATTTGATTTTCTAGTTTTGGATCCAATCTATTTCAGGAAGGGTCATCTTTTTGGTGTTCGGCAGGGCACACATTTTATAGACGGATTTTAACATGATATGTTGTAATATCTAGATTGATTAATCTCACGTTTAACAATAAAGGCATCAGCATGCTTCAGTTTGGCTGGCGCCTCACTCGTCTAGGCGAACTGAACAAGTGTGCTCTCATACTCCTTTAAAAGACCTTGGCTTGAAAAACAAGAAAAAAGTGGCAATAGTACTGTTTGTCCATTTTGAGACGCAGTAGCCAATTCTCAAAATTGTCAGAATTCATCTAAAATAATTAAAGAAATCTGTCATTAATTTTGACATTTTTGCAGAGGAGATCTTAGTAACGCAATTTTACATCTAACTAAGATGTTTGGTGCAGTATTTCTCAATGAAAAAAATGTGCATGAAAATGAGTCATCTCTTGTTGAATGACAACAAAGACATTATTTAAGAATCCCTACTGTTGACCAATCACAGACAAAGGGGTGGAGACTTTGGCTTTGAACACTAGCTTGCCTCTAGAAAAGTGTCATGTGCCCGAGCAGCTGAAAAATTCCTCACCGAAGTCCAAAAACGAACGAAAACATCGCAAAATGTAATCATAATATATGCATGAACTCTTCTGAACTGTTTCGGCTGGGAAGCATGCAGACGCCGTAAGGATCATGAACTCGACCTAGGGCCACCAATGTTTTGTCAGACAGTCCTGTAAAAACCAAGCCCTTGGCTACAATGGCTTACCTCCAGAGAGGCTTTTCACAGGGATTCAACAGGAATTCACAAAAGCCTGTGAATGTCCCAATACAATAGACTGAAGGATTTGTCAGAGTAGATTAACTGAAAGGTGTCATGGGGGGATGGGAGTGGACTGTGACCAGTGGAGGAACATTGATTCAATTGACCTATCGCAAAATTCTAAAGCATGTTCATGGTTTGTTGGATATTTTTTGCTAATTTGTAACTCCTTTTGACATTTATTTCTAATGATTTACAGGGGTGCATGTTTTAGACAGTTAAACAAGTATGTCAGCTTTTGAAAAGGCCCCAGATTTTCAGAGACCTTATTTGACCTCCCACCCACTCACCTCGTCTGTCTTCAAACATCCATCCAGCCGGGGGGGGGGGTTAATGTTTCAGGAATCTGCCACCTCCTGGCCTTTTGTTCCCCCGACCCCCCACTGCCATCAGAACCCACTTCCAGCGTTTGTTCTTTGAAAGGGCCCAGGAGTTGAGGGAAGGAGCCAAGTGGAGAGGGAGGGCAGTATCCCTACACATTGATATAGTACTGGTACTGACCCTGTGAGCACAGACGTTGAAAATACGTTGGCATTTGGTCCGTCCGCACTGGCCTTGATTTCAATGTCCGTCCAGACCAAATCTGAACCCACCATGGACGTCTATATTTGGTCCAGTTTTGGTCTGGTCCGCACCGAACTTGATTTGGCCCCAAGCGTAGACATCTATGATTGGTTCAGATCGAATTTTGAACAGCATAGAACAGTATAGTAAAGAAAATTTGAGTGTAGTACACTAGATTACAGTATAGTGGAGCACAGCATAGTAGAGTACAGTATAATGTCCTATATTGTACTTTACTGTACCCTACAGTACTCTACTGTACTTTACTCTACTAAAGTACTTTACTGTGCGGCATAGCATTCTATTGCACTCTTCTGTGCTCTATGTACTGTGAAACATAGACGTCTATGATTGGCTCTTATCCAGAGCCACTTACAGTCAGTGCATTCAGCTAAGGTAGATAACAACCACATATCACAGTCAAAGCAAGAAAAACTTTTCTGTAACTGTTACTGAGAGTGTTAAGAGTTCTGTTGGTTATAAGCTTAAGCATAATCATTGCAAGTTTCAAACTTTTGAAAAAGCAAACATGTGATGGCAAAAATAGGTGTTCAAAGCTGTAATATTGAATTGGCTCTAGTTTCTTTTAATTGGAATAAGAATGTTTGAATGTGATATAATTCTTTCTTAATTGACATGTAGATATAAGTGAATTGATGTACAGCTGTAGAAAGTTCTTTTAAAAAAATATTTCAACGTCTGGAAAATACGTATTTTCAAATTTTATTCAGAACCGTCTTTTAGATGTCATTTTGCTCGTGAACACCAGGTGTTCTTGTGTGTTTTTATTTTATCTGACCTAGTATTGAATCTGTGGTCTTTGTAAGATTATATTCTGGATTTTCAGTTTTTCTTACCTTTTATATTGAATACTGCATTTAAATGCTAGTAAAACTAAGTGCATGCTCTTCATCCGATTACTGCCCGCACCCGCCCGCCCGACTAGCATCACTACTCTAGACGGTTCTTACTTAGAATATATGGACAACTACAAATACCTAGGTGTCTGGTTAGACAGTAAACTCTCCTCCCAGACTCACATTAAGCATCTCCAATCCAAAATTGAATCTAGAATCGGCTTCTTATTTCGCAACAAAGCCTCCTTCACTCATGCTGCCAAACATACCCTCGTAAAACTGACTATCCTACCGATCCTCGACTTCGGCGATGTCATTTACAAAATAGCCTCCAACACTCTACTCAGCAAACTGGATGTAGTTTTGTCACCAAAGCCCCATATACACCCACCACTACGACCTGTATGCTCTCGTTGGCTGGCCCTCACTACATATTCATTGCCAACCCACTGGCTCCAAGTAATCTATAAGTCTTTGCTAGGTAAAGCCCCGCCTTATCTCAGATCACTGGTCACCATAGCAACACCCACCCACCCGTAGCACGCGCTCCAGCAGGTATATTTCACTGGTCATCCCCAAAGCCAACACTGCCTTTGTCTGCCTTTCCTTCCAGTTCTCTGCTGCCAATAACTGGAACAAATTGCAAAAATCACTGAAGCTGGAGTCTTATATCTCCCTCTCTAACTTTAAGCATTAGCTGTCATAGCAGCTTACCAATCACTGTACCTGTACACAGCCAATCTGTAAATGGCACACCCAACTACCTCATCCCCATATTGTTATTTATCCTCTTGGTCTTTTCCACCCCAGTATCTCTACTTGCATATCATCATCTGCACATCTATCACTCCAGTGTTAATGCTAAATTGTAATTATTTCACCTCTATGTCCTATTTATTGCCTTACCTCCCTACTCTTCTACATTTGCACACACTGTACATAGATTTTTATTTTGTGTTTTTGACTGTATGTCTGTTTATGTGTAACTCTGTGTAGTTGTTTTTGTCGCACTGCTTTGCTTTATCTTGGCCAGGTCGCAGTTGTAAATGAGAACTTGTTCTCAACTGGCCTACCTGGTTAATTAAATAAAGGTGAATAATAAAAAATAAAAAATAAATTTATAAATTATTTTTTATAAAAAGTTAAGGACGAGCTTGCAAATAAGCATTTCACTGTACTGTTTACACCTGCTGTATCCTGTCCACATGACAAATGCACTTTGATTTGAGTTAGCAGACGATTTGCAGTGTGAATGTCGTCACTGTGGTTGAAAGTGTGATGTGCGCACAGGAGGTTGGTGGCACGTTAACTGGGGAGGATGGGCTCGTGGAAATGGCTGGAGCAGAATAAGTGGAATGGTATCAAATACATCAAACACATGGTTTCCAGGTGTTTGATGCCATTCTCTCCGTTCCAGCCATTATTATGAGCCGTCCTCCTCTCGGCAGCCTTCTGTGGATGTGTCACCTCATTCTCCACAGGTCTTTGTCAACGGTTGATTATTTCAGTTCACACACAATGAATTGTTGAAATTGATGTAATCTGGCAATGGGCTACAGTCTGCAAGGTGTTTGGTGTTGATGTTGTTGTTGTTGAGGGATGTCATTGTTGAGGGAAAATGTACTTCATTCGATTGTGATGTGTTTTTAAGTACTTCTGGATAAGAGCGTCTGCTAAATGAATGAAATGTTAAAGGCACCTCATTGAAATGATCAACAGCAATCAGAAGATGTTACCAGGCAGCAAATGTGTGTATATTGCTATTTTACCTCTCATGGACCCCAGTCTACTTCGGTGTTGGCCGTTTTGCCTTGAACATGTACAGAATTGTCCTAGCCTATGTTGTTGTCAGTATTTGCATAGGGAAACTCTTCTCCAGCCTCTGAAAAGCTATTCACGAAGCTTCCTTTAAAAGGTAGGGTTAAAGGGGGGTTAAGTATTCACCTGCTTTTGTTTGTGCCACTGGAGCCACAGCGTAGTTGTTTGTTTAGATGTTTGTGTGTGTGGTCTGAGGAGGTATAACTTACTGTCCTGTAATTTGAACTGTAAAATACAAAAAGAAAGCTTATCCAAATAATCCGGCAATCGTTTTGTAGGGTTGGTCACCTGAGTAACTAGCAACCAATCAGATGCAGCTCCATGACAATTGGGCAAAACAAAAGTTTGAATGAGGTTGAAAGCTAATACAGTACCCACAACTAAGGAAAATAGCATGATTTGGCAGAAGGAACATCCAAAACTTGCTAAATATCCCTATTACGATAGATCATTCCATCCAAGCACACACACACACACACACACACATACCTAGTAATGTCGGGGTATAGGAGAGGGCTAGTTTGAACACGTTGTTGTGTTTATTTCCCACAGGATTCAAGCTGAAGGATTTCCTCCACGACAATGAGACCCTGTCCACTTTCCTCCTGCGAAACGCCTCCTTCTCGGAACACGCCGTGCACCAGATCATTGAGGCCGACGTGAACTTGGAAAAGGTAAGAGGGGAAAAATGCCACCCTCCCAAAGTTCTATGAGGCAAAGGCCTATTACTGCGGTCAGTTCAGTCGATCATGGACAGTATTAGAAGCCGTGTAGTAGTTGCTGAACATTCCCAGTAGCGGATATAGAACAGGTCAGTAGCGTTTCTGGGTTAGATTTGATGGAGCACCTGTGAGTTAATTAAGTCTGTTTATTTCAGGGGCATAACCCTTTAGAGAGAGGGCAGAGAGAGGGTAGAGATGTCTACTGCGGTGTTTGAATGTGATGAAGCAGTGAGTAGACCAAAGGGCTAGTACTGTAGCCTTCACCACTGGAGAGTTTTTACTGCAAGACATCATCTTCCACTGTCTTTGTTCTCTCCTCAAAAACATGAAGATATATTTGTTTTCTTTCACAGTTTTAGAAACTGCCATCTGGTTTTTCCTATCCTATCCCCCCCCCCCCGTTAAAGATCTTTTAAATGTTCAAGGTCTCCTGTTATGATTTCCCACTGTAGGCCTATGTGGAAATAATCTCAACTAGGCCTTATTCTTCAGCTAAATGGATTACAACAATTTGATAGTGACAATGCCCTCACATTACACACACAATCCTGCAGCAGCATGAAGCAATGGGAATCTAGATACAGTATGTAAACAATTCAGGTCCTAATATTGCTCCGTGGTATCCAACCCCGAGATAACAACATGCATGCAACTCCAAAGTCACACGGCCTTATCCCATGTGTGTTTCTCAATTCTGTTCTTTCAGTACCCCCCGAAAATTACGTGTTTCAAATGTTTGTTCGAACCCTGCACGAGCACATCTGCTTAGATGAATGAAAAACGTGCAACTTTCGAGGTTTGAGAAATACTGTTCTCTGCCTGTCTTTAGTCATTGCTCCATTACCCATCGACCCTTCTCCCCTTCCCTCTCCAGGTGCTGGTCAAAGGCTTCGGTGTCCACCTGAGGGACATGTGCAAAAGCAACGGCACCAGTGTGGAGGACTTTGTGACCATCACAGACAGCGAGGTGTCCAGTCTGGTCCAGGAGATCCTCTGCCGGTCCCCAGGCTCCTGGCTCAACCAAGCAGAAAGCCACTTCCTCAACAACCTGGACTTCCTCAAACCAATACGGGTAAGCACAAATGGGCTCTAGGCCTATTTCTTAATTCCATTCTTTTACTTTTTAGATGGTTGTGTATTGTTAGATGTTACTGCACTGTTGGAGCTAGCAACACAAGCATTTTGCTGCACCCGCAATAACATCTGCTAAATATGTGTATGCGACCAATACAATTTGATTTGATTTGAGGTAGAAGTTACCTCGAGACACTGATCTCAGACGGTCAGTTTTAGCATAGAAATGTCAGAAGATCCCATTACAAACTTTACAAACCACATAAGAGATGTTCCTCCTGTCAGAGGTTTTCCACATATTTTCTAGGTTATTGCCACCCAGGGCTCAAAGGTCGCATATGCTCCTAAATATTTTGCTGAGCAACCTGACATTTTAATATGGGAGCACCAGTGCGACTACAAATAAAATCACCCAGAATAATTGTAGTTATGATTAAAATTTTCCCTTCCGCTGCCTCCGAGTCGAGCGCCATACTCCACGGACACGTAGAGCAAATGAAGTGCACCTATTGGCCCACGGCTGGCCAATCGAGCGCACAGCAAAGTTAACACTGTGATATTTAAAAAATGTAAAACCATGACGACAGAGACTGTCAACAAATACAGCAAAGCTGTTTTTCTGAGTGAGTTCATGTTTACATTTTTATGTGGAATAGACACCGGCTGGGATGCGGTTTTAACAAATTAGCATTCAGGATTAGACCCACCTGTTGTATAATTACATGAAGAAGCTATAAAATGTGCTTCAGCCAACACTGTAGCTGCAATGAATATCAAAGTGATTCAAAAGGCCTACGCTATTAGTATTAGCGGCTTGTGTCTATTTGAATATCAAGGAATATTTCACTTTCTCTTGTCATAAAGAGTAACAACATGAATTTGTGGATGAGGCAGAAATAATGTGGTGAGAATCGAGTTTCGCCATCAGCTTGAAGACCGTGTCCGCTTTTTGGTCACGGTCAGTCTCAGCAGAGCTGAAGGAAACTGAAACTGACCATCAGATGCAGGCCTCATTAGTCCAATAAAATGAAAATCATTATTTCAATGTTTGATCACTCAGCTGTGCCTCAGTCACAAGTAATACAACAACTGATCTATTACTGGTGTGACCATACCTTCATTTTTAAACGGTCTGAGAACAATTAACGTTGGCAGGGCAATTCAAGCATAGCCAGTATGCGATGATAATGTATTGGGCCTATAGTCTACTATAGCCTATAGCCTACTGCAGAGACTTGTTTCTAATAGGTTAATGTTGCATAGGCTTATGTTTTCTAAGTCATGCTAAAAACAAATCTGAGCAGTAGATCTCGACTTGCATTTTGACCCAGATAAAGTGACCACTGCAATATAAAGGAATGAATGACTGATCTCTTGATGTTCGTGAAGAGACAATGCTACAGGTAGTCCTTCTCAATAGGAAAATAGTGCTTTTACAAAATATAATAGAAATATAATATTCCACAAATTACTTTGTCATTTCAGTGACAGGTATTTGTTTCAAAATGTTTGCCTTTTAAACAACGTCTTTCCAGAGTTAATAGTTTCAAGTGCTCCGCGTGTGCTTAAAAAGTAGCTAGAAGGGAAAAAAAAAGCTTTTCTGATGCTCCTAAAATGTTATGTTGTGCTCCGAATAAACATTTTTAATTTAGAACTCTGTTGCCACCTGGCCACAGGGTCGTATAGCCATGGGTTACGTTGACATTTGTCTGTGGTTAATTAACGTGGCTTTGGGCAGACACTATTGATCAGAACTCTAGTTGTTTTATGGCCCCTTCTGAAAATCTGCTGCTTCTAGAGGAGCTGTGAAACCAACAGAGGCCACCCAGCAAGTCGGGGACGGCCCAAATGAGTTGAACTGATTTTTATCAGCAAATCAGAAACGTTCTCTGAGAGGGAGGGGATTGCAAAAAAAAAACAAAAATGTATAAAATATCTATTAAGGGCGCCAGCCGAACTGAAGCATGCTGACACCTTTAGGGACTTTGGAATGTGGACCTTACCCCTACCTCGTAGCTAGTTGATATAGTGGCGAGGATCAATTCTCATCACAACAGAGGCCCACCACAAAGCCCCCCTCCCATGGTTGTTTTTCTCCACTGAAGACCAGAGCCAGGTGACCTAATTCACTGACGTGCACAGTGCCGAGAACCAAACAAAGCGTAGGGGCCCGGGGAAAAGCAGAGGCTCAGAAAGAAGGGGGTAAGCGTAGGTGGAGGCATGTTGTTGCCTGTCGACCCAACTCTGGAGATACGTTTGAAGACGAACTGCCGTCAAATAGAGGATTTGGCCTCAATCTTTAAACGTTAGTCATTCACGAGTATCACTTCTCTCTGAGTCATAGTTTATAAAGGTAACTTTTAATTCGACACCTTAGCACCAGTGCAAGGGAAATATATCATTAACCATCCTTGCAATATGATAATTTTGCCCAGAGAGTAGACCATTAATTGAATTCCAATGGTCAGAAATTGCATGATCAAGGGCATCTTGCGCAGTGTTGACAGCTTGTGAACAAGGATCCAGGAAATCAGTCAGAGAAGTGTGATTTGTTATATATAAAAGTGCTTAGGATTGTATCACCTTGTCATTCAGATACAGTATGACTGTCCACAATGATAAACATGGAAGAGTCTAGGGCAAGGTGTTATTATGTGATCCCTGTCCTCATTTTGACATGCCACAGCGGTCAGTTTCCCTATTCATATGATAACAAACAGTGTGTTTGTGTCCTTATGGTTACTGTTTTTGTAGCCTTTAGGGAACAAGACATGGTAAACAAGGCGACAAGACATGCAGGGTGCTATTAAATCAAAACAGTTCACAGGGTTTCCAAGAGCAGTTCAAAACGTTGCTGTTAAGTTTCTTGTTCCGATGGGAAAATGACTTCCTGTGAAAATATGTTAGGAAGCTGTGGCGTGGGACTGTGGGGGTGTTTTGTAACCAACAGAATGTCGCTGTTCGTCTTTTCGACTGTATGCGTGTGCGAATTGACACTTCTTCGCTCCTTCCCCCCTACAGAAAGATGTGAGGGCTGACCCTGAAGCTGTCCAGCAAGTGGCTGAGGCCACAGACAACCTTCTGGAGAGCCTGGGATCCCTGGCCATTGAGGTGGGCATCACTCTCATCACTACACTAAACACATTTCTGACAACTAGAAAGGTTTCTGCTGCTGCCTCATTTCCTAGCAGGCTCTCTTATGCATTGAAAATGGTTATGGTCTTACATTTGGCCATTACGGTTACTGAGGTTGACCTCATCATTATCAGTTGTTCGATGTGTCACCAGACGGAGACCCACAGAATAAGCCCCCTCGTAGCCAAGTGCATTTCCTGGTATTTTGTCCATGTTTTGTTTTGTGTCGACCATAATGAGCTCCCCTACCTTGGATCAGCAGCGAAGCAGGTTACTCTTGGCAGGGCCACAGACAGAACCGTAGATGTATAGGATGAAAACATCAATGGAGTTTCTTTATCCCATCATTACAAGATGGCCGCCAAGAGCCCCCCTCCCCGACCTCATTTCCCCTTACTGTACTTCTTGCATCTGGTCTTCTTTGAAGTTCCACAGCATAAGGAAGTAGAGGCTGGACTAAAACTGTATGTAGTGTTTATCTGCCCCCTTCAACTCCCTCCTGTTTGTTGCCTGATAACCTTCTGACCCAATTTGTTTGGATTTGTTTGCAATTGTCCCCTAGGCGTTTGAGCCACAGCTAAATGTCGAGGACAACTGTTTACCAATGTTCTAATGTGATGATAATCACAGTTTTTCTCATGTGAAAAGGTAAACAGAATGGGATGGAGGCACTACACCTATTTATATGAAGTCAAGTACTTGTAGGTCTGACACATTTATATGTTTCAGTTTGAACAGGAGAATTTCTCGATTCTGTGTTCTTGCTGTGTGCTCTCGCTATTTTCTTGCTTTGTCAGTTCCACTCTCCTCCACAGCGGTAGAAAAAGGCCCTTGTAAGTGTCTTGGCAGTAACTGTATAGGTATCCAGTGTCTCTGAGTCCAGATAGAAAAGATCCTTTTTCCCTTGGGAGATAGATGACTGGGAACAGCAGAACAAAGAGGAAAGGCTTTCTAAACAAGTTAGTGGGCTGGTCAGCATTTACCCAAAGGAAAATTGACTCAAGTTGACTGATTTACACTACGAGGTGAATGCATGCCCCTATGACAACCACCAGGAGGTTTTAAGACTCGCTCGACCTTACCCAAGTGTGTTGGCTGTGTTTTCTCAACCAATCAGTGCTCTGTTGAATACTTTGGGGCAATTCCACAGTAAGAGTGATGCTAAGACTCAGATTTGTGTCGCTTTAAAATGTACGCCAAACAAAAAGCAATGATTGCAAAGTTAAACGAACCATACAACTCTATGCACAATGATGACTTTTAATAATTTCCACTGAAGATTTCGCTAAAACACATTTGCTTGAAGAACGGTGCAGATGCAAAGTTTGGTAAGAGAATGACGGCACAAACGGCACAAACCGCCATTCTGTTACCAAACTTAGCATCTGCGCTGTTCTTCAAGTAAATGTGTTTTTGTCAAATGTTCAGTCTCAGCATCATTCTGTCACCGTGGAATTACCATTTACTTACAATAATTAAATTCAAATCAATCAATCAAATCAATAAGAATAACCCCTATAAGTATACATTAATTCTTATGTTTTCAAACCAATACAGATGCAGGATCTTATTCTGAGACCGTTTGCTTCAGCAGGAACATAATCCTGCAGCTACAGGAAATGTGAATTATTATGTGGATTATAATGAATGGACATTTTAGTAGGGGCTGATACATTTTTCGTGAGGGCAAATCAAGTGTAAATTACAAACTATATATGCCTTTTTAAAACTAAAATACAGTACAATTTAGCATTTCCTGCTGTGCATGAACATTCTCAGCGACAAAAGAGTGATCAAATTAAGACCCTACATCTGTATGTTGCAGCTGCATACACATGTCATAAGCTATGTATGAATATTTATGTAATGTTTATGAAGGCTCTTAACTAAACTAAAGTATGGTGTACAGTCTTTAGGGCAATTACACTTAAGAGTTTCTAAAACAACCCCAGCACTCTGTAGACACACACTTTGTTGTTCTTTGTTCCCTGCTAAGCCCAACAATGTATCTGAAGATGTCAAGAAACTCTGAGCCACTAAATATGACTTGTCCTGGTTTGGCACATTACCCTGGGGTTATGTTTGGGTATGGCCCCTCCTACTTTAACCAACCCCCCACAGACACCTCTAGAGGGGTCCAGAGCTGCTGTCATTTGGTTATGACCGTTTGTGTGAGAGTTCAGTGTGTACAGCTGTTTCCCCCGCATCTCTCGCGTACACACACACACACACACACACACACACACACACACACACACACACACACACACACACACACACACACACCATTCCCGGTGTGTTGCCCGGGCTAAATTGGAAGCATGTGACTGCCTTCTTGCTGATGTGGCCGGGCTGAGTCAGAGGGGGGGAGGAGGGAAGGGGAGGAGACGGAAGGGCCTGACTGGCATGTATGTAACCACATTGTCAACTAGACTCAGTCGCCAGTCGATAACACCTCTCTCCTCCTCTGCCAGTGATGAATGACCGAGAGTCATCTTTCCCTCAAGCACTTACTGGGTTCTCTTAATCCTGACTTTCCTTGTTTCCAAATGCTGGGTGAGGATACCCGTGTTAGAGAGAGAGAAAAATAAGGATAGAAAAAGAGAGTGAGAGAGAAGAGGGCAAACGTAGAATGGCAAATCTGCTACAAAAGATTCTAGCTTTTCTGTGCAGGCATAAGAGTGTACATTTGTTAGTACTGTATTGTGTTAATGTTGTTACAAGGTGTTGAGCGTTATGGGGAATTAGGACAGTTAGCACACAAGCTTTTCAGGCTTCTTGTGAGATCTGTTGTTGTGTTTTCAATGCTCCTAGTTGGCTCAGAGTCTCTCCCTTTTTATAATCCGGTATCAAAATCAAATTGTGACCAGAAACACAAGTTGTTGTAAAATGCTCTGGTAAACCGAACTAAGAACCAAGGTTGCCAAAACCATAATAGATCGATAAAGCATTAATAGACGAGGGGGTGTGATTTATGATGGTTTTTGCATGGCTGTGTTGAGGTCATAGGTAGAAGGCGAAGCCTAAAGTATCCATCTGTCCACATACAGGAAGTAATTCCATCACATTGACAAATTGCCTCATAACAATATGTATCCATGTCAACAAGCTGGTCTCGAATCACAATGAACTGCTCCAAATCCAGGCCACAGTCCCACCTGCATCCTACAAGATGACTCCCTGACCCCCATTTGCTAACATCACAACCCCTTGTGTCCAAATTAGCTGGCCAGCATGAAGAGTTGGAGCGACCTGCGTAACGAGATCATCTTCCTCACGGAGAACGCCACGTCCTCCCCCAGCCACATGTACCAGGCCGTGTCGCGCATCGTCTGCGGCCACCCCGAGGGCGGCGGACTAAAGATCAAGTCCCTCAACTGGTACGAGGACAGCAACTACAAGGCCCTGTTCGGCAACTACAACACAACCGACGGGGAGGAACCTATCTCTGCCTACGACAACGCATCCAGTAAGCAACTTCTTCTTCGTGGTTATCTATTCCCTGATTGTCCAAAACTGTTTCGAAGATTGTTGTGACATCCTGGTCTAGACTGGACGTCAATGTTTCTTCTGTGACCCCTGCAGCTCCATACTGCAACGCAATGATGAGGAACATGGAGTCCAGCCCCGTATCCAGGATGATCTGGCAGGCCCTGAAGCCTCTGCTCATGGGCAAGATCCTGTACACCCCTGCCACTCCCGCCACACAGAAGATCATCCACGAGGTGGGTATCAGTACAATTATACAACATGGCTACAGCATATTGCTGCACTTCATCCAGAGTTCATTCCGGCGTTAAGTGGTAGTTTTGCTTTAGCTTGTCTTAAGCGGAACACTAACTGCCCCACTCTCGCCCTCTTCCTCTTCCGCAGGTGAACAGAACGTTCCAGGAGCTGGGGGTCCTCAGAGAGCTGGGGGGCATGTGGGAGGAGGTGAGGCCCAAGGTCTGGACCTTCCTGGAGAGTAGCGAACAGATGGACCTAGTAAGGGTATGTCCGACTTATCTGTTGTCTCTACTACAGCCATCATCACACTTACACTGAGTGTACAAAACATTAGGAACACCAGCTCTTTCCATGACATAGACTGACCAGGTGAATCCAGGTGAAAGCTATGATCCCTTACTGATGTCACTTGTTAAATCCACTTCAATCAGTGTAGATGAAGGGGAAGAGACGGGGGTTAAAGAAGGATTTTTAAGCCTTGAGACAATTGAAACATGGATTGTGTGTGTGTGCCATTCAGAGGGTGATTGGGCAAGATCACGGTTGTCAAACACATTCCATGGAGGGCCTAGTGTTAAGACCTAGACAACCAGGTGAGGGGAGTTTTTTTTACTAATTAATTACCTTAATTCATCAATCTAGTACAAAGGAGGAGCGAAAACCCCCAGACAAATTGAGGTTGTTCTGAGGACTAACCGGTGCCCCCGGTTCACTATGCTGAAATGGATATTAAATGTCTACTTTTTTTAAAAATTGACCCAGTTACCAATAGGCGCCTTTGCGAGGTATTGATAAACCTCCCTGGTCTTTGTGGTTGAATCTGTGTTTGAAATTCACTGCTCGACTGAGGAACCTTACAAATAATTGTATGTGGGGTACAGAGATGAGGCAGTCATTTAAAAATCATGTTAAACACAATAATTGGACACAAAGTGAGACCATGCAACTTATTATGGGATTTGTTTGGTGCATTTGTACTCCTGAACTTATTTAGGTTTGCCATAACAATGGGGTTGAATACTTATTGACTCAAGACAGTTCAGATGTTCACATTTGACATTATGGGGTATTGTGTGTAGGCCAGTGACACAACATCTCAATGTAATATATTTTAAGTTCAGGCTGTAACACAACAACATGTGGAAAAAGTCAAGGGGTGTGAATACTTTTTGAAGGCACTCTGTTACCCTTGTAGGGCACCTTTGAAATTGTTTTGGAATGGCATCAGTACATAGCAACTCAGAGACACACCCAGGACATGACACAGTTAACATAGCAAAACAAGAAAATACATGATTATAAAGTAAAGTGGTGGTAAGTAGCCCTTTCAGATGGTCAACACTGGCATCTTGTGGAGGGAGGCGGGACAGCTACTCACGGCTACTTTCCTGCTCTTCCTCCCTCTCTCCCAGACCCTACTGAAGAACAATGGCACCGCCAGGTTCTTCACCTCCCAACTGGCGGGCACAGAGTGGACCGTGGAGGATGTCTCCAACTTCCTGACCAAACATTCAGAGGACACACGTCCCCACGGCACCGCCTTCACCTGGAGGGAAGTCTTCAACGAGACTGACCAGGCCATCATGAGCATATCCCGCTTCATGGAGGTCAGTGTCTCTCGTTCTTCGCCTGTATGTCTGTCCGTTTGTCTCCGTCTTTGTCTGTATCTTCTTTGTCTGTCTGTATCTCTTAGTCACTTTCTCAGTCCCAGAATTGTTTTCCCCCTTTCTAGTGATATCACTATTCAGCACATTCTGCAATACATACTTTTGCATCAAGTGAGACTGGACCAGAGCTTTGGTTCTGAAGGTTTTCATTCCAGTCATAGCCCTCTCTGAGGAAACAGTAGTCAGTGGCAGCCATTTTACTTTGTCCCAACCTCTTCCTCTGTATAAAGGGAAATTACAAATAAAAACACAGTTGGACCAGTTAGCTATGAACTTGACGAACTCTCCATTTAAAGCCTCCCCATCCCTCCTTTCAGCATGTGAATGGATCTGCTTCAATGGAAAACATCACACTCAGTAGTCCTGGCCAAGACCAGATGAGGATAGGTCCTTTAATGGATGTGTTTGTTTGTTTACAGTGTGTAAACCTGGATAAGATGGAGCCTGTGGCCAATGAGGAAAGGATGGTCAACAAATCCATGGCACTGCTAGACGATAGGAAGTTCTGGGCGGGGATCGTGTTTCCCGACATTGAGGCCAACAGCTCTGAACTGCCGGCCATTGTCAACTACAAGATTCGCATGGACATTGATAATGTGGAGCGCACCAACAAGATCAAAGACGGGTAATGTTGATTCAAAGCTTCCCAATCTACCTACTAGATGTATTGCACAGTGTTTTATGTCTGTGCCGTTGGGTCCATTTTGAACAATCACTTTGTTTGTTGTGGACTTTCAACATTTTTTTTGTTTGTTTTGTTGGTAAAATAAGAATTTGATGTGAACATTGCTTTTGCACTCTCTTTACAGATATTGGGACCCCGGTCCTCGTGCCGACCCCTTTGAGGACCTGCGCTACATCTGGGGCGGCTTCTCTTACCTCCAGGACATCATCGAACACAGCATCATCACGGTAGTGACTGGCGCCAAGGAGAAGACGGGAGTCTACATCCAACAGATGCCCTACCCCTGCTATGTGGACGACATGTGAGTCACACCGAGCAGGATTTGACCTTATTCGCTGCCTTAAGACCTGGAATCGGTCTTGAGCGGCAGCATACCACAAACTTAACTGCAAGGCTTCAAAATGGCTTCCATTTCCTCCTTTCACCAGCTTCCTGCGGGTGATGAGTCGCTCCATGCCCCTCTTCATGACCCTGGCCTGGATGTACTCTGTGGCCATCATCATCAAGAGCGTGGTTTGCGAGAAGGAGGCGAGGCTCAAGGAGACCATGAGGATCATGGGATTGGACAACGGCATCCTGTGGTTCAGCTGGTTCATCAGCAGCCTCATCCCCCTGCTCATCTCCGCCAGTCTGCTGGTGGTGCTGCTCAAGGTGCTGCGTACCAGGGTTCAGCATGAAGACAATGTTTTGTATTGTTTTGTATTGCGCTATTTCACTGATGTCACCGCAATGTTTCAGTGATAATGGCTTTCATCGATTTTTCATGTTGACGTGAGCCTTGACTCGATCAGACAGCAAATTTTCTCTCACGATAATTGTACCACGCTCATCCCAACTATGAACTAACCATTGAGCTTCCTCTTTCTCACTCTCCTACTATCAGATGGGGAACCTGCTGCCCTACAGTGACCCCGGTGTCATCTTCCTGTTCCTGGGTTCCTTCGCCGTGGTAACCATCATGCAGTGCTTCCTCATCAGCACCATGTTTGCCCGTGCCAACCTGGCGGCGGCCTGCGGGGGTATCATCTATTTCACCCTCTACCTGCCCTACGTCCTCTGTGTGGCCTGGCAGGACTACGTGGGCTTTGGGGCAAAAATAGTCGCTGTGAGTCATGCTTTTATAGCTAGTCGAGTTTTTGAGTTGGTGCTTGTCCACGTGACATTTTATGAGAGGAGCCGCTGTCATTAAGAAGTACAGTGTCATTACAAATAGGGAAGCTTTTTTTCTTCTTTTGACACATCACTGACTTTTTGGGCTTCAGGCTCAGCATCTTATTGGCATTGGTGTTGCATGTGATGTTAAACCCCTCTCTCTCCTCTCTCTCTCCTCTCTCTCTCTCCCTCTACAGAGCCTGCTGTCCCCGGTGGCCTTTGGCTTTGGCTGTGAGTACTTTGCCCTGTTCGAAGAGCAGGGCATCGGCATCCAATGGAACAACCTGTTCAACAGCCCCATGGAGGAGGACGACTTCAGCCTGACCACCGCCATCATCATGATGTACTTTGACTCCTTCCTCTACATGGTGATGACCTGGTACATCGAGTCCGTCTTCCCCGGTAGGTGTCCGTGAACTGAACGGTTCCACTATAATGGATCCGTTTGGGTCCCATTTTGATGGGCTTTTGTTGAGGCTATTTCCATTTGTATTGTTTTGTTTTTGTTTTGTGTTGCATTGTTTTGTGGTCACCTTGTCTAAATGTATGTGTTTATTGTGGTCTCCTTCAGGTCAATATGGTATTCCCAGGCCCTGGTACTTCCTCTTCACCAAGTCCTACTGGTTTGGAGAAGGAGACAACAGGAAGACTGACTTCAGTCAGAACAAGAGAAGGAACTGTGAAGGTAAAACCCAGATTTAATGCTGATGCAGAGCAACTAAGTATCCACAAGGTGGCGATATAGATCCGGCAAAAAATGTGGTGAGTAGTTGTGTGTGTTTTCAAGGAAAGGAAAACAGGATGGTCAATGTACCCCATTCGATGGACATTGTGTTGTATCTCCAGCTGTCTGTATAGAGGAAGAGCCAGCCCACCTGAAACCTGGCGTCTTCATAGAGAACCTAGTCAAGGTGTACCCGCACGGGAAGAAGCTGGCTGTGGACGGGCTGACTCTGGGCTTCTACGAGGGACAGATCACCTCTTTCTTGGGCCACAATGGAGCAGGGAAAACCACCACCATGTAAGTGCAATAACGCACAAGTAGTTTCATCTGTGAATAAAAGCCCATACATGTATAATTGAGTTGAAGTTGATACAATTGTAATGGAGTAATCTAATATTTTCACCTTTGTCTGATCCAGGTCGATTCTAACGGGACTGTTTCCCCCTACCTCTGGCACTGCTTACATCATGGGCAAAGACATCCGATCGGAGCTGAGCGCTATTCGACAGAGTCTGGGCGTTTGTCCACAGCACAACGTTCTCTTCAGCATGTAAGTGTTCCCAGTCCATCATATTAACCACCAGTTGTTACAGAAAGTTCATTCTAAATGACCAAGAGCATTGAAGTAAATAGTTATTGTTTTCTTATGAGTAGTTGTTGTGTGGTTGTTTTGGGCTTTGACCAGGCTGACTGTCGAGGAGCACATCTGGTTTTACGCTCGTCTGAAGGGTCTATCTGAGGAACAGGTGAAGTCTGAGATCGAACAGATCCTGATAGACACTGGCCTGCTGCACAAACGCACTTCCAAGACCAGCACACTGTCTGGAGGGATGCAGAGGAAGCTCTCTGTGGCTCTGGCCTTCGTCGGGGGGTCAAAGGTTGTGATTCTGGACGAGCCCACCGCTGGGGTCGACCCCTACGCCCGCCGGGGCATCTGGGACCTCCTGCTCCATTATCGTCAAGGTAACCACTAAATCCTTACCTATTTTTAGCATCTATGCTTAACTTCTTGACGCTACCCATCCCTTAAGCGGGATAATTGTCATCAGCAACTGCTGAATAGCATAGCGCCACAGTCAAATAATATTACTAAAAAATATTCATATTCATGAAATCACAAGTGCAATTTTGCAAAACACAATATTGCCTTTTGTTAATCCACCTGTCGTGTCAGATTTTGAAATGATGCTTTACAGCGAAAGCAATCCAAGCATTTGTAAGTTTATCGATCGCTCAACAAAACATTATGTACACTAAGCATTAAGTAGCTAGGTCACGAAAATCAGAAAAGCAATCAAATGAACCGTTTACCTTTGATGAGGTAGACGAGACTCCCAGTTACACAACAAATGTTCCTTTTGTTCCATAAAGATTATTTTTATATCCAAATACCTCCGTTTGTTTGTCGCGTTATGTTCAGAAATCCACAGGAAAGAGCGGTCACGACAACGCAGACGAAAATTCCAAATAATATCCATAATGTCCACAGAAACATGTCAAACGTTTTTTATAATCAATCCTCAGGTTGTTTTTAAAATATATATTCGATAATATATCAACCGTGAGTGTAGGTTTTTCAATAGGACCGGGAGAAACAATAGCCGCTTTACTCTGTTGCGCAAAACTCACTCTGAGAGCCCCCACCTATCCACTTACGCAATGTGATCTTTCTCGCTCATTTTTCAAAATAAAAGCCTGAAACTATGTCTAAAGACTGTTGACACCTTAGGGAAGCCATAGAAAAAAAGGAATCTGGTTGATATCCCTTTAAATGGAGGATAGGCATGCATAGGAACAGAGAGGTTTCAAAGTCAGGCACTTCCTGATTGGATTATCCTCAGGTTTTCACCTGCAATATCAGTTCTGTTATACTCACAGACAATATTTTGACAGTTTTGGAAACTTTAGAGTGTTTTCTATCCTAATCTGACAATTATATGCATATTCTAGTTTCTGGGGCTGAGAAACAGGCAGTTTCAAATGGGTACGTTTTTTAGCCAAAAACGAAAATACTGCCCCCTACACGCAAAAGGTTAATAAACGTCTGAAGAAATGAAACCATTTAGCTGTTAGGGGAGTTCTGTGTGGTAACTGACTGTTTCCCTCCTCCTCTCTAGGTCGTACCATCATCCTCTCCACCCACCACATGGATGAGGCCGACATATTGGGCGACCGCATCGCCATAATCTCCCATGGCAAGCTTTGCTGCGTGGGCTCCTCCCTCTTCCTGAAGAACCAGCTAGGTACAGGCTACTATCTGACCCTGGTCAAGAAGGGCCCAGAACCTTCCCTCAGCTCCTTCCACAACTCCTCCAGCACCGTCTCCTTCACTAAGAAGGAGGAAGATTGTCCCTCTGAGAGCAGCTCTGACGCAGGCCTTGGCAGCGAACACGAGAGCGAAGCGGCCACCATCGGTAAGCATTTGACACATCGTCGCCATAATCCTATGGCAAAGAAAATAAGCCATTGCAATACAGCATGGTATGTTGTCATATGAATGACCTTTTGTTTATGACACTCAACCTTTGTGCAACCCATAGAAACTGCCCCGGCTGCATCCATCTGTGAAAGTGCCTTCGTGGCCCCCGACGTCTCCCTGATCTCCAGCCTGATCTTCAAGCATGTCCCAGCCGCGCGCATGGTGGAAGACCTGGGCCACGAGCTCACTTACATACTGCCCTATGGCGCAGCCAAGGACGGAGCCTTCGTGGAGCTCTTCAAGGACATGGATGACCGTCTCCCAGACCTAGGCATCTCCAGCTACGGCGTCTCCGACACCACCCTGGAAGAGGTACTGGAATTGATTGTTGAATAGATCGTGTGTTGGATTTACATAGTGTGCTTTTCCTGAAAGGGCGTAACATTTTAGAAGTAGCCAAAAAAAAACGCCGCCCACAACCAATACATGTTTTACCCACAACATAGTTTTCAAAGTAGCCCAATATGTCAGGAAAATCGAGAACATGGCAACCCTGGCTGTGAGCCTATGGGGTATAGTGTGTTTGATTCCTTTTTTTTAATATACATCTTGTCCTTGTAGATTTTCCTGAAAGTGGCAGAGGACAATGGAGTTGACACTGAACTCCCCTCTGACGGTACCCTCCCTATGCCCAGACGTCGCATACATCATGCTTTTGGTGGAGGAAATGCCTTTGGTGGAGACCACCAGAGCTGCCTTAGACCCCAGATAGATGACGACAACAATGAACATAACGACTCGGACGCATACCCAGAATCCAGAGAGACAGACTTCCTGAACGGCTCGGACGGTAAAGGCTCCTACCAGGTGAAAGGCTGGAGTCTGACGAGGCAGCAGTTTGTCGCCTTGATATGGAAGAGGTTCCTGTATGCTCAACGCTCCAGAAAAGGTTTCTTTGCTCAGATTGTGCTCCCTGCGGTGTTTGTTTGCGTCGCCCTGGTCTTCAGTCTAATCGTCCCGCCCTTTGGAAAATACCCCAGTCTGGAGCTGCAGCCGTGGATGTACGAAGAACAGTCCCTCTTCATCAGTGATGACGCCCCTGAAGATGCCAACACACAGCGGTTATTAAGTGCCCTCACCGAAGGCCCTGGGTTTGGAACGCGTTGCATGGAAGGACAGCCTATAACGTGAGTCTCAATATGTCAGGGTTTCATAAAAGAGCTATTTGTTAGTTTCCATTCGCACCATTTCTCCTGTCTTTAAGGAAATTAATATGACGAATAGGGACATATTTCCAATGTTCTTTTGGAGATAAGGACTCTCAAGCTCTCTCTCTCTCTCTCTCTCTCAGTGACACTCACTGTACAATGGGCGACAAGGACTGGACCATACCGGAGGTTCCGGAGAGCCTTCTGGAACTGTTCCGCACGGGCAACTGGACCATGGAGGAGCCGTCCCCCACATGCGCCTGCAGCTGTGACGGTCGCAAAAAAATGCTCCCTGAGTGTCCTACTGGAGCCGGAGGACTGCCGCCACCCCAGATGAAGATCAGCGAGACAGACACCCTGCAAAACCTGACTGGCAGAAACATCTCTGACTACCTAGTAAAGACCTATGCAGAGATCATTGGGAAAAGGTAGAACCTTCCTGTATTTCATGTCTTTTATCTCTCTTATAACAGTGTTGTGACATGGCACGCGCAATAGCAATATGAGTTGTACGAGTCTTTTTGTATACCTGTCCAGCCTAAATTTGACGTTCACTAATAATGCTTCATTTGATTTTTCCACAGTTTGAACAACAAGATCTTTGTGAATGAATTTAGGTACGGCGGCTTCTCATTGGGCGCCAGGAGCACTCAGGTCCTCCCCCCAGCTGGCGAGGTTGATGACGCTATCGCTCGAGTGAGAAAGATTTTCGAGTTGGAGAAGGTGAGACTTCTATTCATTCATTCATTCATTCATTCCCACATTCATAGAACCTCGGTTTCTGCCACTGAACACAACATCACTGCCACCAATCGAAACCATTCTTTATCTTCAGGGTGCTGCCGCAGACCGATTCCTGGCGAGCTTGTCTAGCTTCATCAATGGTCTGGACACCAAGAACAATGTCAAGATTTGGTTCAACAACAAGGGGTGGCACAGCATGGGAGCCTTTCTCAACGTGATGAACAACGGCATCCTGCGCGCCAACCTGCCCCCTGGCCAGGACCCCAGCAAGTTTGGCATTCGCACCTTCAACCACCCGCTCAACCTCACCAAGGAGCAGTTGTCCCAGGTGGCACTGTAAGTACCCACGCCATGGGCATCTTGGAACAATGGCATCACTGAAGTCATTTACCTAGTTAATGTAAATGACCTAGCAGAATGTGGAGTTTGAAAAAGTGTGCCTAACACAATATACTCACCATTCTGTGTCCACCGACCACCTAACCCCCCCCCCCCCCCCCCCCGTAGGATGACCACCTCAGTGGACGTGCTGGTTTCCATCTGCGTGATCTTCGCCATGTCCTTTGTCCCAGCCAGCTTCGTAGTCTTCCTCATCCAGGAGAGAGTGAGCAAGGCCAAGCACATGCAGTTCATCAGTGGCGTGCAGCCCCTGCTCTACTGGACGGCCAACTTCATCTGGGATATGGTGAGAACGCAGTGTTAACCTTTCTATGAGCTTACAATATAAACGCCAATGCGAACGGTACTGTTTACTTGAATTTTAGTCATGTCAGCACGGCGTAATAGCAGTTGACATACTTTGTGTTTTTCTTCCTCTCCCTCAGTCCACTCAAACGTTTCTTCTTTATTTGAGGCGGCAGGTAGCCTAGTGGTTAGAGCGTTGGGCCAGTAACCTAAAAGTTGCTAGAACGAATCCCAGGGCTGACAAGGTAGAAATCTGTCATTCTGCCCCTGAACAAGGCAGTTAACACACTGTTCCTTGGCCGTCATTGTAAATAAGAATTTGTTCTTTACTGACTTTCCTAGTTAAATCAAAGGTTAAATAAAAAATCAAAATAAAAATATTTCCCATGGGCTTCTCCCGAGTGCCTGGAATACAACTACATTAAGCCCCTTACAATAGCGGCCATTTTGAGTGTTTTCTTTTGAGCATTTAGCAGCTGTTTTCTACTATTGTTAAAGCGCTACATGAACATCATTCGTTTTATTGACTGACTGCTAACCTTGTCATCTCGTTTGTGTTGCAGTGTAACTACATCGTCCCGGCGACACTCGTCATCATCATCTTTGTCTGCTTCCAACAAAAAGCCTACGTGTCGTCCACCAACCTGCCAGTGCTGGCCCTGCTGCTGCTCCTCTATGGCTGGTCTATCACTCCCCTGATGTACCCGGCTTCCTTCTTCTTTAAGATCCCCAGCACGGCCTACGTGGTGCTCACCTCCGTCAACATCCTCATCGGCATCAACGGCAGCATCTCCACCTTTGTCATGGAGCTCTTTGGAAACAACGTAAGTGACACCACACATTTGCTGCAGAACGTGGTATGCTCATCCTAACCATATTGTAAAAAAATATATATATAATTTGTTAATAATCCATTTACCTGGTGACAGAAAGGGTTAAATATTCCTCCTCTTCCCTCTTCAGGAGGTTGGAGGTATCAATGACATCCTGAAGAACGTTTTGCTGATATTTCCTCACTTCTGTTTGGGTCGAGGCCTCATCGACATGGTGAAGAACCAGGCCATGGCCGACGCTCTGGAAAGATTCGGTAAGAACTGCATTTCCCATAACCCATTTCTCTATCCAATTCAACGTAGAGGTGTCTTTTGAACATTTCTCTACACACTCCTTCTGTACACAGGTGAGAACCGCTTCCGATCCCCTCTGGAATGGGACATGGTGGGCAAGAACCTGTTTGCCATGGCCGTGGAAGGAGTGATCTTCTTCATCATCACCGTCCTCATCCAGTACCGCTTCTGCATCAAGCCCATTAACCTGCACACCAAGCTCCCTCCGGTAGGCGAGGAGGACGAGGACGTGGCCAGAGAGAGGCAGAGGATCGTCAACGGACTGGGACACGGAGACATCCTGGAGCTCCGACAGCTCACCAAGGTCTACAAGAGGAAGCAGAAGCCGGCGGTGGACCGCCTGTGTGTGGGCATCCCTCCTGGAGAGGTAAGATTACATCATTTCCTCTAGTAAGTAGCAAGTACACAATGTAATGACATCCCGTGTCTTTCAAGCTCATTCTGTATATTTGAACACTGATATTAACTCTCTGTCTTCTCGCTCAGTGCTTTGGGCTCTTGGGTGTGAACGGAGCTGGAAAGACCACCACTTTCAAAATGCTGACAGGAGACTCCATAGTCACCAGTGGAGAGGCTTTCCTGGCCGGAAAAAGGTGAAGCAGCCATTTTGTGCCAGAGAGCTCACCCGAGGTATTACAGTAGAGAGGTTCAGCAGTGAGTCTAAACGTGAGACTAACGGACTTATTTTGATTTGGCAGTATACTGCGGGAGATAGACGAGGTGCACCAGAACATGGGCTACTGCCCTCAGTTTGACGCCATCAACGACCTGCTGACAGGAAGAGAGCACCTGGAGTTCTACGCCGTCCTGCGCGGCGTGCCCGAGAAGGAAGTGTGCGAAGTTGCCGAATGGGGCATCCGTAAGCTGGGCCTAGTAAAGTATGTGGATAAGGCAGCGGGAAGCTACAGCGGAGGAAACATGAGGAAACTCTCCACCGCCATGGCCCTGATAGGAGGACCACCCGTCGTGTTCCTGGTACGCACTATGTCTCAACACACACACACACACACACACACACACACACACACACACACACACACACACACACACACACACACACACACACACACACACACACACAAACTGTAAACATCAACACATGGTGTTACTAACACAAAGTGATCAGACCCGTTGCATCAGCTTGGCAGTGACCTCAATGTGAAATATCAAGGGGCCTCTAAATCAGATGACTGGTGTTTAATTGTTCTCCCTGTGGGGATTGCAGCTGCAAGGGTTGTGTAACGAGGGTTAGATTACAATTCTCCCGCCTGCACGCCACAGTCCTCTCAAAGGGTTCCTGGAAAATTGCATGTTTTTGTTTTGCTCCTATTGGGCTGCAGAGAGATCAGCTGTTGATTTTGTTTCAAACTGAGAGAAGGATAAATGGAAGGGCAGAGACAGAACCAGAGCAATAGACATCGAGAGAAAGGAAAGGGAGACAGAAAAAAACCAAGAGAGAAAGCAAGAGCTTAGCATTTCTCATCTAATAATTCAGCACTAGCAGGGCCAAGATGCCTTGCTTCCCCCTGCTGCTGGTCTTCTCTGTGTGTTTCCTGCTCAACCTGTGGGCCAACCTCAACCTGGCTGTGCTCTTTGTGACAGGACGAGCCCACCACTGGGATGGACCCCAAAGCACGCAGGGCCTTATGGAACTGCATCCACAGCGTCATCAAGGAGGGACGCTCCGTGGTGCTCACCTCGCACAGGTAACCAGAAACACCTTTAAACCTCAGCCATGCTTGGCTAAAAGCTAGCTGCTATACTTTGAAATGCATGGTTGTTGTTGCTGTTGATTGGTTGGCAACATAGCTTATGTATGAGTATAGGCTGCGGTTAGTCAAACCTAATTTAGCACCATGTAGCCCAGGGATGGGCAACTTTGATGGGGTGGGGACCACAGCAATATCTGAACTCATCAGGAGGGGCCGTTGTTGCTTGCGTGTCTGCATACCCACACACCCCTCCCCCTGCCCACACTGCGAGCAAAACATTTTAGTGGCCCCCTCTCTTGACAGCAGAGAGAAATGTATTCAAGTTTAGTTAGCTGGCCGTTAAACTAATTTAGCAATCTAAAAAATGTAATCTGACAAGGGCTAAGTGACTATCAGTAACTGACATAACACGAGGAAAAACTGCTGATGCACAACCACATTTCTAAATTGCACTTTGTGTATCCTACTATTCTAACTCTTGAGACCCCGACTGAGTTGCAAAATTGATCCGAGGGCCATGCAGGCCCCCAGTTGCCAATCCCTGATGTAGCCTATTGGCTTGTACTACGTAGCTTACATGGTTTAAAGTATTGCTTATCCATTTACTGTGCATGCTTTTGACATGAATAGCTTTCTGAGTGTTCTGCTACTGACATAGTTCAACCTTTGCAGGGATGTGGTTCATAGTTCAGCAGTTCCTTTACACTGTATCTAATGTCGGTGGCTGCCATTTTGTGTCTTCAGTATGGAGGAATGTGAGGCCCTGTGCACCAGAATGGCCATTATGGTCAATGGCAGGTTCCGCTGCTTGGGGAGCGTTCAGCACTTAAAGAACAGGTAAGATGACAAATCCTTTCACTGGTACATATAAAGCAAGTCAATACCTACAAAGTTGTGGCTTTCAATAAATTGGCACAAATTATCCATTGATAATACAACGGGTGGGTCTAATCCTGAATGCTGATTGGTTAAAATTGAGTTCCAGCTGGTGTCTATTCCACAATTTACCACCAGCTAACTCTATGACGTTATGTAGTCTCTCTTGTCGTGATGTGTATTTTGTCCTATATTTATTTATATTTATTTTTTTATCTCAGCCCCCATTCCCACAGGAGGCCTTTTGGTAGGCCGTCATCGTAAATAAGAATTTATTCTTAACTGACTTGCCAAGTGAAATAAAGTTTATATAGAATGTAAATAAATGCCTATTTACTCTGTTCCAACTGACTGCGCATTCCACTGTCTTATCAGCCTAGCAATTTAGAAACTTGATCTCCACTATAAAAAGCATCTAGACATTATCGACTTCGTCTCTGGCCTAACAACACCCGTGCCAATATATCCTCCAAAACACAGACTTCTCGGGCATTATCACTTAATTATCTTGTTTTGTTTTTCCCTCTCCAGGTTCGGAGACGGCTACACCATCATTCTGCGTGTGGCTGGGCCGGACCCTGACCTGCCGCCGGTGATGAAGTTCATTGAGAGTAAGCTGCCTGGCAGCACCCTGAAGGAGAAGCACAGGAACATGCTGCAGTACCAGCTGTCCTCCTCACTCACCTCCCTGGCACACATCTTCAGCATCCTGGCCAAGAACAAGGACCTTCTTCGGATAGAGGACTACTCCGTGTCGCAGACCACACTGGACCAGGTAAGACGCCATCCACCACTGACTAAAGGCTTTGTGGTCAAAACGTATTTTTGTTGAAGCTTGATTACTTGATTACTTGATTACTTGAGGATTACAGCACCATGCATTTGCATCTTTCTGTATGTTCTTCGATTAGTAGACCGGATTGGAATGTACAGTGATGACAGCTGACACTCTCATCTCTTCTCTACCAGGTTTTTGTGAACTTTGCCAAGGACCAGAGTGACGATTACCACTCAAAAGACAATTCAGTTAAGCGCAAAGAGGCGGTGGTGGACATTACCCCGCTCAGCTCACGGCAGGCTGAAGAGAAGCTAGCCGAGGAGAGGCTAAAGGAGAGCTTGGTGTGAGCGGACGGACACCATCTTCCACCCACAACTGGAACTTAAACCCGCAAACAGTGTTGGACTGAATTTGCTTCTCTGTATTATTACAGTAGTGTTTTAATACTTGTTTTAATTCTTCAGCCAGAGGTGTTGCTCTCGTAAGGGCCTGGCTGGAAAGCTCAATGCAAGTCAATGCAAAGTTTCTCACTCGCGCTGAAGCGATTTGGGGCCCAAGAGGGCCCCTCACGATAGTCATTAAGGAGAAAGAAAGAGTATTAAACTTGAATAACTGCCATAATTGTATCATGTGCTTCAGCAGATGTTAGGCTGTGGCGGTGTATATTTTTGTGGAAACTGAGATGTTTTCTCATTTATGTAATTCCAACTGGTTTCTTCCAATGAAAATTCAGGGTCTGTTTCTTTCTGTTTTGTGCTCCAAGACCAGAATTACATAATGAAGAAACCCAACCATTCCCATGGCCAATCTGAATTCCTTATGTTTAAATTTGTTTTTAAAGATGTACCTTTTTATTTATATATGTAAATTGATCATGAATATATAAACTATATATATATTTTTTAATTAGGTTTGGCTGAGTCCATTGTGGCATTACTGTAATCATGAATGTTTTTCCTTCTAGTTCAGTAGTTTACTATGTAGTGGACTCAGCCATTTTGAAACACACCAATCAGAGACTATGTACACTTTCCAATGTATACTATGCAAAGTACTGTACCAGTTTTTTTTTTTTAAAGGAAACAATAGATTTTTATAGCTTTTTTTAAAGAAAATGAAAAGATTTGTTTTGGTGTTGACTATCAGTTTGCAATGAATACCTCAACATACATACCACAGTGCCCTGACAGACAAATCAACTGTTTGAAGGACTATTTTCACCGCCTAACCACTAGCAGAGACCAGAAACATCCCCCTCAATGGGTTGACAATAGTAAATTAAATAACATGATAATGCCTACTGTAAGGTGGCAGGAAGCCTAGCGGTTAAGAGCATAGGGGCCAGTAACCGAAAGGTTGCTGGTTTGAATCCCAGAGCCAACTAGGTGAAAAATCTGTCTGTGCCCTTAAGGAAGGCAAGAGCGTCTGCAAAATGTAAATTGATTTTTCAAAGCTGACAGTGCCGAGTCAGTTTAGAATTTCTGTCATAAAGTGTAACATGTGAGCTTGTCCTGTGTCTGCAAAGACTGGTGCAGTCAAGTGCCATTTATTGTGAAATTAATAAGTGGTTCTTTGGGTAAAAAGTCTCAGTATTTCGAAACACAAAGCTTGCCTGAAATGAGGCCAGTTTGACATTCCAAGCACTTTATTTGTAGTGTTAATTGGATAATTGTTTTGCACTGGAATTTCCACAGACTATGTATACAATCGTTTATTGTTCTACCAAGAAAATTGTTTTTATTTAATAGCCATTTACGTTTTTAATGTATTGAGAAAAGGCTGTGGGAATATCTGTTACTCGCTCTGTACAATACTTATTTACACAATAAAACTGAACAAATCTTTATCTTGTGTCAACATGGCTGTAAAGTTATTGTAATCCGAAGGTTAGCAATGCTAAAAAGTCAATGTAAAATCCCATAGAGAATGATAACTAAATGCTAACGAGCGCGTTGCGAAAATTTTCTCTGACCTAAAGTATTTGCAGGACAGACATCCCAGCTCATAAAGTTATACAACTAACTCAAAAATGTTACTCACAACTTGCTGCATGCACAAAAAAAATTTGAGAGCAAGGATTTGATCCAGGAAGGTTCCAAGACAGGTGGATAAAATCACCTTTACTCTACACACAGAGACGCATACAAAGCTATCCATCGCCCTCTATTTGGCAAATCTGGCCATAACTCTATCCTCCGGATTCCTGATTACAAGCAAAAACTCAAACAGGAAATACCAGTGACGTGCTCAATACGGAAGTGGTTTGATGAAGTGGATGCTAAGCTACAGGACTGTTTCACTAGCACAGACTGGAATATGTTCCAGGATTCATCCGATGGCATTGAGGATTAAACTATCTCAGTCACCTGCTGCATCAATAAGTGCATTGACGACATTGTCCCCACGGTAACCATACGTCCCCCACGGTAACCATTGTACATTTAGAAGAGTGCAGATAGAAACTAAAATGTGAATAGAGGCGACAAACTTCCATTTTCTACTTGTATTAAAAAGGGAACAAATTCAAGGGTTTACCAGCTGCCACTAACCTGGCATCCCCACGGGCTTTGTGGCGTACCGATGCCCGGTGGTCCGGACTCTCGTACCACCACAGGGCATTGACTGACACACATAAGGATAAATCCCATTTGACCTCACATTACTGCATTCATATTATAATCTCATAGTGTTACTCATGTAGTATTATATCATTTCATCCTGATCACCATTGACCTAGTCCCTGTCCTCACTGTACAATTGTTGAGCCATCCAAACTCGCTGTGAAAGACCCCCACCAGGTGGGCGTGCCCCCCGGCAGCGTGGGCACTGACTGCAGCCTAGAAGGCCTCCCCCCACACCGCTGGCCCCCCCCCCCGGATGCATCTGGAAGGACCGCAACTCATACACTCCTAAAAGATATGCACAATTATGCACAATTCCAAACCGACCCCCAACTCCTTTACCCAGGCTTTTATATGTAGCTATTTTACAGACACTTTCATTCCTGAGCAGTTTACCGAGTGCATTCAACTATGTAAGGTGACACAACACATAGCACACACATACATTCCTTGGCCAGGGAAATGTAGTATTGACAGGGTCTTTAACCTACTTGGAAAACAGTGATTTTATTTACCATTTGTGTATGAATGTCATGTGCAAAGACTACTTGGCTAAAGTGTATCTGTTTGAAAGGTAGTTAGGGACAACTAGTGGTGAGTTCACTAATGCAAACTCGGCACATCTTTGGGAAAAGAGTGCTGATTTCCTTTCCTGTAAAAAAAACAACATTGTCCAGTACTTACGAGGAATGTGTACAGACGTAACTGCACAACAAAAACAGTCCTGTTATTTACAAGATTAGTGCTAGATTAGTGGTCCATGGAAATGAACACAGGAGGTCAATACACAATAATCTCTCTCTTATTTCTCCCTCCCTCCCTCCCTCCCTCCCACACACACACACACACACACACACACACACACACACACACACACACACACACACACACACACACACACACACACACACACACACACACACACACACACACACACACACACACACACACACACACACACACACTTAGAAGAAGGGAGAAGTTCTGTTGATTTCCACCTAGGGACTACTAAACCATCACTGTCAGATGTGAGGGTAATTATTTCACTCAGCTACTCACCACCATCCTTGGGAAGGCTTTCCACCTTGCTCCAGGGCACCAGATAGGTGACCTCGTTGTCCTGAGACGTCAACATGGGCATGGCCTTGGAGATGTACTCGGCGATCCAGTTGGGGTCCTGAGCCAAGGATGCTCGCACACCCGCCTGCTGGGCATAGCTGTCTAGATAGTAACACAACAATAGGAGATAGTGAGATATACAGTGCATTCGGAAAGTATTCAGACCCCTTGATTCTTTACGCATGTTGTTACGTTACAGCTTTAAAATGGATATAATTCTTAAAAATCCTCATCAATCTATACACAATACCCCATGACAAAGTGGAAACAGGTTTTCAGAAATTCTAAAAATACCTTATTTACATAAGTAGTCAGACCCTTTGCTATGAGACTCTAAATTGAGCTCAGGTGCATCCTGTTTCCATTGATTATCCTTGAGATGTTTCTACAACTGGATTGGAGGCCACCTGTGGTAAATTCAATTGATTGGACATAATTTGGAAAGGCACACACCTGTCTATATAAGGTCCCAAAGTTGACAATGCATGTCAGAGCAAAAACCAAGCCATGAGGTCGAAAGAATTGTCCAAAGAGCTCTGAAACAGGACTGTGTCAAGGAACAGGTCTGGGGAACGGTACAAAAACATTTCTGCAGCATTGAAGGTCCCCAAGAACACAGTGGCCTCCATTATTCTTAAATGGAAGACGGTTGGAATCACCAAGACTCTTCCTAGAGCTGGCCACCTCGCCAAACTGAGCAATCGGGGAGAAGGGCCTTTGTCAGGGAGGTGACCAAGAACCCGATGGCCACACTGAATGAGCACCAGAGTTCCTCTGTGGAGATGGGAGAATCTTCCAGAAGGACAACCATCTCTGCAGCACTCCACCAATCAGGTCTTTATGGTAGAATGGACAAACGGAAACTACTCCTCAGTAAAAGGCAAATGACAGCCCGCTTGGAGTTTGCCAAATCTCTGGTCTGATGAAACCAAGATGGAACTCTTTGGCTTGAATGCCAAGCGTCACATCTGGAGGAAACCCAGCGGGGGTGTTTTTCAGAGGCCGGGACTGGGAGACTAGTCAGGATCGAGGGAAAGATGAAGGGACCAAATTACGCAGAGATCCTTGATGAAAACCTGCTCCAGAGCACTCAGGACCTTAGACTGGGGCGAAGGTGAACCTTCCAACAGGACAAAGACCCTAAGCACACATTCAAGCCAACGCAGAAGTGACTTCGGGACAAGTCTCTGATGTCCTTGAGTGGCACAGCTAGAACCTGGACTGATTGAACATCTCTGGAGAGACCAAAAAATACATTTGAAGTTGGAGGTTTACATATACTTTAGCCAAATACATTTAAACTCAGTTTTTCACAATTCCTGACATTTAATCCTCGTAAAAAATTCCCTGTCTTAGGTCAGTTAGGATCACCACTTTGTTTAAAGAATGTGAAATGTCAGAATAATAGTGGAGAGAATTATTTATTTCAGCTTTTATTTCTTTCATCACATTCGCAGTGGGTCAGAAGTTTACATACACTCAATTAGTATTTGGTATCATTGCCTTTAAATTGTTTAACTTGGGTCAAGCGTTTCAGGTAGCCTTCCACAAGCTTCCCACAATAAGTTGGGTGACTTTTGGCCCATTCCTCCTGACAGAGCTGGTGTAACTGAGTCAGGTTTGTAGACCTCCTTGCTCACACACACTTTTTCAGTTCTGCCCACAAATTTCTACAGGATTGAGGTCAGGGCTTTGTGATGGCCACTCCAATACCTTGACTTTGTTATCCTTAAGCCATTTTCCACAACTTTGGAAGTATGCTTGGGGTCATTGTCCATTTGGAAGACCCATTTGCGACCAAGCTTTAACTCTGCTTCAATATATCCACATCATTTTCTTTCCTCATGATGCCATCTATTTTGTGAAGTGCACCAGTCCCTCCTGCAGCAAAGCACCCCAACAACATGATGTTGCCACCCCTGTGCTTCACGGTTGGGATGGTGTTCTTCGGCATTCAAGACAAACAGCATGGCCAAACGGTTCTATTTTTGTTTCATCAGACCAGAGGACATTTCTCCAAAAAGTACAATCTTTGTCCCCATGTGCAGTTGCAAACCGTAGTCTGGCTTTTTTATGGCGGTTTTGGAGCAGTGGCTTCTTCCTAGCTGAGTGGCCTTTCTGGTTATGTCGATATAGGACTTGTTTTACTGTGGATATAGATACTTTTGTACCCGTTTCCTCCAGCATCTTCACAAGGTCCTTTGCTGTTGTTCTGGGATTGATTTGCACTTTTCGCACCAAAGTACGTTAATCTCTAGGAGACAGAACGTGTCTCCTTCCTGAGCGGTATGACGACTGCGTGGTCCCATGGTGTCTACACTTGCATACTATTGTTTGTACAGATGAACGTGGAACCTTCAGGCATTTGTAAATTGCTCCCAAGCAATTCTAAGGTCTTTTGATTTTCCCATGATGTCATGCAAAGGCACTGATTTTGAAGGTAGGCCTTGAAATACATCCACAGATACACCACCAATTGACTCAAATTATGTCAATTAGCCTATCAGAAGCTTCTAAAGCCATGACATCATTTCCTGGAATTTTCCAAGCTGTTTAAAGGCACAGTCAACATAGTGTATGTAAACTTCTGACCCACTGGAATTGTGATAGAGTAAGTAAGATAAGTAAGATAAGTTAAATAATCTGTCTGTAAACAATTGTTGGAAAAATTACTTGTGTCATTCAGAATGTAGATGTCCTACCCGACTTGCCAAAACTCTAGTTTGTTAACAAGAAATTTGTTGAGTGGTTGAAAAACGAGTTTTAATGACCCCAACCTAAGTGCATGTAAACTTCCGACTTCAACTGTAGCTGTGCAGCAATGCTCCCCATCCGACTTCAACTGTAGCTGTGCAGCAATGCTCCCCATCCAACCTGACAGAGCTTGAGAGGATCTGTAGAGAAGAACAGGAGAAACTCCCCAAATACAGGTGTGTCAATCTTGTAGTGTCATACCCAAGAAGACTCAAGGCTATAATCGCTGCCAAAGGTGCTTCAACAAAGTACTGAGTAAAGGGTCTGATTATGTAAATGTGATTATTTAAGTTTTTTACTTTTAATAAATGTCCATACATTTCTTAAACTGTTTATGGTTTTTCATTATGGGGATTGATGACGAAAAACAACAATTTCATCAATTTTCGAATAAGGCTTTAACGTAACAAAATGTGGAAAAAGTCAAGGGGTCTGAATACTTTCCGAATGCACCCTATACAGAAGATACAATGCCTTATTTTACATTGGAGTTCTCTGGGCTTGAGTTGGGGTAGGTTCCATTACAGTGAATTTAGGATTTGGAAATTCAAACTTGAGTGATTGCTTTTTGAAGTTGAATTTACATTCCAATTTCAATTTGTTTCCTGAGTTGACTGAATTTCACAGGGAAATGGGCCTATCATTCCATGCTCTCTGCCTAGCTTGCTCTTTGCGTCCTCACCATACTTCCAGATGTGGAAAAACCTGGTTCAACCCGCCGGACTCCATACTCCAGTAGCTCTGAGTGAGCAGTACGCAGGTGGATCTTCTCATTGGACAGCCTAAGGCAACGTTCTTCTCTGGCTGGATACTGTAGGTACGGAACTCATAGAAGGTCCCATGTTGCTGCTGGGGCCCAGTAGACATACAGGCTCGAGGCTGTCAGGACAGCAATACAGTCACGGCTGTATATTACTGACATTAAATTCTAATACCATATTATATGTACTTTAACTTCTCTTCCTTCCATGTTTTCTTTGCTTGAGGAACCCTGGATACTTCATTCAGCTCACTAGAAAGCGACATGGTTTCAACAATGTGGTTTTAGTCAAATGTGCTGTGTTATCTTCCACATATTTATCTGATAACTGTCCACACATGTTAAGTTAATCTTTTACTAATGGCCTACTCCTACGAGCAAAAAAACTGCTCTTGCCTTTTGGAATCAGTTTGCCATCTTTCATTCAGTTTGGTCCAAAGGCTATTATTGTAAGGTGGAGTTTAACTTCACCCTAGCAAGCCCGTCTAAAATGTCTGCAGTGTCCATAAATTATATTGCATACCCGTAGCCTACTCTGTTGCTTAAAAAAAAAATCTAACAATATTAACTTCTTATGCAAAGTTAGACATTTAAAATTAATACACTGCAGGAGGTCATTACCATCACACAATAAAACATTATATTTTATTTTAAAACTGAAGGACAAACACATACAACCCCCAGAAAACTGGACACATGAATGTTCTTGCAACGTCCCATGAAATGTGTCTAGAACATTCATATTGATATTCTGAGAACATGTTAACCACCTTCTGGGTAAGTTCTGTTTTGCTATAGCTCCATAGTAGATAAACATTGCTTGAGATTTGGCCATGGAATGAATTCATGAAGTTTAATAGGCCATTCATGTTTACCATACACCTATGAATTCTAAATGGAGCTCTGATATTGGAAAGAAAAACAGAAATAAATGCACACATGATCATATGCCATTATAGAGGCCATATACCCAGCTAACAATTCTAGGGAGAGAGAACATTTTTGTAATGTTACCCATAACATTTGAGTGTCGAGTTTTACATTAGTTACGGAAACATTATATGTATGTTAGCAAAAACTGAGAACCTATTTAGCATGTTTCGGCATTCCGTTAATGTAAAACAGAACTTACCCAGAACGTGGTTAACATGTTCTCAGAATATCAATATTAATGTTCTAGACACATTTCATGGGACGTTGCAAGAACATTCATGGGTCCAGTTTTCTGAGGGTTGTATGTGTTTGTCATTCAGTTTTAAATTAAAATAGAATGTTTTATTGTGTGATGTTAATGACCTCTGCAGAAGGTATTTTGGGAAAACAGATTAAAATCCATCCATTATCGAGTAAAATGGTCACAGCCAATACCAGTTTATGGTTCCTGACAAAATGAGAAAAGTATTTATGTTTATGAACTAGACAGTAGAGTGTTTCTCGAACATTATTATTGAATTTTCTGAGAACATTCTGAGTAAGTTCTGTTTGACATTAAGTTAATGGTCTGGAAATAGTCCTTGCATATTACTGGAACACTCCTATGAAAACGTTCGTTAATGACCTAATGAGACACGTAATAAGGGAACGTTCTCTAAAGTTGTGAGTATGTTTGTTTTTAGCTGGGTATCTCTTGCTTCTCTCTCGACGATCATATTATTAGTCACTTGCGTCGAATACAACAGGTGTAGTAGACCTTATAGTGAAATGCTTACTTACCAGCCCCAAACCAACAATGCAGTACAAATGAGAATAAGAAATAAAAGTAACAAGTAATTAAATAGCAGCAGTAAAATAATAACAGGGGGATACCGGTAAAGAGTCAATGTGCGGGGGCACCCGTTAGTCGAGGTAATATGTACAAACTGGAACTCACATTGACTTTTGTCAAACATGATTTCTATCAAGTTACAAAAGCGAACTTCTACAATATATTGATGTGAACAAACAATACATCAATTTGCCCTCATAATCGTAGGCCAAATCAATAGTCCAAATTTACCACGTCACCATTTTTCAGACAAATATTTTCTAGTAGACTTGACGATCTGCATTTCTTACTGTAAACATCTCGTTTGAACGGGTTTGCAATAACACTAGTGTTAGTTACAATGTATCCAAAAACACCACGGTGAGTTCAGTAAACTTTTATTTTAGTTCTGCAGTTGTAGACTACGGAAGACGAGAGGAGTTAAAAGTTTAGTGATCCATGAAAATACCCCGACGCCTTTGATCTGAATTTCATGACATGACATTTATATCCACACTTTGGTGAGTTCAAGTATTATAAGTAATAATAAATAAAGTAATATAATTTATACTCTAAATTAAACCAATCCAGATGAAGATGCCCCCTCCACGAGAGTCTAGTAAATTCCTCAAGCTTTCTTCCTCTCTGCCACTAATATTAGGATTTGCGTCCATATTTTATTAAGCCTTCTGTGACAAAAGCACAATACAAATAATATTTGGGTGATTACGCATAGAAGTCATGTGTTCATTCGAAATAAAAAATACAAATGAGCCCTGAATTATCATCTTGTTTAATCTAGTTCAAAGAATTCTGGGAATGAGGGCCTCATATATGCATTAGCACACAGACAATATACACTGAGTGTAAAAAACATTAAGAACACCTTCCTAATATTGAGTTTCAGCCCCCCCCCCCCCCCCTTCTGCCCTCAGAACAGCCTCAATTTGTCTGGGCATGGACTCTACCAGGTCTCGAAAGCGTTCCACAGGGATGCTGGCCCATGTTGACTCCAATGCTTCCCACAGTTGGTTCAAGTTGGCTGGATGTCCATTCTTGATACACATGGGAATCTGTTGAATGTGAAAACCCTAGCAGCGTGGCAGTCCTTGACACAAACCGGTGCACCTGGCACCTACCACCATACCCTGTTCAAAAGCACTTTGAAAGAGCAGGTGTTCTTTATGTTTTGTACACCCAGTGTAAGTCGGCCAACTCTAGGCCTAGTGAAACTAAATTAGCCTACCATCCAGGTGAAAACAAGACCAAACCATATTGTTGTGTGGCCCAAAATATGACAAATTCAGTGAACATAATGTGCAGTCTTTAATTCAGAGCTTAAAAACATGTACCATAGTAAACTCTTGCTCAATAGGTATGCATTTCATCATCAACAACACCAGTGTCACGCACACCTGCCACCCTCCCTGTTTTTTTATAGTGCGCTCAGCAATATTTAGGCAGTAGGAATGTTCATCCCTTAATAAAGACCTGGACAATAGGGCGGCTCTGTTGTAACTGTCGCCGGCGGGCTGGTCAGGTGCAGGGGCGTCAAAACATCAGCTTTACACAACACAGGGTCACATTATTTCACAGACAAACAGACGCGCCTCCACTATATGACAAGGCAACAGCATCCCCAGGTTCCAAACCAACAGCAGACCTTGAGCAAGGCCCATCGCAGATAATACAGAAGCAAAGAAGACATAATAGAGATTATATTGTACTTTTGGAGCTGCATTCGGTAATTGGACCCATACCAACTATTTTATCAGTTGAATTTGATCTCTTTCGGGCCAGACCGCATCAACATGGCTGGGAAAACTATTTTGCTAGTCTGTCTGGCTGTCTTCTTTTCTGCAGGTAAGTACATGAATAACCTCTGCCTATTTTGTACACATTTCATAATTCCTTTCAATATAGGAACTGTATTTTGTCAAAAAATGACAAAGGTCATACTGTCTATTGTACTGTTTATTCGTAGTTAAGCCCTAAATGAGAATAATAAGTGATTATGATAAAGAATAAAATGCTAAATTCTACTTATGTGTCACCATTAGTAGCCGCAGAGGACCGATCAAGACTCTACAGGAGGGTGAGAGGCTGCCATTCAAATATTATTATTACAGTTCCCTATGCTAATTTGGCAGCTACAAATCAATTCATGTGAATTTAAACGTGTGGATATAAAACACCAACCAGGGTTGGAGTCAAAGGATATCATCTTGAAATGTTATTTCATTATTTTACCAGCCTTCCTGTGGGGATATGAGCCTAACCCAGGCGTGCCCGCTCAACTACTCCCCAGTGTGTGGCAATGATGGAAACACTTACCCCAACGAGTGCTCTCTGTGTGTTCACCGGATGTGAGTCTACCACATATCAGTTTAATTGAAGCAGCGGCTACAGGACAAGTAACAAACCACTGGTAGACAAGGACAGTCATACAAATGTAAAACACAACGATATACAAATAATACAACAAAATGATATAGTAGTACAAACAACTGAAAAAAGTATGTGTGTCTCTGTGTGTGTTTGTGTCCTCACAGTCCCCTGCCATTCCATGAAACGTTGTTCAATCTTTTTTTTAAAAGGTCATTTATCTGTTTGCTTATTAAGTAATAGGAGATGGAAAGGAGGTCTATGTAATCATGGCTCTGTAAAATACTGTGCGTTGCCATGAATTCATTTCGAAACTGGGGACTGTGAAGGGACCCCTGGTGGCATGTCTGTACAAAGAGATCTGGCAACGAGGCATTTTGCCTATGACAAAAATGTACATGTAAAACACAGAATTAGCTCAGAATTAGTCCACTGGAGAAGATCAAAGTCTGAAAATACTCAGGAAAGTAAGCTTTCTTAAATCATTCTGACCATCTCTCTCTCCAGGGAAACCAATGCAGACATCTTGATAGTGAAAGATGGAAGTTGCTGAAGAGAAGGCTTACTGATGATTCCACCGCGGAAGTGATATTATCACATGTATCTTTAACTATCACAGAAAGAATCAGAATTGGTTGTAGAAGTTGTTTTTTTATGGAACACCCACACTCACTCACTCACTCACCACTTACGCACACACACTTTATATAATCATATTGATTTGTATTACATCGTAACACTATCTTTGTAAAGAATAAATCGATTTCAGTCCCAGCTCCTGTAGAATCTTTTATCATTAAATGTCCAGATGCTCCTTATTTTGTCCACATTGGTTCGTAAATGTTTTGTTGTTGTATTTCAATCAACATCCCACATGAATAATGACATAAATTACACTTCCACTACAGTAAAAATAGAATTTCAGTCAAATTATTGGTAGTAGTAACTTGAAAAAGCCACATGAGGGCGCTACAAGAAATATACTTCAGTTTCTTGTGTGACATTTTATTGTTACACCTGGTTGGCAGCATGTGAATGGTTTGTGTCTGGAGTGTATGGTCATGAAATGGTGGAGCGTGTTGTTATATTGTAAGTATGTTGAAGAGAGGGTAAGATTGAAGTGTAGGGTTAGTAGGGCTCTTTTATTTTCTCAGAGGTATTGAGGTAGGTAGGAGGGTTTAGAAATGTGGAGCTAATGTTGTAAACCATGACTGACCACGCATTCCAGCACAGTAAATGCGGCGTAAACGTTTATTTTCAGATTTGATCATTTAAGACATTTTTATTGTTCCCCCTTCAGAAGTGCACATTTAGGGGTTTGAAGTGGACAGTGATACTCCTCAGGGAAGTGTGGTTAGTTCGGTGTTGTTCACCAGTCTAGTTTTGATTTACATTTGGTTGAGTTGTCAAATAACATCAATTCAACAAAACAGTCAGCATGTGGATTAGATTTCGGGTTAAAAGTTGGGTTGAAAAAAAAAAAAATGCCCTTATGTTGATTACTTTTTGCAAATTTGATTAATTTTCCATATTGATTCAATATCATCACAGATTTTTGGGGGGTTAAAATCACATAGAAACTTTGTTGATTCAACCAGTTTTTGCCCAGTGGGCCTGTCCCTAGTTTAGGATAACCCTAACATCCTCTCCACGACTCACCTGTACTGTATGCCAAGTCACAGTAACCCTGCCCATGCTCTCCTGGACTGTATACCAAGTCACAGTAACCCTGCCCATGCTCTCCTGGACTGTATACCAAGTCACAGTAACCCTGCCCATGCTCTCCTGGACTGTATACCAAGTCATAGTAACCCTGCCCATGCTCTCCTGGACTATATACCAAGTCACAGTAACCCTGCCCATGCTCTCCTGGACTATATACCAAGTCACAGTAACCCTGTCCATGCTCTCCTGGACTATATACCAAGTCACAGTAACCCTGTCCATGCTCTCCTGGACTATATACCAAGTCACAGTAACCCTGCCCATGCTCTCCTGGACTATATACCAAGTCACAGTAACCCTGCCCATGCTCTCCTGGACTATATACCAAGTCACAGTAACCCTGCTCTCCTGGACTGTATACCAAGTCACAGTAACCCTGCCCATGCTCTCCTGGACTGCATACCAAGTCACAGTAACCCTGCTCTCCTGGACAGTATACCAAGTCACAGTAACCCTGTCCATGCTCTCCAAGTTAGATGAATGCATACTAGCAGTGGGTATAATATATAATGAACAAAAATAAACAATATATAACAAAGATTTTACTGAGTTACAGTTCAGATAAGGAAATCAGTCAAGTGAAATGAGTTAGGCCCCAAAGAGCTTTATTACAGACAGAAATACTCCTCAGTTTCATCAGCTGTCCAAGTGGCTGGTCTCAGACGATCCCGCTGGTGAAGAAGCAGGATGTGGAGGGCCTGGCTGGTGTGGTTAAACGGTCTGGGGGTGTGACGTACTCACCAAATTCCCTAAAACGAACTTTGGTGGAGGATTATGGTAGAGCAATTAACATTAAATTACCTGGCAACAATCTCTGGTGGACATTCCTGCAGTACGCCAATTGTACACTCCTTCAAAACTTAATTCATGCTCATTCTAGTGACCTTTTCTCACCAGCACAAGGTGCACCTGTGTAATGAGCGTGCTGTTTAATCAGCTTCTTGATATGCCACACCTGTCAGGTGGATGGATGATCTTGGCAAAGGATACATTCTCACTAACAGGGACCTAAACAAATTTGAGAGAAATAAGCTTTTTGTGCAAATGGAACATTTTTGGGATCTTTTATTTCATGCTCATGAAACATGGGACCAGCACTTTACATGTTGCATTTCATATTTTTGTTCAGTATATTTAGTGTTGACTCAAAAGACATTAGCTAGATTGCTTTCACTTCCTCATGTGGTGATTTAGCCCCAAAATAAATTTGCCTATGATAAAAATGTAGGCAAATTCATCTGTATTGAGCAACAAAATTCATAAAATACAGGAGCCCTTCTTTACTAGTAAAATATACAATAGCCTGATTGTCAACCCTAAATTCTTGACAATCACTATATTAGGTTGCACATCAAAATATCTTCAATCGTGCATTCCTGCTTGAACACGTTAAATGAAACCACTTATTTATTGAATAGCCTACCATCTCTATAGTCTGTTACACAGTCTAAAGCACTGTGTATTACTTTCTGAGGTGCTAAATAAACATTACATGACACCGCAGGAAAATTACTGCTGCAACCAAATCATGGGCTGATGCCATCAACTGAAAAAGTTAGAGGTACCATTTTTGTTTTAAATCTGCTGCTGAGTAATATGCTATTCTGCCAATTTGGTTGTTGGGAAGAGCATCAGGTGACAGGATGTTATGCAGAAACATGTTGATAAGACAGGGCTATGTGTGTTTACTGTAGTTTAGTGAGGCAAAGCACATGTGATGTGACTAAAATTAAAGGGCATTTAGTTGACTAAAATGGCTGACTGTCATTTTGACAAAATATATATATATTTTTTTATATGGCCAGAATTAAGTTTATGCCTGCTCCATTATGTACTAACCTATGTTAGTCGACTCAAGTTGTGGATTCACTGCTTATTTTCTCTGCCAGTAGAGCAAGCGTCACCCACCTACTTGGCCTACCAAGAGGAATAGACCTAATGTGCAGGTCAGTATTGTCACAAACGCCTCTTTATACGTCCAGGTGGCATGACCTTTTACCTTGAAAAACAGGTCATTCAATTTAAAAGTTTGATGTCACTAGTCTTCCTCAATTTGGTGTCCGTGGCACCATTACAGGTCGGGGACCTGGTGTGATCTCAGTTTATTATTGCCACCAAAGACATGGAGCCAGAGAGTCTAGACAGCTGTGGACGAGCCGATGGGGATGGGGGATTCTTTTCAAGGTGTCCCTGGGACTTGTACACAGGTAGGTCATAATAACAAGACTAGTCTATGGTGATCTGGAAAGTGCACTTGTTGAAAATCGCATTACAGTTACACACACATTCAGCATATGACCTCTAATTCTATCTGAACCTTCTGTAATGTTGCTCCGCTCAACGCGACCCCTGGTTCTAACTAGTAAACAGTCCTCTCTCCATTCAGGCGCCCCAGAGTGAGATAGCCAAGGACCTGGGGGGGGGGGGGGATGTCCCCTTTGAGATGGTGGTGGAGATGAACTGGCACGTGTGGGTCAAAGTCCTTTGATCTTAGCAGTTGAAGGGGATTTTGACCCCAGTGTGAACAATCACAGCAGTCAACACCTATGCTGATCATTTTTGACATATTTTGTACCCACGAGTAAAAATAACATCCTTGGTTAATGACATCTACTCTATTCTTATTTTATGTGAAATAAGTCATCTAACTGTATTGATTAAGAATTCGCATTAAGAAAAAAGAAAACATTAATAAAAACCTGTCCACAAAAGGGCACACCGTCATCATTTACATTTGCTAGCTGTCATGTACTGGCAAGTCAGACACGGATGATGAATGTATGCAGGAAATCACGTCCTGTACTGTGAGGGAGGGGTATCAAACCGGTCACAAGAGCAAACCACACAGTATGCAATGACCATTCGGTCTAACATTGAGCAAGACCCATTCAAGGAAGTGACTAATTCCTCCACACACCCAGCCACAGTAAATATTTGTTCGCTGTTTAGACAAAATGTGCATGCAGGCCAACTGTAAATTGTGTAATCTTTGGAATATGTTTTGACAGGTTAGCCTATACAATGGAGCCTGAAAAATACCTGCCTTTCTCCAACTAAGCTTGTGTACATGCATAACACAAAGATACGAGGCGGTGAGATCCTTGAGGGGTATTTTTCTGTCCAACTGGTATACCCGTAAAGGCCTAGGGATAGTGGAGTTGTATTTGAGCCAGTCCAATATTTATTTTTAAACTGCCAAACCAAATGCTGTACACAGTCCACAATGCGGGTGATGTCAGGTAAACATTAAAAAAGGAGTTCTTGAGGACGTACTTGAGAACACAATTTAATACGCAGGGCCTCAGCGGATCGCTTCCCGCGGTCTTGATTCAGACATCATTTATACGCAAACAGACGTGTTTTTGTAAAAGAAAGTGTCGAGGATTGTGGAGAATATGGAAATGTGGGCCTACATAGTCAAGGATCAATGTGAATGTATAGTGGGTTACTTCTGGCCAATGACCCTGGAGGTACCACCCCAAAGAACTCCACAGTCTCTGTCCAGGAAAGCCAGCCCCTCCCTATCCTTCTCCATCTCTCCCACACAGTCCTATACAGAGGAGAGGAGAAAAAAATAAGACTTTCAAACTAAAAAATAATGGGTCTTGTCAATATAACTGGAACCACTGGTATAGTAGCGTATTGGCCATGTCAACTGTAGAAGCATAAACAATGGTATTACCACACAGAAATCTGTCCATTCTTTTCATTCATTCAATACATCATTGATTCAATTGAGTTATTATAAAAATAGCTTAACCACTTGTTGAGAGAATACGCCTCTTGGGAGACTGAGCCAAACCAGGAGTGTTGGGTTGGCAGTCCTACCTTGAGCAGAGCAGCTCTTTTACAGCCACTCTCTGGCCCTCTGGTCCTTGGGGGAGACCGGTAGTGTTGATGATGTCTCTTCACAGGCCGTTCTCAGCTGCTGCAGCTCTATGACCAGCGCCGTCATCTGCAGAAAGGAACACGTTCATCAACTCCTAACCCCCCCGTTCAGCGGTTATACAATGAAAATAGGGTCTCACTACATCAAAGTGCGCAGTTACCAGTAATAACATGCAATTATATTCACAGACGGGAATTAAGTCGGTTTTGTGTCAATACCTTTCTAAGTAACTACATGATATAAGGGCAACTTGGTGTGAGGTGATGCCAAGAATTGGATTTTGACGATGCCACGAACTCACTTGATTGGCTTCTATTGGCTCGTGCTGCCATGGATTCCAGCGATCGACCAATCCCAGACCCTTCTCTCCGTTCTGTGACGACCAGTGGACACATCATTGACAGCAGAAAAATAAAGACTCGCAGACGAGTAAGGAAGGTAATAAAGTAAAGCTTCGTGACAAACACTGGTCCTAAGGCCACCAAGTATGACATCTGTGGCTACGTTCACTGCCCGGATGTTCTCTGCCAGCGAAACTGAAGGAAGTACATTATTATTCAGTAGCAGATGAAATGTCCTCTCTGCATTCCATTCTATGTGGAACAGAAATGTGTCTCTTCAATCGCCCATTGCTGCAGAATGGGTCTGACTAGCTCTTGAATTACCAAAATGAGGATTGGTACTAGGGCTCCTGCAGGTTCTGTACGTGGAATGGTTGAGTTGCATTAACATGGTATAATATGAACTGGAGTCATTTTGGATTACAGTCAACTCCTGATGAATGCAACTTTAACGCACTAAAACGGAGTTTGCACTTATCTGAAGTGTACTAATCAGAAGTCGATTGTGGGCCAAAGTTAACATGAGACAAAGCCAGTTTGACTATGTGAACACTTGCTAAAGTCTGCAGTTTGTATCTATGTTGAACTCAGCAGACACGGGGCCTGTGAAACGCAACAAGAACAAGCAGACACAGAACACAGGGAAATCTGGGACTCTGATGACGGCAACGGAAAACCTCATGACAGGGTCATTATCCCATTTCCTCATAATTTGAGTGAGAGTGTAACAGAGAGAGAGAGAGAAAGAGAGAGGGAAAGAGAGTCTAAGTGAGCAGGAAATTTCCAGCTCCCCTCAATCAAGAAGGATTGTCTGTGGGGTCTGTGCCAGTGTGGAGTCACGCAAGGTGGCATCAGCCAGACTCGGGCAGAAGTACATGGTTTTGGGAACATACCGCTCAGTTGCAACCAATAAAATGAGGGCACGCACAGCCTAACGGGGGAAATGAGTTCGGTACGCTCCAAGAATAAGCATTTGAAGTGCTGGTATTTCTCGGTATGAATGTAATAACATTATGTAACACCTATTCCTGAGTAAGCATTGTGTACTTGGAAGTGAAAAGAACAAAGGAAAAATTACTTTCATTACCTCTGTCTAAACTTAGTTTGCTATTGTAACCAACTGGTCCTTTATAATGACATTGTCAAAACCCTGCTCTCTGATTGGTCCCTTCATAAATATATCGTCACCACCCTGTTCTCTTGATTGGTCCCTTCACAATGACATTGTCATATCGGTGAGAGAAAGTGTCTCGACCTGCAGTATTCCAACAATGTCTTCCCAGTCTGCATATCCCATGAAACCATGTTTATGAGTCCGCAGGGACCAGGGCAGTAAAAGGCAGTGGACCACAAGCTCAGGGTCAGAGAAAAATAGTCTGGGATAGGGATTAGTGTAAGTCAGAAGTCAAAACTCCTCACCGGCTTCCAACAATAAAACAAGAACATGTCAGGGTTCTCGGACGACAACAACGAGTGTTACATGAACAAATGGAAGTTGCTCTTGGGCTTTGTGGCTGTAACAAGTTCGTTGTTGCGAAAGGTTGTTACAGTGTATACATTGTCAGATTTGAGCACAGCTGCTAAAGAAGAGGCTCTCCAGATTCCTCCCCCGTCGTCTCCCCTCACAGACCAGAAGCAGAGACTGTCCAGCATGATATTTTATCTGTAGTATTCTAAGACAGTGAATCCTCAGGAATCCACGGTCTATATGAAACTCATAGGTATGTCTATAGCTTGTCTATACTGCATGTGTTCGCGTGATACTGGATAGTGACGCATGTAGCACAGTAAACTGTAAAAAAATTATTAGCATCCTAGCTTAAAAAAAAAAAGGTTCTCGGATTGCATGAAGGGGAAATTTGTACTTTTTCAACTTTAATAAAGTGATATTTTAACATAAAGTACTTATAATAAGCCAATGTGCTGGGAGTGTAATAAAAACCATGGCTTAATCATTTCCAAGGTAAAACATTTTTTTACGCTAGTTCAATTACATAGCATTTTTATATGTTCTAATGAATTCAACGGAGTATGTTGGGGAAAAGGAAAGTTTGGGAACTGTTGAAGTGGGATTTGGAAGAGAGCTATGTTTGAAAGAACATCACTACCATATGTTAGGTTGCCTCCATGTGATATGGTTCTGTAGGAAAGGACTCAAATAGGCAGCTACCTGGTTCTCTTCCTTTATCTGTAGGCCAGGCTTAGAGAGCGGCACCTCACGGTTCTTAAGTCTTAAGTCCACAGACACATCCTTCCCTTGTACCCTCTCCTCCTCATCTTCCTCCATCTCAAACGCGGCACTCTCCTCCCTCAACCCCTCCGACTTTTCGGAATCTTCCACAGCCGTTTCCCAAGCGCTCCTAAAACACAAACAGATGTGTTTAGCAAAAATTGGACAGACAAACCCCTGCTTCTTGTTAGTCTGTTATAAGGCTGACTGTTTCTCTGTTCTGACTGTTTCTCTGCTCTCAGCACTCTTGACGCTGCCAAGAGTGAAAACACTGAGACGGGAAACTTCCCCTTGAGCTCAAGATAAAAGTCCAGATACTAATTCAATCCCAAATCCACCCCTACCCCCTTTACCCTTATGAAGACCGTAAGGGTTGCATAAGCGCAAGGCAGCAAATATGGAGAAAATTCCACCTAAGCGATCACAGAGCAAAGTGGAACCATATATTTTATATCCATCTGATCCTTTCAGAGCTACAAGTGAGGCTGGGGGGGGGGGGGGGGGGGTCATTACCCAAAGGCTGAGGGGTGTCGTCTCCCTGTGGCAAGGTCTCCTTGTTGAATCAGCTCCTCCCGCTCAGTCTCCAGTGCTGCTATGCGAGCCCTGAGCAGGCGTCCGTCACTCTCCATCAGGGAGGCCCGCTCCTCCGCAGCCCCGGGCCTCCGTCTGAGAGACGCCACCTCCTGTAGCAGGGACTCATTTATCTGCAGAGCATCAGCCAACCGAGTGGTGTTACGGAAAATATTGAATAGCCTTATTGTGGCATTCTTATGATAGAGGAAACCGTTACTATATGATTGGTAAAACAGGGACTATTATCTACTAGTCAACAAAACCCTTCAGTTTTCAATTAGTCATGTGTTATCAGATAATGCCTGGGTTAGATACTACTGAGATACACGTCCGGCTCTGCAAGATTACATGTACAAAGGAACAGCCTGCATCCATTTTGGGTCTAAATCCCTGTACCAGTTTAGTTGGTCTGGTCTTCCATGATTCTACCTGCTTGCTGCCATGTAGCTCTGCCTGTGTGGCCAGTGTCTCTCTGTGAGTCTCCTGGAGGCTGGAGCGTGCCTGGTACAGCTGGGAGTGAAGGGCTGCTATCTGGGCCTCCCTCTTCTGCTCCATCAGCTGCTGCTGGGCCCTGGACTCCTGCAGCAGACGCTCAAGGTTGTCTCGCTCCTGAAAACACCCGTTTTTTGGGTGATGGCCAAGCACAGCCGAGTCAGCCTTCCAGAACTTTTTTCCCTCAACTCAAGGCGTTTACAATGCGTGTCAGGTTTGTCATGTTATTAGTTTAAAAGGATTAAATCTGGAGTGCTTTACTTTCAGAAGTTGTCCTTTGTCTACTGCTTGAGCAATAAGCTGAGAGGTCATACTATGGTCCTCCCTCTGACACTGTGGGTGAATGGTACAGAATAATTTCTCCTGATTGACAGACAGAGGTGAAACTGATAGCTTGAAAGACAACTAATTTCAGTAGACATACGTCTTTCATACTGGGCAACTTTCATTTTGCCACTGGGGGACTAGTTTCCTATGATTATCAAGGGCTTACAGGAGTCAAGCTGTGTTGTTGGGGTGAGGGTCCATTCCTGTAGAGACACTTTCCCCTAGAACAGAGAACCTGGTCCAGTTGGGCGCTAATGATCTCTGAGTCCATCTCTAGCCTGCCCACTCTGAGGACACGAGACAGAAAAGTCTTGAGCAAAACACAAAAAGAGAAAACCAAAACATTATCCACTGCATTGACCAACAAGCACCTTCTTAATTACCTTGTGTAAAGGTCACCATATGGTGGGATGTAGATGTTCTCTGATAACAGACTGGGAGGGAGGTTTACTGGTCGATTGATCTGCCCAAGATTCAAAACAAGTATCTGTGGGGGAGGCCATTAACAAATATGGGTCAAACCATGGCACAGGTTAGCACAGTGACCTTGTGAGAAAGGAAACCCACGCAGCTAGGTCTTTATTCAGATGTCATTAGCCTAAATTCCCTTCCTTTAGAATCCGTTTGGAGAAAAAAAAACTATGGAAAGTGGCATCAGTCGTCTTGAGGGACGCAGCCTACATTAACTACAGCACAGGTGGCAGTAGCAGCTGTCTATTACCTGGGGTAGTTTGTGTCGGCTCCCTGGGCCCATTCTCTGGAGCATTCTGACCCTCTGTTCCTGCAGGGCATTTTGGACCTGAGCCAGACTGACATCCAGATCTCTCCTCCGCTGCTCAGAGTCCAGGAAGGCCCGATGGTCAACCGTCCCAGGTTGGGGGAGTCGATGCCAGCCAGGTATCATATCGTCCACGGGGTCTGTTAGTGGAAAATACTTCTGCCACTGTTACCAACCTGCGTCTCAACCACCATATCACTGCCAGTGACTCAATTATACATTGTGAAACAGGGCTTACATTCACACCTAACCACAAACCATTAGCTCACAATGGAGCACTGAAAGTGGCAACAAGAATTAGTAGCACAATAACAGATAGTATTTGTACATGGCCTCTGTTTGAACAGTAACAGGAACAATGTTTACAAGCCACATGAAATGGCTGACATGTTCGCGACAACATACAGGTTGTCAACATACAGCTTCAAGCTGGTTGTCACGACTCATAACTGCATGAGTGAAACTATTGCAAAGATTTAGTAGTAACCTCTCACCTGGACAGAGGTGGTTTTTTTCTTCATTAAGTAAATGTAGACCAGCAGTTGGCTTGTCTTTCCTTTAAAAAAGGTCTAGAGGGTTACTCTGCTTGCTCCTGCACACTTGTCCCGTCCGGTAACCCATGGATACGCTCCACCCATTGCACTGTGCAGATGAGACTACTGGCCAGAGGCCACACTGAACATTAACCGAGAGGACACTTAAGAGTTTAGCTGGCTGACCTAATGCTTGTACAAAAAGAATACTCAAATCCAGGAATAGGTTTAATCTGTGTCCGGGAAACCACTGCTTAGTGTTCGGACCCAAGTTAATGAATGAGAAGACATTTACTTAAATCAAAGATTTTAATGACCGAAACATGAGTTGTTTCATCTTCACCAACATTCCCACAAACCAGGAAATGTCATTTTGAATGAAATTGTTATGCCAGCAAAAGACATACGAAGACACATGCATTTGTAGAAATCACAAGCACACGTTGAATCATAATGGAAAACATGAAAAGTAAAAAGATAGAAGCCTTACAGATTAGCCAGCTAACTATAGTAAAACAAACCGAATTCACACTTGGCATACATAATGCTGGCTTTCTCAACAAAGGCCATTGTCTTTGGGAGAAACAAACCTGGCTTCAGCCAACCTATAAAAGACACTGCTTTTCAACCTTGAAAATGAATCTTTAGGTGGATTGAGAGAAGTATATAATGCTATGCACTGCACATAATGCAGCCCTGCATGCCAGGCTTAAAGAGCAAGACTGCACATCATGGGACTACTCCAATCCAGAGTGAGGTGGTATGTGGTGACTAGGTCTTTCCTTAGGCTTATTCAATGTGGCAAACACTCCCCATTTTGAGTATAGAAATGTGTTGCATAGAGCTGACAAAAACCTCTATTTGCTATGTACATTGTGCTCATTCTATATGAAGGATTTCTATTTGCAACGTTTCACCGTAGTTGAATAAGCCTGTGATGTGGCTTTCTTGACCGAGCCCAAAGACCCTATAGTTCAGCATCTTGGGAAACGGCTAACTATAGTTCAGCATCTTGGGAAACGGTTAACTATAGTTCAGCATCTTGGGAAACGGCTAACTATAGTTCAGCATCTTGGGAAACGGCTAACTAAAGTACAGCATCTTGGGAAACACTTTTGGGAAACAGCTAGGGAATTACTGACTTAGCTTTAGCGGTTAATGTACACCCATATCTCCTACTAATGTTTCAAAGTTACCCAAATAAACTTGAAAATATCAATGAATTGTTCAAGGCAAAAATGGCTGTCATTTTACAGATTCTTCAAAGGCTGATTGCCATTCCTCTTCTGACAGAATTAAGAAGCAAACATGGAAGCCTAAGTATGGACAGACAATCACTCTGTTATATCTAGTCTCCAGTCAAAAATCGCAATGGCTTTTTCCCCTCAATAAGATTAACTGTACATGTGCAATGCCATGCCTCATAGCGCACAATCTTGTGTAGTTTTCAATGTATATGAGGAACAATAAGGACCCGTGGTGGCATGAGACTGCGGAGGGGAGTACGGCTCATAATAATCACCATAACGGAGCAAATGGAATGGCATCAAACACGTGGAAATCGAGTGTTTGATACCATTCCCCCATTCCGCTCCAGCAATTACAACGAGCCTGTCCTCCCTCATTAAGAGGCCACCAACCTCCTGTGGTTTGGTTACTACATCGAGGCCAAAAAAAAAGTAAAAAAATGGTTTTCCAACCCTCTCACACTTCCTTAAAGACATACAATGAATACAAGAGGATTATTTTTTTGCGTAGAACCCCCCCCATCTCAGACTTAAAAAATAAATAAATCACAACACCAGACACTCGTGATAGACAACAGCGCAGTATCATTTTACCTCAGGGTACACAATCACAACACCACCAGGCAATACATTCAGGTGCCTCTTTTTCCAACTGGGGAGAGGCCTCCTTACAGGCTACCTTGAATTGTGGTCTTCACAGGGAAGGGAGCTTCAGCAGAGACACTTTTCACATAGTTCAAAATACTCAACAAAAAAAACACCTAAAAACTATGATGCAAAATGCATCATACTGGCTGTATTTCAAAAGTTATGCATCTTGAAAACTTGATTGCTGACATGCAAAACATTTTAGGACTATATCAACAATAGACTAACGAAAAACAAATACCCAAATATTTTGCTTTAAGGACCCTTAGCAGTGAGAATTAGAATGCCTAACGTAAATATCATGGGATTTGGCCGTTTCAACTATTTGTTTTTGGAATTCTAGGCCCTTTGGGGTAAGTTCAAAATCTTCATGGAACATCAGTACAAAAATCCTTTAAGATTGGTTTTCTTTACAAAACTTAAGTGATTTCGTTTGTTATTGACCTCCGAATTGCAGAGTTCCATCTTTGGCCCGACCTCTTGGCATTTGATTGGTTGAAACCCTTCTCAGCAGAGGCATTAAAAAGGATTAGCAAGACATTCCCCAGAAGTGACAAAACACATTATTTGAGAGTCCCTGATGCATAGGACAATCAATTAGACATTTCACAACCCCCCCCCAAGACAAAATAGCTCACAAAAGACTTGGTCTCAGCAGCCGTCTCCAGACAGAGAGAGTGGGGGCCATATTAGCCTGAAACCACCCCGGATGTCAACTCTCATTCCATTAAGGATCCTATGATGGAAACGCTGGAATCCCAGTTCAATTCACCATCGGATGTGCAAAGGCCGAAAATAAAGGGAATATTGGGGAACATGTTTGTTTGCTGATTAGATCAGTCATTCTCTATGGTCCAAAGAGTCCAAGGCATAATATGATTTATAGTGTCAAGGCACATTTGGTTACAGCATCCACCACAGTGGCAAATTGGTTGTCAAGGCGGTTCAGGTTTTAATTGGTTTGCAGAGTCATTTTTTCCCCCACGTCCACAGTGATTTTGGTGTATAATTGATCCTTCTCCACTTTGACCACTTTGTACGACAGAGTTTTTATGCCATCTTTGTTCATGGTCTCCTTGGTGTGGGCGATGCGGTCGAACCTGGAGAGAAAAAAAACACAGCTCAACCACAATTCAATGACGTGGTTTAAGACCCAGGTCTTTTTTTATTTGGTTAAGGTGTAGCCTATGGCAAACATCTCCTCTGGATTTCACAAAAATCGTTGCTTGTTATACACTATTTGATTAAACGCTACTCAAGAAATCTAACCACGGCAATCAAACAAATCAAAGTGCTACTGAAAAGTAATCCGCCACACAGTCTAGCTAACTGCCGCCGCTGATCAATAGATAATCAATAGCCCTGATGGATCAGTGAGGCCTAGTGTGATAATGACCACATTTATTGTTATGGATGTTGAGGCTTCTACTGCACGTCAATGTTTGCCCAGGCTTCTATTGCACGTCAATGTTTGCCTAGGCTTCTATTGCACGTCAATGTTTGCCCAGGCTTCTATTGCACGTCAATGCCTTCAGAGGTTTTTATTGCAGTGTTAAGTTTGCTTCTGTACAGAGAATAATGGCCGAGCTGACCAAGTCATCCAGTGTTCGTGAGAAATGACGTCAAGGGAAACAGTAGTGAGTGACTGGATCCTTGTGTGACGAGGGCAAGGAGAGCCTGGGGAGTGTTCAACTGTGCACACCTTTTGTTTCCTCTCTTCTGCTCTCCTTTACAGATCTGATAGAGCTGGATAAGTGAAACCAATATAGCTGAAACTAGGTGGACCTAGAGATGTGCAACTTTCTCTTTCAAGGCGATTCGATGTGATACAGGAACAATGTGTTTTATTTTGAAACAATTCGGTTTGATTAGAGAATTATTCGACGCACTATCATTTGTTGCATAAACACATTCCTTTTCCATTCTAAATTAAAATCTGCTGATGGAGCTCATGAGCTGGGCCTCTGTGTGTGTGCTCATGAGCTGGGCCTCTGTGTGTGTGCTCATGAGCTGGGCCTCTGTGAGCAGACTTCTGTGTGCGCGTGTGTAAATTAAATATGTCTATGGTGTACGTACTATGTAGGCACCTCAGCTGAGCCATGAGGGAGACTAGTAGGGAATAAAAAGTTTAAGATACAAGTGAACCCCAACCCGATCCAAATGTAGGCTACTGATATTGCCTGGGGTTGTCCGGCATGCAAAATGACTTGCCGACCTCTAGTTGACAGTCATTGATCTACATGGCCGATTAATTAGGGCTGATTTCTAGTTTTCATAACAAATCGGTAATCTGCATTTTTGGATGCCGATTATATAGCATTCCACGAGGAAACTGCGTTGCAGGCTGACCACCTGTTAAGCGAGTGCAGCAAGGAGCCAAGGGTAGTTGCTAGCTAGCATTAAAAGTATCTTATAAAAAAAAACATCTTCACATAATCACTAGTTAACCTAGTAATATCATCAACCATGTGTAGTTAACTAGCTTGTCCTGCGTTGCGTATAGTCAATGCGGTGCCTGTTAATTTATCATCGAATCACAGCCTACTTTGCCAAACGGGTGATGATTTAACAAAAGCTCATTCGCAAAAAAAAGCACAATCGCTGCAGTAATGTACCTAACCATAAACATCAATGCCTTTCTTAAAATCAATACATAGAAGTATATATTTTTAAACCTGCATATTTAGTTAAGAAATTCCTGTTAGCAGGCAATATTAACGAGAGAAATTATGTCACTACTCTTGCGTTCATAGTATGCAGAGTCATGCAACAGTTTTGGCCGCCTGGCTCGCTGCTAACTAATTTGCCAGAATTTTACATAATTCTGACATAACATTGAAGATTGCGCAATGTAAACAGCAATATTTAGACTTAGGGTTGCCACCCGTTCAATAAAATAGGGAACGATTCCGTATTTCACTGAAAGAATAAATGTTTTGTTTTCGAAATTATAGTTTCCGGATTTTACCATATTAATGACTTAAGGCTCGTATTTGTGTTTATTATAATTAAGTCTATGATTTAATATTTGATAGAGCAGTCTCACTGAGCGGTGGTAGGCAGCAGCAGGCTCGGAAGCATTCATTCAAACTTTACTGCGTTTGCAATCAGCTCTTAGCAATGGTTGAAACACAGCGCTGTTTATGACTTCAAGCCTATAAACTCCTGAGATTAGGCTGGCAATACTAAAGTGCCTATTAGAATATCCAATAGTCAAAGGTATATGAAATACAAATGGTAGAGAGAGAAAGTCGACACGTCATAATTCCTATAATAACTACAACCTAAAAGTCCTTAACTGTAAATATTGAATAACTGGGAATATTGAACCACCAGCTTTCATATGTTCTGAGCAAGGAACTTAAACGTTAGCTTTTTTACATGACACATACTGCACTTTTACTTTCTTCTCCAACACTGTTTTTTGCATTATTTAAACCAAATTGAGCATGTTTCATTATTTATTTGAGACTAAATAGAGTTTATGCATTATAATAAATAAGTGTTCTTTGTTTATTCAGTATTGCTGTAATTCTCATTATTACAAATATATATATAAAAATATATATATAAAAATATATATAATAAATTGGCCGATTAATCGGTATCGGCTTTTTTTTGGTCCTCCAATAAACCGGTATCGGTGTTGAAAAATCATAGTTGGTCGACCTCTACTGTCAACACAGTAGCATGCAGTTCGACACTGAAGGAGAGGACGTATCAGTTGTCCCAAAAGAAGGTGATTTTGGAAGAGAGACAGAATGTAGGCCTAACATGAATTTAACATTTTAGTGACCCGTAAACGCTTGATTATTTATTTTTTTTTTGACCGATACATGCTACATTTGGATCGGTTTTGGAATCCAGGGACCGATGCACTTGTATCTTAAACGTTTGAAAAAAAAACATCTGGGACCGGTGCGTATCGTTGAATCAGTACATCCCATGGTGGACCCATTGCTTACTCCTATTATATCCAATTTGGCTAGATTCATGCGAAAGCGAGTGAGCAAACCCAGAGAGGGTACCATTAGACATGGAAATAGAGAGCAGGAGTTGGAACCTCACCTCTGTGGGTTGTCTTCGTTCCCACCATCCCGGTTGTGGCGGATCATCCTGCATTTCCCCACGGCTCCGCTGGGCCGTGAGATGGTCATCCCCTTGGAGTTCAGCCTGTTAAAACACAGCAGAAGCCGGAGTCAGACCACCAGTCTAACTAAAACACTGTGGGACGCAGTTACAACAGCTTCTACACCTGGGAGAAAATCTGCACATTTTTCTTACACCAGTGAAATAAACCTAAAAAAGGTCAAGGAAAATGTAGGATAGATGTGAACGGGAGTAAAACAGGTTATTTGGTTTTCATTCAGTTGCCTCTGTGCAAGAGATGCAAATAGTGCCCTATTGCCGAACTCAATAGGTGTAACCAGAGAGGAAGAGGCAAAGTGAGAGGGATTACTCTGCCCAGAATCTGTCCATGTTAAGCAGATCATTCATCATTAAGCAAGTGAGGAGTTTTTGTATTAGGGGGGCAATGAGTGTCAAATTATATTAGAAGATAAAACTGAATTGCTATTTTGATACATGAGGCTTATTTCATCTAATTGAAGTTTTGTAATGCTTAGGTTGATATGAGTGCACTGATAAGTGTGATGCACGCAACATCCCGTCAACTTTGAGAAAAGAAAAAAAAAGTCTTCTCATCATTATATCCAGAATCTCTGGTGTAACTACACTGGAAATTTATTGTTTTTGTTGCATGGTTCAGGGTCACAGCTGATAAAAGCTTCCAGAGCACAGTGAATAACTGAGTATGTCTGGAAACATCCTGTCTGCTATTGTTTACAGTATCCCTTTCAAAATGGATATGGTGACTTATCAAGCAAGCACTCCAAAGAGCTCAAAAAACAGCAGACAAAAAACAACAACATCTTAACACCTTGTGCTGTTGGGCATTCATTAGTATGTGTGGAGTTCATCTATAATTCACTTCTGGAGACGGTGTTCAGTTTGGCTGGTCTATAGTGAAGCTATTGGGTTACTCATGTCTCAAATGCAGAAGTTAACGAGGCTCAGTACATGTTATGTTGAGAGAATTTCATCCCAAAACCGTCCCTTTGATATTTTAAATACATATACATACATTTAAATAAATAATTCAATAAATAGACTTGCTGAAGTGCCAAAATTCAGCATCATTTGACATGTCCCTCGTTTTCACCATCACTGTAAGGCCCTAGTTCGTGTTGCTTTGACATTATTTTAAGGCCTGTTATAAACTCTTTTTAATATTGTGAAACAATTAATTAAAAAAAAACATTTTATTCTAAAGAAACATTGAATATCTAATAGCAGGCTATTCGAAACACATGACTGAAGACAAATAAGGTATACAAGTTACATTCAAATGCCAAACTCCTTCCAATCTTTACAACACTGCTTTCTGCATTAGTGATTTAAAATGCTTGTTTGTCTAACTGATAGAGGTAAGGATAAACAAGCCTTTGTGCATTTAATAAGAAACTAAATAATACAGGATTCATTTGGCAAGTGACACTTTATATATAGCCTCTTTTTTTTGCCTGATTCTTGACTACTCCTTTATAGAGCCTGGTTTTGATCAGTCACGTGAAAAATAAGGGGGAGGGGGAGCCTTAGTAACAACTGTGTGCTGTTGGCATCGTTCATAAACTGGAGAAAGAGAGATAGCTGGAGGGGGTGTGTGTTCCGGGAGTGTCTCAGAGACAAGACACATCCTCACAAATGACAGGTTTGTTTGGGTGTCCCATCTGCTTGTGAAAGCGCCTCGGCTGAAATGGATGCTAACAGGATACTCACTGATGCATCATTTCCTTCAAGAGCAAATGGTGGTAGTGGCATACAAGGGCACCCTTGGGGGCATGTTGGAACAATGCAAAAAGTAGGGCTAGAAACACAACGACGCACACCCCGTGTAACAGGGTTTGAACATGTGATGGCGTTTCAACATTGCGCACTCAAGAAAATATTTTCATGTGAAACCTTGGCTATCACTTTACCCAATAAATATGAATGATCTGCTTTATACATGGAGTCCTCCTATGAGCCACAGACATTTGTCTGAGAGTGGCTGTGCGGACTCTGACCTGTTGAAAATGTCGTCGTCCTCTCCTCCCCAGCCCCAGTAGTTGTTGGGGAAGCCGTTGATCTTGAGGAATTGCTCCTTGCTCATTGACGACACGCCTCCGAAGTACTGGTTGTACGGCAATCTGAGAGCAAGAGAGAGATACAGAGAGAGAGAGAGCAGAAAGAGAAAAATAAATGGAGAACCTTGAATTTGTTTATTAGAGTTTAAACTAGGCTTGGGAAGTATACCGTATACTGGGATATTTGGACATAACTTTCAGTGAAAGTCATTGTTTTTTAAAAATTCAATAGTGATCAGGGATGTGCAACTATAGTTTTTCCATTCACAGAAAAATACATTAGAGCGACACATTCGGCAGATAATGGCTTCATTTTCATCAGATGACAACAGAAGTGCAACGCTGTTTGGTTGGCAGCCACACAAGTAAATGAGCTTTTAAATGAAAAAGCAAGGTCTTTGTTGTTGTTGTTGATGATGATGATGATGATGCACGGCCATCATATTTCTAAAGTTTAGGCCTATCATAAAAATAATGTAGCCAGCTACATTTTCTAATGTTTTGCTTAAAGCTAATCTTGCATTTTACCAGAGAAAATTAGGCTGGCTACACCGAGAGTACCGGGGAGAAAAGAAGTGCTGTCTGCTGATAGAATGCCCTTCGTGAATTCTCATTCGACTTTAGAAGTGCAACTGAGGCACAAAATGTGTCTGATAGGGAGCATAAATTACAATAAGTAGTATTTTAGATCTGCAGGTTATAAAACGCAGCAAGAAATTAATTTATGCTTTTAATCTTTTTTTCTGTGTGAAAAAAAAAAGAGAGGGGTAAATGACTCTGGCTCTAACAGAAACCGTAGTCAGTGCCTTACATTCTATGAAAGAGGAAGTATCTGCCTAGCAAATGAGGTGCTGCAGAAAAACCCTCCTCAGTTTCTTATCACTGCCTTCTGCAAGTTACATGCTGGCTCTCTGTACAGTGTACTGTAGGGAAACATGGAGCCAAGAGACTGAAGCACCCTGGTTTAGCCTTGCCTCACTTGCCTGTTTATTTTGGACACCGAATTAGCCTTGGCTATCATGACATTCTTTAAATCCCAGTGCTAACATTGGAAAGGTCAGCACAATTAAGAAAATCAACAAAATCAAATAAAAGACATGAATCCATTGTGGGACTTAGTCACCGAACAAATGACCCAACAAGGGAAGCTTGGCATCTTTCCTGGAGCCGGATTTCCCTGCCAAAATCCTGTTGGATATTGAATCCAGATGCTTGGTGAGCTGCATGCCCTTCAAGGAACATGACACACAGTATACAAGCTGTTGTCTGTGCAACAAAGGGAAAGGTTTGGTGAGAGTATGCCCATAAAAACCCAGTTACAAGCCGAGAGACCTGTACTATGACCTGTAACACAGGAGGAAGGCAGCACTAGGACGTCACATCTGGGGTCAGCTTACTTTACCAATCTAAATCTTACATCAGAAGCAGGCAACAGAGCCAAACTGAATGTAGATCAGCGACTAGCCAAGCATAAGGTCTACAGCTGTGTAGGCCCAGAGTTGTGAATCACAACAGAAGAGAAGCTCCCAAATCCTTTTATCAACCACGCAGACAAAGATAGTCACGCATCACAGAGCTCCTCCCTGTCTGACATGTCACGGTGTTACACATGTAGAGCAACAGCTAAACCCATCTAGAGTTTGCTCTACTGGTCCACTTCCTCCTCCACGGTCAGAAAACAGAGTAGCAAACAGAACACTGTGTGACACTAGGCTAAACTGATGAGTATTTAAGCCATTCTGACAGCAGACCTCTGAAGCCAGTGAGCACATTGTAAGTGATGAAGCAGGCTATTAAAAAAACAGGACTCCAGGCAAATAAGGTCCCAATGAGGGACAGTTTACTACTAAATAAAATGATATGCTAAGTGCTTTCCAAGCTTTCCAACACCACCTTCTGCATTACAGAACCTGGTTTTGATCAGTCACGTGAACAATAAGGAAGAAGGAAATCCTTAGTAACAACTGTCACCCCGGGAACATGGCAGTACTGAACCCATCACTAAGCATTGCTTACTGTAAACGTCTCTGCACAGCTACGGAGGTAAAGACAGCCAGAACCGGAAACTCAACAACGAAAGATGACAAAGTCCATAGAACGTCATAGAACCCACAGGTGCTCTTTAAGCTTTAATGTGGACACTCCCGTGTGTGTGTGTGTGTGTGTGTGTGTGTGTGTGTGTGTGTGTGTGTGTGTGTGTGTGTGTGTGTGTGTGTGTGTGTGTACGCTCATTCATGTCGGTACTATGGGCAGTGAACTGGAGAGAGACAAAGACAATTCCAGGGCTATCTGTTGGGCGTGTTGGCTTACCGGAAGCCAAACTTGTCCATGGAAACAGACAGGTGCCTGGGCTGGCTGAAGCACCTGTAGGTGTTGCGGTCATCCATGGGGATGAGGTCCACGTCACTGAACACAAAGCAGCCGTAGTCGTACTCCTTCAGGGCCTCCGAGTAGCCAACGTTGAGGAGCTTGGCACGGTTAAAGACTTCATCACCGTCCTAGAGAGTGTGAATGGAGGGAATGTGGGGTTAGAATTGGAAGGTGAATCGTGTAGAAAGAAAATACTTATTGTCGAGTGTCTAGACAAGGGTAGGAAACTCTGGTCCTCATTGGTTGTTTGGCCACCCAATCCTCAAGGGACTAAAGCGCACACCAGAACTAAGGCTAAACTGAAGCATCCAGGGGGCTATCTATTATAATGCGATTGACAATGCATACGTGTCAGAAACAGTACCAGACCTTGTTTAAATTAAAATGTTGGCGCATACAATACAGTACTTAAGAGTCGTTTGTGACGTTTCAATGACGTTGTGTTGGCATCTTGTTGTTTGCTGGAAAACCTGTGTTTACCTTGAACGAGTGGAGGACAGAGGAGCCTCTTAAAGAAGAAGTTACAGGTCTGTGAGAGCCAGAAATCCTGCTTGTTTGTAGGTGACCAAATACTTATTTTCCACCATAATTTGTAAATAAATGCATTAAAAATCCTACAATGTGATTTTCTGGATTTGTTTTCTCATTTTGTCTGTCATCGTTGAAGTGTACCTATGATGAAAATGACAGGCCTCTCATCTTTTTAAGTGGGAGAACTTGCACAATTGGTGGCTGACTAAATACTTTTTTGCTCCACTGTATTTACTACAGTACTTATCTGTAGCATTTACAACATGCAATTTACAACAAGCAGTAAGTATTACACATGATCGAGGGATACTACAGTGTATAGTATACTAGAATTTACTATATAATTCAATAGTAAGTACCGTAGTATTTGTTCATGTGGGTGAGTTTGTCTTTTTTTCCTCTTCTCAGGCTGAAAAAAAGGCAGAGTTACCAGGGCTGATGTAGTTCTACTGGGATGATTCTCGGAGTCCTTTGGCAAAAGAACGGGAGCATCGTGTTCTGTGTCAGTGTGCCTTCAATGTGGGCGAAGTGCCTCTCAAAGGACACGTCTCATATGTCAATGGCTTGATCTGATGGTCCTCCAGAAAAGGTCTGCTTGAATACCCATAGAACCAAAACTAGCTAAAATATTCAACAAAAAAATGGGTCAGATGAAACCTCCTAATAACATGACCTCAGTCCTTGTTTCGATTGCACCAAATAAAAGCGTGACTAGTGTTCTTAAAATTTAATTTAAAAAATACAAGACAACTCACTTAAACAGAGCAGGAAAACCAGAACGAGGGCGTGTGATGCCAAGAAGCAGCACAGTTAATGTAATCTGGACAGGAGTCCCGACAATTGAATGAATGTTCAGTAAGTAGTGTTCTCCGCTGAAGCACTTTGTTGTCAGTCACATGTCATGTTACACATTGTGGCGATAAAAGAGACCGTCATATGATGCCTGATTAAAATAAACTTTGAGACATCTGCTATGGTCTGAAATAAACATCCGCTAAGGAGGTCTATGAGTGTGTTGCTCTTGGGAGTGTGTTGTTTCCCCTCCACCAAGTGATGCATCCCGCTCTCCTACAGTGCATGACAGCATCATCTGCATACAGCGAGTGGATCATTTGCAAAGACAGAAAGAAGCAAGTGTAGTAGATTTCAGAAGTGCATGTGACCAAAATAGATCTCTCAGTCAGTAATAAGAGAAAGAGACAGAAAGAGACAGAAAGAGAAATGAAGCACACATTACCAGTAGAACCCCTCAGCCCGTGGGGTCACGCAATTGGCCAGAGCAAGCAGGGGACAATTTCTCTCCTCTTCCAGCGACCACAGCCATTGGCCAGATACGCCTGACATGCAAAAGGGGAGGCGTTTTGAGCAAGGGGGCAGGGAAACGAGGAAGAAGAAAAAAAGAAGAGGAAAGGAAAGGAGAAACAGAAGAGAGAAACAGAAAGATTGAGTAGAATTCCAACAAAGACCCAATAATTGTGTTTAACAGCATTGAAGGGCCCTTTAGCAATAGCTAGGTGGTTCGACTTCGGAAAACGTCAGATTGACTCATTAGTATAATAGCAGCCATTAAAGCTAATTTTCTTTGCAGTGGACACCACCATGTCAAGCCTGACATCTTGAACCAATTAACTACTTGTGTTGGAGACAAGTGTTGGAGACAAGAGTAGAGTATACTCTAAAAAAATAAAATAGTATTATATATTCAAATAGAACCATGTATTTGCTCAGTATGACGTTCTAGGTGGGGCGTTCAGTCTACACTACAACATGTTGGTTGACACACACTTTACCTGTAGGTGGGTGGGAGGCAACAAGTCCTGGCATGAGATGTGAACAAAGAGTCAATTAGGCCTCAAGCTGAAAAACAGTACTGGCCTCCCAAGAGCCAAGAATACCTACACATCTGTACAGAATCATGTAATTAAATGGATCATTAAACTACACCTAACGGATACGTTTTTTTAACAAATAGGAACAGATTTCATCTACAATATGGTCCTGTATGACCGTATTAACTCTGGCTTGTCAATAAATGTTCAAAAGTGACTGTGGTTTATCCCAGACAGCATTGATGACTTGAAGGATATTGAGAAGGATAGACAATCGGTATCCTACGTTCAGGCCAGCCTTTGTGTGAAATGGGATTAGATGACCCAATAACTAATACATTTTCATATTGTCAACTCTGGGCTGTGCAGTAGTATTCATATTCCAGTTTGTCCTTTTACCAGATTGATTTCCAAATACCCTTGAGGTCAACTCCAGTATTCACTTAGTAAATCCCCATACCTGTGAGAATATAGTCTAACACTTTTCACATTTCTGCCCATCTGTGGCCTCATGTTTCTACTGAGGCATAGCTGTCGGAAGTAGGGGTGCTGCTAAATCTCAACAACCAAAAAAGTACTCCTGTATGAGTGGAGAAAAATACTGATGTGGTTTAAGCATTTTTGTAGACTTAGAACATCCAATTGAGTTGTTTTTCTCTAAAAGTTTTTTTTACGAAAACTGTGAAAGCGAAAAAAGAAAAAAAAAAAAAAGTTAATGACTCACGCAAAAAAAGTAATTGATTTTAGAGGGCCCTATAGTGGCACCACTCAGGCTAATGATTGACGCTGATAACAACCAAACAAACCAGGCCAGTTTGTAGCTATTATAGTAGTCAAAACTGAGGAGCCAACTTGTGGCACTAAGTGCTCATCATGATCACTACTCTATGGTCAACTTGTCAGTCTTTGATCAAAAGTGTTGGCTAGTAGCCATCTAGATACTTCTCTGTGGAGACAAACTGATTAGAGGCAACATGATATTCACCATGTTGAACCAAGAGCCTGTAAAACTAGTGTAGAACTGTGCTTTGTTGATGAAAAAAACATTAAAAAAACAGACTTGATATCACCTGGTGTTTAACTACACACGTTAAACAATAATGCTAAAAGTAAAACATTAAAATCGATAGTTACATTTCAGAATATTATTTTTGCGTTAGTTGGCTGTAGCTGCACCAAAACTACACTTTTTATCCCATAATAGCTTGTTCTCAAATAGGGATCCAATTTGTTTTCAGAGCTTTCATTACCATGATTGATCAAAACTCGTTTTTCTCGTGGCTCTCTGCAGCAGACAGCAGACAGAGCAATAGAAATCACAGTATCAAATCGCGATACGTACAGAAGCGCAATACATATCGTATCAGCGCCTAAGTCTCATGATATCGTATCATGAGGTCCCTGGCAATTCCCAGACCTACTAAACTAGACCTATATGATCACAAAATGGCCCGAATTAGGCCTACTGACTGTTTTTCGATCTAGAAAAGACAGGAAGTGTGTCTAGGCCAGGTTCCCCAAATGTTTTGCATGAAAGTTGAAGTACAACCCTTGTTGAATTCTTCCTTTAGTTTTCTGTAACCAACTCTATACCTCGTTGTACATCAAAGAAAGAGTCTTCCATTATTCCAATAAAGGATCTTGATGAAAAGAAACGTGAAAGGATAAAAAGAGCCTTCCAGACCGGGCTATTCTCGCAGGTCTTTCAAGTGACAGAGATAGACAGTGTGGCTTTCAGCGTTTTCTGCGTCACGTCCATTTGTGTTCAGTGATAGTCTCTTGGTTGTGCAAACACCATGAATAAATAAAGGAAATGGACAAAGAACAGACGCCGAGACAAATGCTGGCACTACGTTTTAAGACCTGATTTCTTCCCATATATACGGGAACACAAAGGACTACTGCAAATTGTAGAAGTTCTTAAAAAGGAGGGAGGCATCAGTTACTTGGATGCTAGCCTACTCTTTCTCTTGACACATCAAACCTTTGACAGACTGGGAGAAAAAATATGTAAAAAAAATATTTTTTTTACATATTTTTTTCCTCTATAAAGGGGACTAAAAAGCTTCTCTGACAAGCAACACAAGGTTGAATCTGACTGAAGTTTGCTGTCCCAGAAGAGTTAGGCTACACAATAAGCACACAAATCTACCAGCACGTCTCAACGAGCCAAGTCACTTGGCAGCTGCCATTACAGCCTGTAATTTGGGGGCTTGATTGATGCCCTTTTGTTTTTACACAGCCAACCCATTCTGCTTAAAAGCGTAAAACCCAAATAAAATATGACGAAAGTACCTGTGATGTACGGTACCAGTAAACTCCAGCTAGCCTATATTTGAAATATACAGAGCACCTTTGTTTATTTCTTGCAGTAAGACAGCCTAATTAAAAAAAGGGCACTGCCTGCCTACACTGAGACTTGCTCACTGGTTAAAACCTTTTAACCTGCGTTTCCCACTACTCCATCCTGCTGTTTACAGACAAGAGAGCAGACGGGGGCCGGCAGGGAGGGACCCACCTGGTTGATGACATAGACGCCATAGTCCAACTGCTGGCGCTGAAGGATGGGGTGGAGGTAGTAGAGCCAGAACTTGAGGTGCTCGTCGCGGTTGCGGAAAGGGATGATGATGGCCACCTTCTGGAGGGCCACGCAGTCTCTGGGCTTGAAGCGCCCCCCATTCTTAAGATTGGGGTTTTCCTTCCTTACCACATCCAGGCTGATTGGGTTGGAGAACTCAATTCGCAGTGGGCCAACTGGACGAGAACGAGAGAGGAGAGGTCATACATTTTTGTCAGGGCTCCATATCTACAATAGCCCTGATAATTGATGATTCGGTAGAGCCAATGGAAATAGCATGTCAAATCTAAAACTCCATTGGTCCCAGGCCTCCCACAGTGAACTTCACTACTTTCATTAAAATCTGCTTTCTCTGCCCTCAGATTTAGCCTCACATTGAAGTGTTTCACCATTTGCTTTTCAGGACAACATGGGCTACAAGTAGAACACAAAGTACTTTGATAAACAGTTATTGACAAATGTCAAAAAGCAAATAAGGTCCACCAAACAAACCCTGATAAAAATAAAAAAAACATTTATAATACTATAAGTACAGAAATTGTTGGAGGGAAATGAATATCCAACTAGTCAGTGACAACTGTGTGGAGGTTGGAGTTTGTGACAGCAACTAAATCATTGTTATTATAGACACTATGTCCTGGGATTCCTATGATCTTCTATGTAAGAGAACCTCTTACCTTCTAAGGACTCGTGCAGTTTGTGAGCGCCACACAGCAAAACAGGTTACATGTGCTAGTTTGTGAGAGTTTCAGCTTTTCATAGATGGGATTTGTCTATTTCTTCTGCAGCCGTTGATACCAACCATACGTCTGTGTGATTCACGGGGACTGAGCAGTGTTTGTGAGACCAGGATGTGTTTTTGGGAGCCGCCCGTGTCTCAAAATCCGCTCTAGCTCAGCCACCGTTAAGCAGTCTGTAGCTCAAACAGACCATGTTTAAAATCATATCGTAGGACTAATATAGGTTGGGCAGGTTTATACTATAGGAAGGAAATCTAGCCTAGCTATCCAATCTCCTGTTTTCAGCAATTGAGTTGTCTCCTGACAATGTCTTCTGAACTGTTTTATTATTAAAAGCTGCAATATGGAACTTTTTGGGTGACCTGACCAAATTCACATAGAAAAGAGTGTTATAGATCTGTCACTCATTGAAAGCAAGTCTAAGAAGCTGTATATATGTTCTATGTGCGCCATTTCTATGTGACCCGTTCTTTTGTTTTTGTTTTTGTGGCTTTTACTTCCAGTTTTATGCCCCAGCTTCACACAACTGAAAATACAATATCTTTGGTTATGCAAAATATATTTCAAAGCAGTTTAGATGCAGTTTAGATGGTACAATGATTCTCTACACCAGTGGTTCCAAAACTTGTTATAGTCCCGTACCCATTCAAACGTTCAACCTCCAGCTGCGTACCCCCTCTTCTAGCACCAGGATCAGCGCACTCTCAAATGTTGTTTTTGCCATCATTGTAAGCCTGCCACACACACACTATATGATACATTTATTAAACATAAGAATGAGTGTGTTGTCACAACCCAGCTCGTGGGAAGTGAAAAAGAGTTCTTATAGGACCAGGGAACAAATAATAATGATGCTTTTTATTTAGCCATCTTACATATAAAACATCATTTGTTCATCACAAATTGTGAATAACTCATCACAGGTTAATGAGAAGGGTGTGCTTGTAACGCACATACCTCTGCAATGTTGGGTTGTATTGGAGAGAGTCTCAGTCTTACATCACTTCCCACACAGTTTGTAGTTTGTTTTCATGCTAGTGAGGGCCGAGAAACCACTCTCACATAGGTACGTGGTTGCAAAGGGCAATCAGTGTCTTAACAGCGCGATTTGTCAAGGCAAAAAACTCTTGAGCGTAGCCCTATACGGAAATCTGGCAGTGGCTTCTAATTCAATTCAATTTTCACAGAACCGGTTGTTGCAATTTTGATGAGGCTCTCCTGTTCAGATATCGGTAAGTGGACTGGAGGCAGGGCATGAAAGGGATAACGAATCCAGTTGTTTGTGTCATCCGTTTCGGGAAGTACCTGCATATTTGCGCACCCAGCTCACTCAGGTGCTTCGCTATATCACATTTGACTTTGTCCGTCAAATGGTTGCATCACTGCCTGGTACGGCAATTGCTCGGCCTCCGACCGCAAGGCACTACAGAGGGTAGTGCGTACGACCCAGTACATCACTGGGGCTAAGCTGCCTGCCATCCAGGACTCCTACACCAGGCGGTGTCAGAGGAAGGCCCTAAAAATTGCCAAAGACCCCAGCCACCCCAGTCATAGACTGTTCTCTCTACTACCGCATGGCAAGCGGTACCAGAGTGCCAAGTCTAGGACAAACAGTTTTTACCCCCAAGCCATAAGATTCCTGAACAAGTAATCAAATGGCTACCCGGACTATTTGCATTGTGTGCCCCCCCAACCCCTCTTTTATGCTCCTCTTTTATGCTGCTGCTACTCTCTGTTTATCATATATGCAAAGTCACTAACTATACATTTATGTACATACTACCTCAATTGGCCCAAACAACCAGTGCTCCCGCATATTGGCTAACCAGGCTATCTGCATTGTGTCCCGCCACCCACCAACCCATATTTTACGCTACTGCTACTCTCTGTCCATCATATATATGCATAGTCACTTTAACCATGTCTACATGTACATACTACCTCAATCAGCCTGACTAACCGGTGCCTGTATGTAGCCTCGCTACTTTTATAGACTCGCTACTGTTATTTTTCACTGTTGTTTTTATTTCTTTACTTACCTATTGTTCACCTAATACCTTTTTTGCACTATTGGTTAGAGCCTGTAAGTAAGCATTTCACTGTAAGGTCTACTACACCAGTTGTATTCAACACGTGACAAATAAACGAGGCTACTCAGGCAAGAAAAAAAAAAACTCACCCAAATGTATAGCCCAGTTGGAAAATATAAAATGTACTGTTTGAAAATGTGAATAATTAAAATGTTTATTATTATTTGGCATACCCCCAATGGCATTGCATACCCCAGTTTGGGAATACCTGCTCTACACTATACTTGCTTGTTTTGTCACACAAACTGAAATTAGGTGAACTATTAGAATGTTAGCAACCAGGAAATGGCAGAGTGATTTCTGCATAGTGTAACTTTAAAGACACAATAGTATGGCTCCTTACATGCCAGTGACTTACACAAATAGTACTTAGCAACAGTAGGTCAAATTACAACTGCCATACAAAAGAAAAGAAGGTCATACTACATATATGAAATAGTCTACTTAGTGTGGTTTTCTGTAATGTGACCTTGAGATTGACGTTCCTAAACCCCAAGACCGCATTGCTTTTCAATTCAATCTCCAAGGCTGCTGAGGGCCGAACGAGCACACCACTGTTATCAACAGACTCCCACCTCTGGAGCAGTCAGGTTTGTGGCAGAAGGATAGATCAGCTAGGGTCACAGCTGCATAAACATATTTTTTGAAATCTAAGCTAAAGGAGAAGGACACTGAACAACAAACCTGTGTGGAAATAAGATAAAACAAACCATGAATTCAAGAGCACTAGCAGTAGACCTATGCTTCGCATTAATAATGCATGAGTGGGGCTATAGATAGATAGGCCTATTGTATAAATAAGTTAAATACCCTACAGGGTAAGCACTCATCTATACTTTGAGCTTGTAGTTTACATTAGGTTAGAGAATTAAGGGACATGTAATCCAAGCTCTTTATTAATTCCTTTTCAGAACATATTAATGATTGCGCCTGACAGACATGGCTAACAACTTGTATAATTGTTTGCTGATAAGAGACTTTGGCAAGACTACCAACCAATCATCATACAATGCACCATTGATTAAGCTATGTTGATTAAATATGTATGTTGTTCGTTTTGGCAACATATCAGCTAACGTTACTTACCAAGCAGTGGCGATGTGTCAGGACATTTTCCAAGCTCTTTGGTGATTGTAGTCACGTTGTCTACAGAAAAGTGGTTCGTTTCAAACGCGTCCGGTACTGTGTCCTTTGATGCAGTTTGGTCGTGCTTCGCAAATGCAAAACGAAGATCTAACGACCTCACGTAAAAAATGAAAGTGACCGAAATATGGAAAAAACATAGAAGGACGACCAACTTGCAGGTTCTATGGAGAACACTGAAATTCACTGAATCCCGCATCGTTAACTTGCTATGTTAAATTATATGGTTAAACAAATCTAAAGTAGGTAACGTTAGCAAGTTATTTCCTTGTTAACGTTACGAAGTTACAACACCATACCCAATGTCCGAGGATATCCCCTGTCAACTAACTAGCTAATTTACTAGATGCTAGCTGATGGTAAAAAACAAACATTTCCACTCGAAACAACTTCAACATAACCTTAGTTATATCCTTGTACTTCCGTTGTATTCCGTCCAATAAAGAAGTTGTCTTGTTGTAAAAGCCTCCCGTTACTATCACAACGGTCCAAAATTTCTTAAACGATTTAGCTAACTAACTAACTATCAGGCGTTATCACTAGCTAGTAGCTAACAGTACAGCAGCGAATAATTACATAGAGCAGCAAGTCCGCGATAGGCAAGATTCTCTGAATAATCCGTTTCCCATTTGCCAAATTGACTTCTACTAAACTCAATTGCACACATATATCCGATGGTATTAAAGCTAGTGTATTTAAAACATGACCTTCCAGGACTAACGATGTAACTTCAGAGTTGTACAAATTCGAAAAAATAAAGCAATCCCTCTGACAGACATTTCCTTGTGGAGACCTAACAAAAATTGTCGTCTAGTTCAAGTGGCATCTTCTTCATCTTCTTTAAAGTTTTATGGCAGACTACACCTATTGGTGTATTGCCGCCACCTACTGTACCGGGTGTAACAAAAATAAATTCCATTACGAGAAGAAGGAGGGGGACCCAGGATAATACTAAATAAATCAAACAACCATCCCACTCCTTCAGTCACATTCAAATCACATCCCTACACAGGCTCTGGTGCCTGTGAGAATTGAACATTAATTGACTGGTTTTCCTCTATGCCTCTACAAAATAACTCCCAAAAAACGTTCAGCCACATGCCTATTTTCTTAGATTTCCTCTCCGTTTGCGTTGTAAAGTTAATATCCAAAGTAATAAACGCTACAAAGTCCACCTTGTTAACATGCAACATGTCAGGATCCCTCTGTTGACAAGGAATATCATCTTGTGTCTCTAGTCCTATTACCATTACTTCTTCAACTTCACTCCTTTCTCCCGCTCTTCTCAACACCTCCAGATAGGAGACATTCTGGACAGCCCTTATTCTTGACACCTTCGTCTCCTTCACCCTAACTTCAGAAATTTGGGTGCATGTTCACCACCACAATTGCAGCATTTAGGCTCAGCTGGCATATAATACTTCTCCCGTCTACATACACTTGACACATGACCAAATAATTTACATTTATCAAACCGCATGGCTTTGGGCATGAAGGCTCTCACAGGGAATCTCATATATAACCCAAAAACACGTCAGAAGGGAGAGACACTCCATCTACCATGTGGCTCTGTCATTGTGCACCAACCACTTGATCCAATTCTTCACGTACATACAGTGCATTCGACACTTTTTCACATTTTGTTACATGTTCTAAAATGGATTGAATTGTTTTTTTCCAGACTCATTAATCTACACACAATACCTCATAATGACAAAGCAAAAACAGGATTTTATCATTTTTTATTTATTTATTAGAAATAAACTGAAATATCACATTTATGTAAGTATTCAGACACTTTACTCAGCACTTTGTTGAAGCACCTTTGGCAGCTATTACAGCCTCTAGTTTTGGGGGGTATGACGCTACAAGCTTGGCACACCTGTATTTGGGGAGTTTTTCCCATTCTTCTCTGCAGATCCTCTCAAGCTCTGTCACGTTGGATGGGGAGTGTCGCTGCACAACTATTTTCAGGTCTCTCCAGAGATGTTCGATCAGGGTTCAAGTCTGGGCTCTGGCAGTGCCAGTCAGAAGACGTTCAGAGACTTGTCCCAAAGCCACTCCTGCGTTGTCTTGGCTGTGTGCTTACAGTCGTTGTCCTGTTGGAAGGTTCATCTTTCCCTCGACTCTGACAAGTCTTCCAGTACCTGCCGCTGAACAACATCCCCACAACAGGATGCTGCCACCACCATGCTTCACCATAGGGATGGTGCCAGTTTTCCTCCAGACATGACGCTTGGCATTCAATCTTGGTTTCATCAGACCAGAGAATCTTGTTTCTCATGGTCTGAGAGTCCTTTAGGTGCCTTTTGGCAAACTCCTAGCGGGTGGTCATGTGCCTTTTACTGAGGAGTGGCTTCCGTCTGGCCACTCTACCATAAAGACCTGATTGGTGGAGTGTTGTGCTTCCACAGAGGAACTCTGGAGCTCTGTCAGTGAACATTGGGTTCTTGGTCACCTCTCTGACCAAGGCCCTTCTCCCCCAATTGCTCAGTTCGTCCGGGTGGCCAGCTCTAGGAAGAGTCTTGGAGGTTCCAAACTTCTTCCATTTAAGAGTGATGGATGCCACTGTGTTCTTGATGACCTTCAATGTTGCAGAAATGTTTTGGTACCCTTTCCTAGATCTGTGCCTTGATACAATCATGTCTCTAAGGACGATTCTTCTTCGGTATCATTGCGTTTGCATATTGTGTTTGTGCATGCTGCCACCTACTGTGTATGCGTTCAATCACGTTACCTTTTGTAAGACAATTTTGTTTTTTAATTGCACTACAAACTAACATCTATACACCCCTATTACATACCACCAACTAAGCCTCCATCTATATACCTGTATTACGTACCACCAACTAACACCTATATACCACTATTACGTACCACCAACAAACCCTCTACCTACATACCACTATTACATATAGACATAATAATGGCCCCGGAGGGTTTGATGCCATTTTACAAGTTACTAACCAATTGTGCTATTTTGTGTATTTTTTCACATTGTTTGTAACTTATTTTGACCATGATGTTGCTAATACCATCTCCTATGACCGAAAAGAGCCTCTGGATATCAGAACAGCGATTACTCAGCTCGAACTGGACAAAGTTTGCATCAGACTATTTAATGAATCTGACGCAAAGGATATACTGTTTCTCCAAGACCAGGCCAAAATCCTTGTCATTCACATGAAGAAAAGACGGAGATACAGGGGGCGCAGATCTGGGTGCCTTGTGAGAATTTGTTATTGAGTGTGTAACTTGCCTCGGCCATCCGTTCTATTGTCCAACCTGCAATCACTGGAAAATAAACTGGATAAGCTCCGTTTGAGACTATCCTACCAACGAGACAGTAAAAACTGTAATATCTTATGTTTCACCGAGTCATGGCTGAACGACGACACGGATAATATACAGTTGGCTGGGTTTTCCGTGCATCGGCAGGACAGAACAGCTACATCCGGTAAGACGAAGGGTGGTAGAGTGTGTCTATTTGTCAATAACAGCTGGTGCGTGATGTCTAATATTAAGGAAGTGTTGAGGTATTGCTCGCCTGAGTACGTAATGATAAGCTGTAGACCACACTATCTACCAAGAGAGTTTTCATCTATATTTTTTGTAGCCATATATTTACCACCATAAACCGATGCTGGCACTAAGACCGCACTGAACAGGCTGTATGAGCAAACAAGAAAATGCTCATCCAGAAGTGGCGCTCCTTGTGGCCGGGTACTTAAATGCAGGCAAACTTAAATCCATTTTAGCTCATTTCGACCAGCATGTCACATGTGCAACCAGAGGGGAAAAACAACTCTACACCACCTTTACTCCACACACAAAGACACATACAAAGCTCTCCCTCGCCCTCCATTTGGCAAATCTGACCATAATTATATCCTCCTGATTCCTGCTTACAAGCAAAAACTAAAGCAGGAAGTACCAGTGACTTGCTCAATACAGAAGTAATCAGATGACGCGGATGCTACGCTACAGGACTGTTTTGCTAACACAGACTGGAAAATGTTCCAACATTCATCCAATGGCATTGAGGAGTATACCACCTCAGTCACCGGCTTCATCAATAAGTGCATCAACGACGTCGTCCCCACATTGACCGTACGTACATATCCCAACCAGAAGCCATGGATTACAGGCAACATCTGTACCGAACTAAATGCTAGAGCTGCCGCTTTCAAGGAGCGGAACACTAATCTTGACGCATTTAAGAAATCCCGCTATGCCCTCAGATGAACCATCAAACAGGAAAAGTGTCAATACAGGACTAAGATTGAGTCCTACTACACCGGCTCTGACACATGTCGGATGTGGCAGGGCTTGCAAACTATTAAACTACAAAGTGAAACCCAGCCGCAAGCTGCCCAGTGACGCGAGCCTACCAGACGGGCTAAATTCCTTTTATGCTCGCTTCGAGGCAGGCAACACTGAAGCATGCATGAGAGCACCAGCTGTTCCAGACAACTGTGTGATCACGCTTTCCGTAGCCGATGTGAGCAAGACAATTAAAAAGGTCAACATTCACTCGTTTTACTGTGGATATAGATACTTTTGTACCCGTTTCCTCCAGCATCTTCACAAGATCCTTTGCTGTTGTTCTGGGATTGATTTGCACTTTTCGCACCAAAGTACGTTCATCTCTAGGAGACAGAACGGGTCTCCTTCCTGAGCGGTATGACGGCTGCGTGGTCCCATGGTGTTTATTCTTGCGTACTATAGTTTGTACAGATGAACGTGGTACTTTCAGGCATTTGAAAATGGCTCCCAAGGATGAACCAGACTTGTGAAGGTCTACAATTTATTTTCTGAGGTCTTGGCTGATTTCTTTTGATTTTCCCATGATGTCAGGTAAAGAGGCACTGAGTTTGAAGGTAGACCTTGAAATACATCCAGAGGTACACCTCCAATTGACTCAAATTATGTCAATTAGCCTAACAGATTATTCTAAAGCCATGACATAATTTTCTGTAATTTTCCAAGCTGTTAAAAGGCACAGTCAACTTAGTGTATGTACACTTCTGATCCACTGGAATTGTGATACAAGTTAAATAATCTGTCTATAAACAGTTGTTGGAAAAATTACTTGTGTCATGCACAAAGTAGATGTCCTAACCAACTTGCCAAAACTATAGTTTGTTAACAAGAAAATGTGTGGAGTGAGTTATAATGTCTCCAACCTAAGTGTATGTAAACTTCTGACTTCAACTGTACATACCCCAACCAGAAGCCATAGATTACAGGCAACATCCGCACTGAGCTAAAGGGTAGAGCTGTCACTTTCAAGGAGCGGGACTCTAACCTGGAAGCTTATAAGAAACCCCACTTTGCCCTCAGACGTCCCATTAAACAGGCAAAGCGTCAATACAGGACTAAGATCGAATCGTCCTCCAATGTTCGTCAGATTTTAGGTTTTTTTTTTCACCTTTATTTAACCAGGTAAGCTAGTTGAGAACAAGTTCTCATTTACAACCGCGACATGGCCATGATAAAGCAAAGCAGTGCGACAGAAACAACATTGCAGAGTTACACATGGAATAAACAAGTGTACTGTCAATAACACAATAGAAAAAAAGAAAGATTATATACAGTGTGCAAATGGCATGAGGAGGTAAGGAAACAAATAGGCCATAGCAGCAAAGTAATTACAATTTAGCAGATTAACACTGGAGTGATAGATGAGCAGATGATGATGAGCAGATGATGGTGGGTAAGTAGTGATACTGGTGTGCAAAAGATCAGCAAAGTAAATAAAAACAATATGGGGATGAGGTAGGTAGATTGGGTGGGCTATTTACAGATGGACTATGTACAGCTGCAGCGATCGGTTAGCTGCTCAGATAGCTGATGTTTAAAGTTAGTGAGGGAAATGTAAGTCTCCAGCTTCAGCGATTTTTGCAATTTGTTCCAGTCACTGGCATCAGAGTACTGGAAGGAAAGGCGGCCAAAGTAGCTGTTGGCTTTGGGGATGACCAGTGAGATATACCTACTGAAGCGCATGCTACTGGTGGGTGTTGTTATCGTGACCAGTGAGCTGAGATAAGGCGGAGCTTTACCTAGCATAGACTTATAGATGACCTGGAGCCAGTGGGTCTGGCGACGAATATGTAGTGAGGGCCAGCCGACTAGAGCATACAGGTCGCAGTGGTGGGTGGTATAAGGCGCTTTGATAACAAAACGGATGGCACTGTGATAGACTACATCCAATTTGCAGAGTAGAGTATTGGAAGCTATTTTGTAGATGACATCGCCGAAGTCGAGGATCGGTAAGATAGTCAGTTTTACTAGGGTAAGTTAGGAGTTGTGAGTGATGGAGGCTTTTTTTGTGAAATAAAAAGCTGATTCTAGATTTGATTTTGGATTGGATATGTTTGCTATGAGTCTGGAACGAGAGTTTACAGTCTAGCCAGACACCTAGGTATTTGTAGTTGTCCACGTATTCTAGGTGAGAACCGTCCAGAGTAGTGATGCTAGTCGGGCGGGCGGGTGCGGGCAGCGAACAGTTGAATAGCATGCATCTGGTTTTGCTAGCGTTTAAGAGCAGTTTGAGGCCACAGAAGAGGTGTTGTATGGCATTGGAGCTCGTTTGGAGGTTAGTTAACACAGTGTCCAAAGAAGGGCCAGATGTATACAGAATGGTGTCGTCTGCGTAGATGTGGATCAGGGAATCACACGCAGCAAGAGCGACATTGTTGATATATACAGAGAAAAGAGTCGGCCCGAGAATTGAACCCTGTGGTACCCCCATAGAGACTGCCAAAGGTCCGGACAACAGGCTCTCCGATTTTACACACCGAACTCTATCTGTGAAGTAGTTGGTGAACCAGGCGAGGCAATCATTTGAGAAACCAAGGCTATTGAGTCTGCCGATAAGAATACGGTGATTGACAGTGTCTAAAGTCTTGACCAGGTCGATGAAGATGGCTTCACAGTACTGTCTTTTATCGATGGCTGTTATGATATTGTTTAGTACCTTGAGCATGGCTGAGGTGCACACATGACCAGCTCAGAAACCGGATTGCACAGCGGAGAAGGTACGGTGGGATTCGAAATGGGCAGTGATCTGTTTATTAACTTGGCTTTCAAAGACTTTAGAAAGGCAGGGCAGGATGGATATAGGTCTGTAACAGTTTGGGTCTAGAGTGTCACCCCCTTTGAAGAGGGGGATGACCGCGACAGCTTTCCAATCTTTAGGGATCTCGGACGAAACGAAAGAGAGCTTGAACAGACTGGTAGTAGGGGTTGCAACAATGGGGGCGGATAGGCCCTGTGGCAGGGCTTGCAAACTTTTACAGACTACAAAAGGAAGCACAGCCGAGAGCTGCCCAGTGACACGAGCTTACCGGACGAGCTAAATTACTGCTATGCTCGCTTCGAGGCAAGTAACACTGAAACATGCATGAGAGCATCAGCTGTTTCAGACAACTGTGTGATCATGCTCTCTGCAGTCGATGTGAGTAACACTTTTAAACAGGTTAACATTCACAAGGCTGCAGGGCCAGACGGATTACCAGGATGTGTACTCCAAGCATGCGCTGACCAACTGGCAAGTGTCTTCACTGACATTTTCAAACTCTTCCTTTCAAAGACTCCAGCCACCCTAGTGCCCCCGCACATTGACTTTCTACCGGTACCCCCTGTATATAGCCTAGCTATTGTTATTTTACTGCTGCTCTTTAATTATTTGTTACTTTAATTTCTTATTTTTTTTAGATGTTTTTCTTAAAACTGCATTGTTGGTTAAGGGCTTGTAAGTAAGCATTTCACTGTAAGGTACCTGTTGTATTCGGTGCATGTGACAAATACAATTTGATTTGATTTGACCACATGTATTTTACTCTCACTCTCGTCAGGTTCTGAGCCATCAGGGACAGCAGAATATGATTTGTGCCTTCTTCCTCAACACACATCTTCCCACTCCACTCGGCTCTTCTTCTTCCTCGCTGACCATTACCACGTCTATCCGTTCACCTCACTCTTGCCCTGCCTTCATCAGCTGTATTCCTTGCAGAGCACGCACTAATGGTGTTTCTCCAAAACCCAACTTTGTTCCTTAGCCCAATTTACATGTCTGGCTATTTCTGGACTCTCCATTCTTCCCTTACTGCTAATCAAGTGGCATCTTGCAGGTGAGCAACAGCTTGCTGTGTTCAAAACAATTGGGAACTGGAAACTGGGAACTGTGAAATCTCCATCTTCCGACTTCAGTGTGTTCAAGACAACTGGGAACTCTGAAAAACGAGCTCTGACTGGGAAAAATATTTTGAACAGTCATCCAACTCAGAATTCCAAGTCGGGAACTCTGGCCTCTTTCTAGAGCTGCCACTTTCTGACCTGACTATAGATCACTGACGTTATGATTTGACCTCTTATTTTTCAAAGTTCCCAGTTGTCTTGAAAGCACCATTAGCCCTCTGAAGAAGAGTGTGTACATGTAGTTAGGTGACAGGTATAAAAATGTCTGCTTGTAATTGCTACTGGTTGGGTTGGTATCGCTTGACCCTTGGACTGACTGAAGTTGGTCTATCTTTACATGATCTTTTCTCTTTGACAGAACCACGTAATATACAACTATGATATTCAATTGTCAGTGTAAAAGAATAGCAAAATATGGTAGGAAATATTAAAAGGCCAGTGCAGTCAAAATTCCATTGAGGCAGCGTCCCCATGTCAAATATAACGCAGAAATGCCACCGAGTGGCAGACGACAATAAAACTATAAAATCCATTGACTTTAAAAAATAAAATGTTTAACTTTTACACAATACAAAAAAAGGGAAGTAAACTTAATGTAGACAGGGATATTACAAGAACATTTACATTTGTCATAAAGTATTTTGGTGCTTAATGCTTTTTTGTTTTTACATTTACCAATGATTTCAACATAATGTTTCAGTTCCATCTTCAATAAATTGTTTTTTTTTTGTTCTCTGCCAACTTCACATTATGAATAAAGAATCTTTCAAGAAAATAAACAAATGAACTATGAACATTTTATCTGGGTTCATATCAGTTGGGTCAAAATCTAACAAAATATCAGAATCTTCAAAATGAACATTAAAAGTGATTTCTCCTATAACTTAAAGTCTTCAAACTCAATCCAAAATCTGTCCATTGGTTTGTGATACATTTTGTCCGTGATAATTACATTTTGTGTTAGCAAAAACATGTGCTTTTTATCTGATGACTGAATAATTCAATCACGACCAGAGGGTTTGTGTCAATTACATTATTTTACAGGCTCACTCCCCCAAGGAAACTATGTATGCATCTGGTGTAATTCATGACCTGCAGGCCTTGTGTTGCTAATAACACTTTCATCAAGATGAAAAGCTGTCTTAATTTTCAACAGACCCATAACTACACATTTGCAAAGACCCAATTTCAAAAGTGAAGGCATGTGTATGCTCAGACGAGAGCCTGCTTCCTGGCATGGTGCACAAGGCTTTGGCCCCAACAGACGAAAGTGAGTTTTTGTGCAACAGTACACTGTGGACTAGAGAATGCAGTCTGTGTGGGTTGTTTCCATGTTATACTTTTCTTTTGCATTTTGGCCTGGTAGATCCTTTGACATAACTTTAACTGCCTTGCTCAGGGGCAGAACAAAATATGTTTACCTTGTCAGCTCAGGGATTCAATCCAGCAACATTTAGTTTACTGGCCCAACGCTCCAATTATATCATATTGGTATGGAAAGAATTCAATCAAACCTATATTGCGGGACTTACGCAACAACTCTTTCCCCATGTTCAGTGTGGGCTATCCCCAGTATACCTGGTAATGAAACACTGAAACATGTCAATTAAGATCCTTACTTTTTTATTGGCAAGACACTGATCTACTAACTACACATTCTGAATGTATATATTACACATAATCTAAACAATGTTTCAGGACAGTTTTGAGGAAATAACCAGTCCAGACGATATTAAAAACACTAATGATTTATTCATAAATCGTTGTACTTTGACTTGTTAAATGTTATTTATATTTAATTCTAATGTTACATGTTTGTATTATTGAGATGTATATAGCAGTAGACACTTTGTAACTAGTTTTTCTCCTCAGTGTAATTGTATTTTTTTTCATAAGAGGAATAAAACATTTTGCAAAATGATAATAACTCACATAATAATGCACATATTTATTAGAAGAACGTACAACAAGATTGCTTTGTTTGACCAATTGGACATTGTAATTTGGAACGAAGACGCCCCGGGTGGATGCCGCGTTCCAAACAACTGCGAACTCGGAAATTTCCGACTTCCGACTTCAGTGCGTTCAAGACAAAAATTGTTTTGAACGGTCATTCAACTCGGAGTTCCAAGTCGGGTACTCCGGCCTTTTTCTAGAGCTCCGATTTGCCGACCTGATGATCACTGAAGTCATGATTTTACATCGTTTTTCCATGAAGTTCCCAGATGTCTTGAAAGCACCAAGAAACACCACAGTAGCTCGCGCTGACGTCAGCCAGCCTTCCCTGCGAACAGACGGAGCCAAGGGTGATGTGTAGGAATGTACAGAAACTTCTTCCTTGAACAGTTTGTGTACTAGTACTTCGATAATATTGACCGAATACCGACAGGGAGTGGACACATATATACGGTAAGTTGTATGTAACCAATTAACATATTAACTGCCTATTGTTTTGAATTTGTTAAACAAGCTAACTTTAACGAACAGTTTTGAAAATGGAGGCAGTGTGGGGGTTGCTCATTGGGGTTGCTGAAAGGGAGAGGCGCTGTCCAGGGCTGATTTCAGCACGGAGATCAGGACCATGGCTAACACACGCTGTTCTAAACTTTCGAAGTGTTTACACGCCTAACTTTATTTATGATAGGATTCGTTTTTTAAATAAAACTAATAACATAAACATTATTTATAAATTGTTCAAGATTATAGAAGTTAACTTTGTATTGTTCGGAGTTTGCGCCTCGGCAAAACTAGTTTTCCGAGTTAAGTTTTGAGGGGCCTTGCTGGACAGCGACATTCTCTGCCTCTGTCGTAGCAAGTTTACATAGCGATATGTGGAATACTATTGTTGATAAACGTTTTTTTTTTTTTTTAGCTACAATCGATTAATTTGTTAACCATATGAAATATCATTTTTCTCCATACCCTAACCAATACTGCAACTTTCCACTTGTATTGTTGAGGTCTAGTTCTAGGTCTGGTGGATAGGCTATAACTCGGAAATTGTATTTTTAGTCATCGTATTCTCTTTAGATTATTTTGATACCAGCATGTTACAAAGTATGTCTACTCTACACAGTTTTGTGCTTAGAAAGTAAATATATGTCAAATGTGTTTAGTAAATATTACCATTTAGGTCTATATATTTTGTTTGGCGTGGAGGTCAAACAACCCAGTGCACAATTGTATTTTTGTATTTCCAGTTCTTATTTTCTCTTCATACTAGTTAGAATGTAGGACAAGCTACTGTAGTTGTTGGGCGCTGTCGACGAAGTTGGTGGTGCTGTTTCAAAATGGCCGAACACACATTTCTGTGCATGCAAACACAGGCCTAGGAGGCTGGATTTTACCAAAGCACAGTGTCAAAGTAAAAGTAGGTCCACAATGAAGTTATGAAACATACATTTTGAAGTGGTGGTATATTCTTGTTCGTTTTGTGTTACATTTTTATATATATTTATGAAAAATATTACATTATTTATTATATTTAATAAAGATAAATATAATTTCTTACAAATGAAGAATACATACAACATTGTAATCGGTTATATAGTCACATAACAGTACATCTTATCAATATGCACAGCAGACCGCATGAAGACAAGGAATCAATGTGATGAAGGTGTACTGTAATTGTGTTGGTTTAGCATACTTTCCTTATCTATTCTGACACTTGTATTGAGGACATTTGTGATTTCTTTCTTGGATGCACCATTCCTGGATTATCATAAAAACATCCTGCGCTATGAGTTCCAAATAACTGATTCAGAGAAGGTACAGTGACATGGTTGGTAGTAGCTTGGACAACTTGCAAGCCATATCATTTTAATGAGTTGGGACCAAGTGTATGTAACTTGAGTTGTCTGGTCTTTTGAAGGTCTGTTAAAACGCAAACTCTCTTTGACTACTACTACTACTAACATTTTAGTCCTGAAAATTAAAACATATCTTAATTGAATTTTTTTGATGCATGACCTCCGGTTCTGCTCTCATCACCCACAGCAACAGCCCTGTCAGCATGGCTTCTCAGACGGTGTATCCAATGGGATTGGTCATGTTCTCCACCTCAGTTGGCATGTCCATGGTGGAGGATGCCCAGGGGTTGGCTGAGCTTCCACACAACGAGCTGCCGGCCCCGCAGCTGGTCATGCTCGCCAACGTAGCCTGTGAAAACCCAGCAGAAGGGAAGGAGATGATGGAGCTTCAAACCGTTGGCAGCTACTCCGATAGTGAAGACGAGAACATCATCAGATACAGTTACGATAGCCATGAGAGAGAGATGTGTATTGTAGAATACCCAGAGTCTCCACGGGCTGCCCTTTCCCAGGTTGAGGCGATAGATGAGGAGGAAGAAGGGATTGACCTGTCCAAACCCTCTGACCAGCGCCCTTTTAGCCCTTCCACTCCTACCATCCCCTCTACACCTCTGGGCATGATCGTGGAGTCAGCTAAGAAGAAGAAACCCTTCTTCTGTAAACCCTGCAACTACCAGGCCCAGTGCGAGGAGGAGTTTGTAACCCACATCCAAATCCACAGCGCCAATAGGATGATCGCAGTGAAAAGCATGGTGGGGGACAAGGCACGGGAGAAAGAGACGTCGGCGGGACCAGATCAAGAGGCGCAGAGCGGTGATGGTGGGGCCAACAACAAAGGACTGATCCGCTGTGAACGCTGCGGCTACAACACCAACCGCTACGACCATTACATGGCTCACCTCAAGCACCACGAGAAGGAGGGCGACGACCAGAGGGTATACAAATGCACCATCTGCACGTATACCACCGTCAGCCAGTACCACTGGAAAAAGCACCTCAGGAACCATTTCCCCAGTAAGCTCTTCACCTGCAACCAGTGCAGCTATTTCTCGGACCGTAAGAACAACTACGTGCAGCATATCCGCACTCACACAGGTATGTCAAATATAACCTTTTCACTCCAAGTATGCACTTAATGGTCAAAGTATGATTTTTTTTTTTTTAACAGTATAGCTAACTCTGGTTTTTCTACTTTAGGGGAGCGTCCTTTTCGATGTCCGTACTGTGAGTACTCAAGCTCCCAGAAGACCCATCTTACCAGGCATATGAGAACACACTCGGGTGAGTGTCTAACACAGGCTACATGACCAAGAAGCCTGACCGTACATCTTTCTATTATGTGACACAAATAGGATTGATTGTGCATAGATATAGGTCTCTGTTTTGGTTTCCTCTCATAGTCAACCTTTTCTCCTTATGTTGCATTCGCTGGAGCAGATGGTTTTGGATAAGAACGGTAAAGTGGTTTGCAATACGTGCTGTGAGATGCCTAGTGTTCGACTTGTAATTGTTGCTTGTCTCTCTGTATTGTGGTCCATCTTCCCTGCATGAAATGTGTGCCAGTGTTCCCATTGATGTTAACAGCAGTTAAAATGTCTCTAAACTGACCATTTTCCACATTGCTTTTCTTGGCAGGTGAAAGGCCTTTCAAATGTGACCGCTGCAACTACCTGGCTGCCAATCAGCATGAGGTGACACGCCATTCCAGACAGGTTCACAATGGACCCAAGCCCCTGTGCTGCCCCCACTGCCCATACAAGACGGCTGACCGCAGCAACTACAAAAAGCATGTGGAGCTCCACCTCAACCCGCGTCAGTTCCTTTGCCCTGTCTGCAAGTATGCTGCTTCCAAGAAGTGTAACCTACAATATCACATCAAGTCTAGACACCCTGGCTGCCCACAGATTGCAATGGATGTGTCAAAGGTCAAGCTGCGTGTCAAGAAACCTGATTCTGATGAATTCACAGATGAGTACACCATGGTGAATGGAATAGCAAAGTTTGAGCTGTCAGCAATTGATGGTGATGAGGGACCAGAGATCTCTGGAGCTGATAAACAATCAAGCCCTATCAATCTGTCGACCAAGAGCAGCAAACCTAGCCCTGTTCAAGCAGTAGAAAGCATGGCAACAGGCAAGACCCCCAAGAAATGTGACAACTCTCCTGTCAAAGAGACCAAGAAGAGCAGCAAAACTAGCCCTGTTCAAGCAGTAGAAAGCATGGCAACAGACAAGACCCCCAAGAAATGTGACATCTCTGTCAAAGAGATACCTAAAAAGGCAAAGGACAAGGCAGAGAAAAAGGTAACACTGAAACGCAAGAGTACAGAGATGAACAGTGAGAATACAAAGCAGAATGTTACCCTGAAGGAGAGTGGGAAGGAGACAGCAGTTGTGGTTGAAATAGCAGGCAATAAAGTTAAGAGAGGTCCCAAAAAACAGATGACTGGGAAAACAAGTGTTCAGGATAAGACCGAAATAAAGGAAAAAGTTCAAAAGGTGGGTTTGGATGAGGACAGTGTTGAGAAAGACAAATCAGTCAAGGAGAGGTTAGAGAAAGACATGCTAGAGAAGGAGAATATGGAGAAAGCGAAGGAGGAAAACAAGAGACTGGAGGAGAAAAAAGAGCAGCTGAAGACACTGAAGAATGAGAAAGAAGGAAAAGAGAACAAAAATGCAATCAAATCTCAGAAGAGTACTTCCAGAAAAATTGAGAAAGTGGTTGAAAAGACTGTTGAAAAAGCTCCCCAAAGTCTGGAAGCACCAGTGAAAAAACAAGGAGAGAAGAGCAAGACAAAGCCAGTGAAGAGAAAAACTACAGAGGCCTTGGACTTATCAATGAAAGAATCTCCTGATGAGTCCTGCACCGACATTAAGGCCAAACGGTTGAAAATCAAGACTGCAGACAAGTTGCAATCAAAAGCCAGTACCCCCCGAAGCAAAACTACTGAGCCTTGCCCAGCGTCCGAGCAGAAGGACCCAGGAAACCAGACGATATACTCGTCTGTAGTGAAAAAGCTGAAAAAGAGCAACAAGAAAAAAGCAAGCCCTGGAGAGACCGAGGCTTCCAGTGAGAACAAGGTGTGTTCCATCATTGAGAACCCCTTCAGCCCCCCTGAAAGCAAAACATGTCCTGCCACAGAGCTTCAGCCAACAGCTGTACAGGAAGAGCAGCAGGCATCTGACCAGGAGACTGTCCCTGCTCTGGATACATCTACTGGGCAGAGCCCTGCAGATGAACGGCCCAGTAATGGGGAAAACAATCTTGCACGGCAAAATGTATCCCCAACCAAGGACACAGCCCCACGGGCTGAGCAGGCTGAGGTCGCCGACAAAGCAGAGGAAACTCCTACTCCTGAAGGCTTCAGCAGCGCCGACGAGTCCCCATCTCCCATAGAAAGTGACGTCTCTCACGATTTCAGACGGGCACAGGGAGAACCATCAACACCAACAACACCCTCCCTGGAGCTCCCTAGGCCAAGACGAAAGCCTACTGAAACCGAGGAGGACGAGGGCATCCACAGCCATGACGGAGGAAGTGAGATCAGTGACAGCGCCTCGGAGGGCAGTGACGATTCAGGGCTCAACGGGCTGGCGGCAGCCGCCGGTAAACCTGTGAATGACCCTGAAACTCCCACAGAAGAGATTCCGACTCCAACTGAACTCAAGAGTCACATGTGCGTCTTCTGTGACCGTAGCTTCCCCTTGGAGGCGGAGTTCCGTCGGCACCTGAATCGGCACCTGGTGAATGTGTATTATCTTTGACAATGCTTCCAAGCCGGACAAGTGAGTGCCTGCAGAGCAGGGAGCTTTGATTCCAGCTGTGTATTTTGCTTGACCCTCTCCCCCTGTTATAAAACATATGTATAGTTGTCTGTGTCAACATATTAACAGTAGATATTCAGTTACCTTGCATTAGTGCTCACGGTTACTGCTGTATAAAATATGAATATTCTATGGTATGCCTAAAACTATCTGACTGTCTTTGTAATACCAGCTTTAGGCAGACTAGTTAATTTGATAATTGGCGTCTGGGCTTTTACATATTGGCTCCCAGACCATTTGACTATAAATTCTACAGTTCTTGTTTTCAAACATAAATCATAGAGGATATGTGAGTTGATGCCATGTGAGGTCCAAAATCTAATATTCATGGTTTGGCATTTGGCTGAGAAATTATGAAAATATGGGATACAATTTTTCTTGCTTCTAAATCTCATATGGTTATGCAACTAACTAAAAGCTAACCAATCTGTAATAGCATGGTATATACAAGTAACTGCCAAAATAAAGGCGTTGGGCCACCACAAGCTGCTATAACAGCTTCAATGTGTTTTGGCATAGATTCTACAACTGCCTGGAACTCTATTGGAGGGATGGGATGCCATTCTTCCATGAGAAATTCCATCATTTTGGTGTTTTTTTGATGGTGGTGAAAAATGCTCTCTCAGATACCATTCCACAATCTCCCATAAGTATTTATTTGGGTTGAGATCTGGTGACTGAGACAAAAACACTTTAAACCCCCTATGCTGCTTTGATACCCCCCTTTCAAAGTCACTGAGATCTCTTCTTCTAGCCATGGTAGCCAAAATAAGGGGCAACTGGGCATTGTTATACTTGACCCTGACCCTAAACATGATGGCATGTGGATTGCTTAATTAACTCAGGAAGCACCTGTTTTCAATATACTTTGTGTCTCTCATTTACTCGAGTGTTTCCTTTATTTTGGCAGTTACCTGGATTTTGCAAACGTGGTTGATATTCAAGAAATCGCTACACCTTTTTTTTTTGTTCACAATCCGGTTGAGTTTTCTACAGAAGAACCCACCAAATGATGAGTTGTACCCCTTGTTTTAATCCATCAGCCCTGTTGAAGAACAACCGTAAATCGATTATGAAAGGAAGTGTTACACTTTTTCAATGAAGAACCAAAGAAACCCTAGGGAGACAAGATTAGAAGGACCCAGGTGGTCCATGCCAAATAACCCAGAGAATAATGGGACTCTCACGCCTATTGTGCGAGTCCACTCCAGTGAAGCGACCTGTCTCCGAAATGGGGACGAGGACTGCATGTTCAAAGTCCACCATTTAGGGAGCACTTGACAACTACTTTGATTTCTTTATTTTATTGATAACATCAATAGATTTTTTTTTAAAACATTGTATATATCTTATCAATCTGTACAATGGACTAACTAATCTCTTCATTACAAAAACTTTCTAGGTGTTAATTGCCATGACTCTTAGTCGAATTGATGAAATATGAAATGGGGCGAGGTTTCTTTGGGTTCATCTGGCACAAGTGTGTATAGAATTGTTTCTTGCGTTAATGTTTGAATTATGTTGTCACTTTTTGTATATCCAATTTCATTTAGTCATACAAAAAGAGAACTCGTACTACTCATTAACAAATGCACAACTAATGTGGGAGGTAGGGTGTTACTGGCCCTTGAAATTTGTAGGCCTGTAGAACTTAAGATCAGGATGAAAAGGATACGATGTGGCTATCACTGATAGAGAATGGACCGCTAACATTGAAAACAAGTTGTGAAATGGGTGTTTGTGCACACATCTGAAACTTTGCCATTATCCGTTTTGTGTTTGATTTCAGAAAATGTCCAAAGATTTTTATTTTATTTTTTTTACAGTTGAGCCTGTGAAGATACACCAGTAGTTCTACATTCTTTTTTTTGCCTTCGACAATCATTATTTTCTGGTTTTGTTTTGAGGTTTTTGCATACTAACAGTGGGGCTTTGTTAATTGAGTCACATTTTCCTACAGTAAGATGTCTGATTTCAATGATGTTGTTATACTGTCTAACTTTATAACCATTCCCTGGAAGTTTAGGTGTAACTGCTTGATTACTCTGCAGATCGAACCCATCAACTTGATTTCTGCAGTTATCACCCCACTCATCTGTTTTACAGAATTGGGCCACCAAAGCTTAGCCTGTTTGTGCCATCAGTGATATACTTCTTTCATCTGCATCTAGTTCTGTGTTCTATTGAGGTGATTGGTAGACTTAGCTAATAAAAATGCCATGTGTACTCTTAGTAAATTCAGTGCAATATTGTGTTTTGGGTATGATGCCAAAGTGAGAAGGTATAGAAATGTAAAGACTTATGTTTTGAGTTTGACTATTGGAAGGCATAGAATAGTACCAGGGTTCCCTGGAAAACTGGTCAAATTTAGCCCGATGCACTCTTATCTAGACGGTTAGATTCCGTGTCACTGTAAATTATCAATTTTTTTTGATCACTTCCTGTATTGTGCTTTTTAGTTGATGGGAACAGTTGTTCCTTCTTTGTAACCATTTTTCATTCACATAATGTGTAATCATATGTACCGTAAAACTTCAATTAAATGCAGTCTCAAATAGCCGCCTGTCCCTTTTAATATTTACGAGGTTACCATGGACACAGCTCTGATATTCCCAGTCATGTGCATTTAAAACATTTTGAATTCTGTTGTTGTTAGCCATGGTGCCACCAAAAATAAAACTAAATATAAAATCCATGGTGCTGAAGCACAAAATCAGGGGTGTATGATAGGCAGCCTTTGCAAGTCTGATCTGCGATGGATTTGTTATGTTTATACTGGTCGCAAACAGTGTGGATGTCTTTTCAACATTTTATTGAGCAAAAGCTGTGTGCATTAGGGAAATAGAAGCCTGGCTTTAATAAGTGGCGGTTGTGTTGGAATTTTTTTAAATTAACGCCCGGGCCATTGAAGTTTTAGCCTATACCCGTCATTTACTGTTTTCAGTTAGTGAAGAAATGTACTATTTTTCGATTCAATAAATGCCAACTAACTTTAACACCTTCACCAAAGTGGGGAGTTATTGGACATTGTCCAAGACTTTGAAAACAATTGGCTGTTTAAAACCTTTTTGTGCATTTAAAACACATCCTGTACCATTTTCTGCTCTACATTTATACATTTTAAGTTGTTGGTGCGTGATTCCTTTCCATTTCTAACATTTTCTGCAGTTACTAATACGTTTAAAAAGTATATGTTTCAAAATACTTCGAAAAAAAAGTGATTCACTAAAAGGTTCCTGACCTGCTGTCTAAATGGAAAGAAAGCCATGTAAATTGAAGCACAAGTCTACACATCGATAAACAAATACAACTGTTTATATGTAGGTTATTTCTAATCGTTACATTTACAGACAATTTTACAAAACCCAGAGATGAAAAAAAAAATCCATAACTGAAAGTGCTGTATCACAAATATCCAGTATCAAAAGCCTCTTGACAAACTCTTGTTGCTCCATAGAGAGGTTGTTACGCACTTCATTTTTTCTTCTTCACCTTGAGCCTCTCTGCTCCTTTGTAGGACAGGCTGGTGTCCACCAGGGCCTGGGGTTTCCTGGTCTTATAAGCAACAGACTTCTTGATGCGCTCTCCCTTCAGGTTAACGATGTTGGGGAGTAGAGGTGGACTCCTCAGGGAGAGCCCTGCACCCACTGGAGCATGGGCACGCAGCAGGAGACTGTTCCCCTCCACTCCTGTCACTGCCACCCATCCTAAGAATAGAATTTTAAAAATTAAAATTCGGTAGCACTAGGCTTTTGAAGAATTACCAACCCTGAAACGTCTGGGTCGGCTGGTTGATCAATTTGTAATTGTGTGTGTATTACCTGCAGAGGAAAACTTGATATCAGCACTGGCTTTCTGATAACCCTGCCCCTTCAGCTCAAAATCTTGGGAGACAAGAGGGGGGAATTCCTTCATGCGTTCTTCTCCACCCATTGGTACCTATCCACACAGAGTTCTTCATGTTGATAACATTATTTGTAAACTTGTTTGTAGTACCATTTCAGAAAGACCTTTTATGTCCTTAACGGAGTTAAGTAAGCAGCATCAACTTACTCCCAGCAGGATTTGACCAGCATGCTTCTGGTAAATGCTGTCAGCCTTGTCCAGACTGGTGATGTGAATCGGGACCCGGTTGGAAGCAATGACTGAGAACCAGCAGGACTTCTCACCCTGGGAAATGAAGATTACCTCTCAGTCAAAGACAGAAGTGTGCACCACTGTTTCGATGTCATAGTTGAGCATGGTTATTTGTTATTAGGATCCCCATTAGCTGTTGCAGTAGCTACTCTTCCTGGGGTCCACACAAAACATGAAAGTGACATAATACGTAACATGAATAGACAAGAACAGCTCAAGGACATAAGCAACAATGAAAGGCATTCACCTGAAGATAATCAATTCGGCCTAGAGCTCCCAAGAATAGCGACATTCCAGGTTTCAACACAAACGTCCTGGGCACGATGGCTTGTGTGGGCACCACCAACTTCACCTCCTGCTCTGTCAACAGATTGAGGACCTAACAAACATGAGGAGGGGGGGTGAGAGATGAATGGATGGCATTGTTCTGTTCAACACTAGTTAGGGCGTGTCTTATAAGAAAACCTTTGAGTGGTTCAATGCAATAATTAACTAAACATAAATCTACTGCAGTGACACGCAAGATGGTTGATCCATAAATCTGTTCCACTGCACATCCATAAATCTGTTCCATTGTAAATGTATCCTGGCATCCCACTTGTGTAAATGATACTTCCAAACGTGATGTAGTAATAGGAGAGGAATAACAAGGGACTCCTTCTCCCCCAGGGGATAAGCTAAGGAACTACTTTCATCTGCCAACTCACTAGCATCAGAAGGGAAACTTAGTCAAAGGGTATTAATTAGTCCCAAGTGTTCTCTCCTAGTGCTGGTAAACAGTTACATCATGATAACATGCCGTTTCAAGTGGATGCAGGGGTGTGTCTGAAATGGCACCCTATTCCCTATATAGTGCACAACTTTTGACCAATAGGTTGCTATTTTGGACAGATTCCAGGATTGTAATGAGTTGCATTGCAATCTATGAAATAATATGGGCAAAGTTTTAGCCTGGCACTAACAGTGGAGCCAAGAGCAAATAGGAAGTAGCTCACGTCATGCTCTTTCATGATGCCAGGGGTGTCATAGAGCCAGTGCGCGTCTTTCAGTTCGTTGAGCGTCAACTCCACTTCCGGGGAAGGGTTGGAAAGAGTACAGTCTCTCTCCTCCTTGTCAATCACATCTTCTCCGTAGGCCAGACTATCAGGATCAAACTCTATCAGGCCTCTGTTGGATTCTACGTTGGTACGGAACGTCCTCCCAATGCGACCTAAACCAACATAGGATTTGTAATAATTACCCTGCATTAAGAGTACAAATCTATAAGCAACAATGCAAGCCATTGAAAACACAGAAGGCCAAGGGCTAAGCTGCATGGGTTGTCCAATTCCAGCCCTTGGTACTTAGGCTACCCTGTTGGGGTTACCATCAGTCGTGTCCCCAACAGCCAACACCAATCTCTTACCCACTAGGTAGCCCTGCTTGCTGAACTGCTCTAGTCTCTTGAGCTCCTGTGGAGAGAGATCACTCTCGGTCTGCTTGGAGGAGCTCTGGAGCCTCTCGGACCTCCTGAACATGCGATACGGGGTGGGGTTGATGATGGGGAACTTCAGGAGGTTCAGGGTTGTACCTGTGGATCATATTCAATTTCAAATACAATTTCAGAATTTGTTTTCAACATTTTAGAGAGACTAGAGCCTATACACAAACGGACATACTCTGAGTGTACAAAACATTAGGAACCTTTCATTACATAGACTGTCCATGTGAATCCAGGTGAAAGCTATGATCCATTATTGAGGTCAGATGTTAAATCCACTTCAGTGAGTGTAGATGAAGGAAAGGAGGCAAGTTAAAAAAGGATTTTGAAGCCTCAGAAAAATGAGACATGGATTGTGTGTGTGTGTGTCATGCAGAGGGTGAACAGGCAAGACAATATTTAAGTGCCTTTGAATGAGGTATAGTAGTAGGTGCCAGGCGCACCTGTTTGTGTCAAGAACTGCAACGCTGAGGGGCCTCCCGAGTGGTGCAGTGGTCTAAGGCACTGGATCGCAGTTCTAGAGGAATCACTACAGACCCGGGCTCGATCCCAGGCTGTATCACACCCGGCCGTGATCGCGAGTCCCATAGGGCGGCACACAATTGTCCCAGCATCGTCTGGGTTAGGGGAGGGTTTGGCCGGTGGGGCTCATCGCACTCACTCTCCTTGTGCCTGACCTCGGTCATCAGTTGAACAGCGTTTCCTCCTACACATTGGTGCGGCTGGCGTTCGGGTTAAGCCGGCGGGAGTTAAGAAGTGCGGTTTGGCCATGTTTCGGAGGATGCGTGACTCGAGCCCGTTGGGGAGTTTCAGCATTGAGGCAAGATCGAAATTGGGGTGAAAAAGGTGGTAAAATACAACAAAATATTTGTTAAATTAACTGCATCGCTGCTGGGTTTTTCCACGCTCAACAGTTTGCCGTGTGTATCAAGAATGGTTCCCCACCCAAAGGACATCCTGGTCTACCACCCAAAGGACATCCAGACAACTTGACACAACTGTGGTAAAGCATTGGAGTCAACATGGGCCAGCAATCCTTGTGGAATGCTTGACACCTTGTAGTCCATGCCGTGACGAACTGAGGCTGTTCTGGGGTGCAACTCAATATTAGGAAGGTGATCCTAATGTTTGGTATACTCACTATAGGTGTTATTGGTTCAAGCTTTCCATCAATGTGACTGTAAAAGTTGTTGGAATGTAAAGCTTTTTCAAGACTGATTACAGCAGCATAGAAAGGAGACAGTTCCATAAATAAGCTCTACAACACTCAGACGGTCTGTGTGCTATCACAAGGTCATGAACTCAACAAAATAACCTATTCGACAAGAAGATTTTATTTACGGTCTTGTTTGAGTGTTTGTAATGCATCTTATAGTGGAACTTTGGGTTACAGACAGGGCAGAGCTCTATCTTACCAGGCCATGGAGATATGGTAGCTTTGTGGATCACATCTGAGGCCCTGGATTTGCAGTAGTCGGACTCCAGTAGACTGTTGAACAGTGTGGATTTCCCGGCATTGGCTGTTCCTACCAGATACACGTCTCCCTTGTACTTCCACGATCTCTGAAGACTTGAGATGAGATTTTCTATTCCGTATCCCGTTTTGGCACTGATTAGGTGGGTATCTTTGATATTTTCACTGGAAATACCTACATCAGCACAGTACATGGAAAGCTGACGCTTAATCCTTTGCAAGTAGTTTTCAGAGTCTCCAGGAAGCAAGTCCACTTTATTACCCAGAACCACTATGTGTTTGTTTTCTCCAACAAGCTCTAGCAAGTCTGGTACTATGGAGTCTGGGGTGTCCAGAAGATCCACAATCAACAGTACCAATGCTTTCTCTGATTTGACCCCGCGGACTATATCCCGATATTCCTCCTTGGACATCTTGACAGTCAATGCCTTTTGGTGGTGTGTGAGCAAGTAGCAACGTTGACAAATTGCCTTTTTCAATTCATCTTCCTCTAGCAAAAGTTTATACTTCTCACTTGGAAGATAGCCTGCCACATCAGGTGCAATGCAGTGCATGACTGCGCCACAGCCGTTGCAGCAGGTGTCACTGACAGGTTCCTCAATATCTGGTGTACCATAGATTCTCTGCTGTCCTTTAAGTTTCTTTTTCTTACTTGTTTCCTTGAGAGGGAACCCTACATCATGAAACTCGATGAGAGAATCAGGGCTCACCGTCTCCAGTTTGGTGACGGTCCCATCTTTCAATGACCGCAGCTGTTGCTCCAGAGTCCTCTGCTGCTTCTCGGAGCCTGACCTCGGCGGCAACCTCTCGTCTTCTTTGGAAATCATGGGGACAGCATTCACATGGAGCTGACCACGAAGTTGGTCAACGTGACTATTTTCTGGCTCAATGTAGTCCATGAAAACAAATTCCTCCTCTTTTTCTGGCTCTATGGAGGCGTGTGTTCCCTGATTTTTATTTTTTTTACCCAGCTCTTGAGTTTTACCGCTTGCTCCTCTTGCAGTGCTGTAAAACCTGGTCATCCATGTGCCATTCAATACAAAATTATGTGCCTGATGGAAACCGCTTCCTCCAAACACAGAAGTATACTGCCTTGGTAGAGCAGGTGATGATATCCATTTGGTCCTACGCTTTACAGATAGACATGGAACTGAAAGATGTCGATAACATTTACAAGTAACAAGTTCACGTAACGGGACTTGCAACAATTTATACATCTTTACAAACGAATACAATGGAATCATACATTAGAAACCACAGTGAGATAACATAACCTTGAATAAAAACACATGTGAGTCGCTGTTGCAGGAGGAGAATATCCTGACAGGAACTTACGTAACCGGAAAGGCCGTTTATTTACGTTTACAACTATTAAGATTCGACATATAATATAATAAAACATATTGTTTGTTAGAAAACCATTGATCATAATAGTTCATATTAGATCAGAGTAGTAAATATATTTAGTTAACACAAATTTCTTGCACATTAAAATAATAACTTTGATATAGGAAGTGACGTTCAGGCTTGACCATCGATATTTTATTTTGTGTGTTCATTTAGCAAAGTGTGTAACGTTAGACAGCGTTGAATCAGACACTGTTGATGATTTAAAAGTCCGTTTCTGCTTATTTATGCGAACACGAGAGGGAATCGGCAGTAACCATGTATGACCAAGATGAAGGTTTGTTGGTATTTCAGCCATTTGAGTCGAATGCGTTATTTTTTTTACATAATGTAGTTAGCTAGCTTGCTGCTAGCTATCTAGTTAGCATACAGGCTAATATGCGCATCACCAAGAATAGATAGCTACAATAGCTAGCTAGCATACTAGTGCTATGTAGCTTGCGAGGTTAACTAATTGCCTAGTTGATTAGTTGGCTGGTTTCACCAGACTAAACACCTAGCTATAATCACACTTTCAACTAGGCCTACTTATATGAAAATCACATCATGTCATGTTGAATAAACAAAGTTAGCAAGTCTTTGAGGTCTGCAGATTTAAAATATCTTTCTTTGTGTCTATCAGTTGTTGTGCTGTAGGAAACTCCATGAACTAGTTAGGGCCTTGGCTAATGTTATGTCACTGCGTCTATATGCACTTCTTTGATGTCTTTTCTGTGATCTGTTATCCAAATGCTGTGATCTCAGATATTCAATACGATGAGGATGAGGATGAAATCACCCCCGATTTATGGCAGGAAGCTTGCTGGATTGTTATCAGGTAAAATTATGCTCTTTACCTATCTCTCCTATTTTTGTTGTGTCCTCATGTAGCATACACTATGCAGTTTGCTTTTGTTCAAATGACACTATCCTCTCTGATGTGCCTTACAGTTCCTATTTTGATGAGAAGGGCCTGGTGCGACAGCAGCTGGACTCCTTTGACGAGTTCATCCAGATGTCTGTGCAGAGGATCGTGGAGGATGCCCCGCCCATTGACCTGCAGGCTGAGGCCCAGCACACCTCTGGTGAGGTGGAGGATCCGGTGAGTGACAGACAGGCACTTTCAGATATTCTGCTCCATGTATTGCCTCTCTCTACGAGGGCACTTACTAATGACCTGTTAACGCTCCCCTTTTGTTGCTCTACAGCCACGCTACTTGCTGAAGTTTGAGCAGATCTACCTTTCAAAACCCACTCACTGGGAAAGAGATGGAGCCCCGTCGCCTATGATGCCCAACGAGGCCAGACTCAGGAACCTTACGTAAGTTTGCTCATTTGGGGCCATACTTTTATCACGATAAATCTCCCTTGCACATCATTTGCGACCTTCAGTGCTGCCAGTGCCAACTAGGGCCACATCTGTATTATACAGGTACTCTGCTCCACTGTACGTGGACATCACCAAGACCATCATCAAGGAGGGTGAGGACCAGCTGCAGACCCAGCACCAGAAGACCTTCATCGGCAAGATCCCGATCATGCTGCGCTCCACCTACTGCCTGCTCAGCGGCCTGACAGACCGTGATCTGTGTGAGCTCAACGAGTGCCCACTGGACCCCGGGGGCTACTTCATCATCAATGGGTCAGAGAAGGTAAAAGGAGAAATAAAGTAGAGGGTGGACTTCAGGGCAGATTCCTGTATTTAGTCTATGTTTCAATCAGGATTGGGGAGTAACATATTATGAAAGAAATGTAATATGTTATGTTACCAGAAAAAATATTGTAATCAGATGAAAAAATTGCAAAATGAAAAAATTGCTTTTAGTAATTCAGAAAATATGTTTGTGTAAAAAATCTTTGACACCTTCCTGTTTTATCAATGATATTCAAATCAGCATTGAAAAAAGGTGCAAGTTTAGGTTTGTTCCGCCTGAGTGAGTCTGACCACAAGTCAAAGACCACTATGATGACACACTAAATGCATTTGAAGGATCACAAGAAAAAAGCAAGAATAGGCTTCTATAAGCTACAGTGGCTTCAGAAAGTATTCACGCCCCTTGACATTTTTCCACATGTTGTTGTGTTACAGCCTGAATTTAAAATTGATTAAATTGAGATTTGGTGTCACTGGCCTACACACAATACCCCATAATGTCAATGTGGAATTATGTTTTTAGAAATGTTTACAAATGAATTAAAAATCAAAAGCTGAAATTAGTCTAAGTATTCAACCCCTTATGTTATGGCAAGCCTAAATAAGTTCAGGACAAAACGGGTGCTTAAGTTGCATGGACTCTGTTTGCAATTGTAGTGTTTATCATAATTTACTTCATCTCTGTACCACACACATACAATTAATTATCTGTAAGTCAAGCAGGGAATTTCAAACACGGATTCAACCACAGAGACCAGGGAGGTTTTCCAGTGCCTTACTAAGACGGGCACCTATTGGTAGATTAAAATAAAAAGCAGACATTCAATTTCCCTTTGAGCATGGTGACGTTATTTATTATGCTTTGGATCAATACACTCAGTCACTACAAAGATACAGGCGTCCTTCCTTACTCCGTTGCCCGGGAGGAAGGAAACCGCTCAGGGATTTCACCATGAGGCCAATGGTGACGTTAAAACAGTTACAGAATGTAATGGCTGTAATAGAACTGAGGATGGATCAACAACATTATAGTTACTCTACAATACTAACTTAATTGACAGAGTGAAAAGAAGGAAGCCTGTACAGAATACAAATATTCCAAAACATGCATCCTGTTTGCAACCAGGCACTAAAGCAAATCTGCAAAAAAATGTGGCTAAGAAATTAACCTTATGTCCTGTTTGGGGCAAATCCAACACATCATGGAGTACCATTCTTAAAATGTTAAAGTATGGTGGTGGATGCATCATGTTGCTTGTCATCGGTATGGATGGTTATGCTTGTCTTCAGCAAGGACTAGGGAGTTTTTTGGGGGGGGATAAAAATAAACTGAATAGAGCTAAGCACAGGCAAATGCTGGTTGTCTGCTTGCCAACAGACACTGGGAGAAAAATTCACCCTTCAGCAGGACAATAACCTAAAATGCAAGGCCAAATATACTCTGGAATTTCTTAACAAGATAACATTGAATGTTCCTGAGTGGCCTAGTTACAGTTTGGACTCAAATAGGCATGCAAATTTATGACAAGACTTGAAACAATGATTGACAACCAACTTGACAGAGCTTGGAGAATTTAAAAAAATAAATAATCTGCAAATCTTGCACAATCCAGATGTGAAAAGCTCTTAGAGACTTACCCAGAAAGACTCACAGCTGTAATAGCTGCCAAAGGTGATTCTTACATGTAATGATCAGGGGTGTGAATACTTGTGTAAATGAGATTTCTGTTTAATTTTCAATAGATTTCATAAGATTTCTAAAAACAATTTTATTTTTGTATTTCAGGCTGTAACACAACAAAATGTGGAATAAGTTGAGGGCTTAATACTTTCTGAAGGCACTGTATCTCTTTAAATGGTCCTACTGCTGTCGGAAATTTAAAGATGATCCAATTTGAATAAATGCTTGGCGGTAAGGATGACAGCAGTGGTGTAGCCTACAAAATCATAAACAGAGTAGGTTAATAAGTCCTTTTTTGGTTATGCTCAGGTAAAACAGTTTGGCTAATCTGTGTTTCTATAATTACAAATCCTATTCTTAAAGATCAAGGTCTATTAAATGAATTGGAATGACTAGAAATCTGACAGACTTTGGTTTTTAATGTAAAGATATAGCCTAATCGTATTATTATCTGTAGTAGAAAGCAATGGGTTAGAAGAAGCCTACATAACCAACCCATAAAGTAAAATACCACCTCCATTTAAGGTCAACAATGTAAACTCTAACACTGATTTATCCTGCAGTAGATGTCGTTCAATTGGTAATATTCATTTTTGTCTTCTAATGCATCTTAAGGGGAAAGTCATCTGAAAGTAATCGGATTGTTACTGAGTTTAGGTAATCCAAAAGTTATGTTACTGATTACAGTTTTGGACAGGTAACTAGTAAACTGTAACAGATTACATTAAGAAAGGAACCTAGCCAACCCTGGTTTTAATGAGTGAGCACTAACACAAGCTTTTGCAATTGGGCTATTGATAGGAATTGCCTTGTTTGGTTTGCAGGTCCTGATCGCCCAGGAGAAGATGGCCACGAACACAGTGTACGTCTTCGCCAAGAAGGACTCAAAGTATGCGTACACAGGGGAGTGCCGCTCCTGCCTGGAAAACTCCTCGCGCCCCACCAGCTCCATCTGGGTCAGCATGATGGCCAGGGGAGGACAGGTGAGAAACAAATATACCTGGTCCTAAATTTACTGGCAAATTTGCTACCATCCCAGAGATTTACATGTCAACATTTTGTTTTGTTGCTTTTTCTCCCAGGGGGTGAAGAAAAGTGCCATTGGTCAGAGGATCGTGTCCACTCTGCCCTACATCAGACAGGAAGTGCCCATCATCATAGTGTTCCGAGCCCTGGGCTTTGTGTCCGACAGAGACATCCTGGAGCACATCATCTATGACTTTGACGACCCTGAGATGATGGAGATGGTAAATCTCTTGCCTAGGATGTTCTAGATACAGGAAACACCACACACACACACACACACACACTACTTATCTGACTTGCTGTGCTCCACCAGGTCAAACCATCCCTGGACGAGGCCTTTGTGATCCAGGAGCAGAACGTGGCGCTGAACTTCATCGGCTCTCGTGGTGCCAAGCCCGGTGTCACCAAGGAGAGGAGGATCAAGTACGCCAAAGAGGTGCTGCAGAAGGAGGTGCTCCCCCACGTCGGAGTCAGTGACTTCTGTGAGACCAAGAAGGCCTATTTCTTAGGGTGAGTATTTATTATGTTATATTAATGTAATGACCATGGAGCAGGCATTCCCAATCTGTTCCATTCCGGGGACCACCAAATCACTTCAATAAGCTCTTGAGGACAAAATATTTTGGGGACAGATTGCAGTTTATTGGGGGGAGGGGTAGTCCAAAATAGGGAAGGTTGGTCCAACTTTTTTCTCCTAGTTAATTTTTGCTCTTTTACAGGTTTTACTATATAATGTCTTCCATTCTATCCAAATGTCTTCATCCGCTTGCATGCACCCCTATATCAAGGTGGTGTGTCACTTCCTTTATGAACTCCGCTTTTCCATGTGCTAACTTTTACTGTTCCAAAGGTCAATACAGTCTAATGGTCTCTCCTGCCCTCTATCCACCATTTATAGTGACATTAGTGGTAGGTGGATCGTTTGTCCAGCTCTGCAACAGGCTAACGAGCAATTCTACCACATATAAAAGCATTCAAAGCTGTGTCAATGTTTAAATATAAATCCACAAGAATAAATAGCAGATAGGCAGCGGACAGGCCAGGTGCATCATTCAGTGGTGGGAAAAAGTACCCAATTTTCATACGGGAGTAAAAATACCTTAATAGAAAATGACTCGAGTGAAATTCACCCAGTAAAATACTACTTGAGTAAAAGTCAAAAGTATTTCGTTTTAAATATACTTAAGTATCAAAAGTAAAAGTCTAAATCATTTCAGAACCCTTATATTAAGCAAACCAGATGGCACAATGCCAGGGCCACACTCAAACAATCAGATATATACACTGCTCAAAAAAATAAAGGGAACACTTAAACAACACAATGTAACTCCAAGTCAATCACACTTCTGTGAAATCAAACTGTCCACAGCCCTCCATGTGCTCGCCAGAGGTAACCTGACTGCCATTAGGTACCGAGATGAGATCCTCAGACCCCTTGTGAGACCATATGCTGGTGCTGTTGGCCCTGGGTTCCTCCTAATGCAAGACAATGCTAGACCTCATGTGGCTGGAGTGTGTCAGCAGTTCCTGCAAGAGGAAGGCATTGCTGCTATGGACTGGTCCGCCCGTTCCCCAGACCTGAATCCAATTGAGTACATCTGGGACATCATGTCTCGCTCCATCCACCAACGCCACGTTGCACCACAGACTGTCCAGGAGTTGGCGGATGCTTTAGTCCAGGTCTGGGAGGAGATCCCTCAGGAGACCATCCCCCACCTCATCAGGAGCATGCCCAGGCGTTGTAGGGAGGTCATACAGGCACGTGGAGGCCACACACACTACTGAGCCTCATTTTGACTTGTTTTAAGGACATGACATCAAAGTTGGATCAGCCTGTAGTGTGGTTTTCCACTTTAATTTTGAGTGTGACTCCAAATTTTCTTATTAACAAACTATAGTTTTGGCAAGTCGGTTAGGACATCTACTTTGTGCATGACACAAGTAATTTTTCCAACAATTGTTTACAGACAGATTATTTCACTATATCACAATTTCAGTGGGTCAGAAATGTACATACACTAAGTTGACTGTGCCTTTAAACAGCTTGGAAAAATCCAGAAAATTATGTCATGGCTTTAGAAGCTTCTGATAGGATAATTGACATAATTTGAGTCAATTGGAGGTGTACTTCTGGATGTATTTCAAGGCCTACCTTCAAACTCAGTGCCTCTTTGCTTGACATCATGGGAAAATCAAAAGAAATCAGCCAAGAATTGTAGACCTCAACAAGTCTGGTTCATCCTTGGCTGCAATTTCCAAATACCTGAAGGTACCACGTACATCTGTACAAACAATAGTACGCAAGTATAAACACCATGGGACCACGCAGCCGTCATACCGCTCAGGAAGGAGACAAGTTATGTTTCCTAGAGATGAACATACTTTTGTGCGAAAAGTGCAAATCATTCCCAGAACAAGGTCTACCTTAAAAATCAATGCCTCTTTACCTGACATCATGGGAAAATCAAAATAAATCAGCCAAGACCTCAGAAAATAAATTGCAGACCTTTACAAGTCTGGTTCATCCTTGGGAGCCATTTCCAAATGCCTGAAGGTACCACGTTCATCTGTACAAACAATAGAATGCGAGTATAAACACCATGGGACCACACAGCTGTCATACTGCTCAGGTAAGGAGATGCGTTGTGTCTCCTAGAGATGAATGTACTTTGGTGCAACAAGTTAAAATCAATCCCAGAACAGCAGCAAATAACCTTGTGAAGACGCTGGAGGAAACGGTACAAAGTATCTATATCCACAGTAAAACGAGTCCTATATCGACATAACCTGAAAGGCCGCTCAGCAAGGAAGAAGCCACTGCTCCAAAACCGCCATAAAAAGCCAGACTACGGTTTGCAACTGCATATAAGGACAAAGATCGTACTTTTTGAAGAAATGAACTCTGGTCTGATGAAACAAAAATAGAACCATTTGGCCATAATGACCATCGTTATGTTTGGAGGAAAAAGGGGAGGCTTGCAAGCCGAAGAACACCATCCCAACTGTGAAGCACGGGGGTGGCAGCATCATGTTGTGGGGGTGCTTTGCTGCAGGGGGGACTGGTGCACTTCACAAAATAGATGGCATCATGAGGAAGGAAAATTATGTGGATATATTGAAGCAACATCTCAAGACATCAGTCGGGAAGTTAAAGCTTGGTCGCAAATGGGTCTTCCAAATGGACAATGACCCCAAGCATACTTTCAAAGTTGTGGCAAATGGGCTTAAGGACAACAAAGTCATGGTATTGGAGTGGCCATCACAATGCCCTGACCTCAATCCCGACGTTGTCTACCCGAGGGAACTGTCCGGCTGGCTCCTCCGGCGCAACGTTGCCTGGGCGCCCATCTGCGGCCTGCTAGCCGTTGGCTATCTTATCGGCTGCTATCTGAATAGACAATCGGACAATTTTTATTTTATTTTTATTTATTTATTTTTCTTCTTGGGCCTCTATAACTATATCTATTGTTTTTATTTTTGTTGTTGTGTGATTTGGATTCATCCCCTCTACCACACGGAAACCCACTAATCTACTTACGGAACGCAAGAGTTGGCTAATAACAGACCTCCATCTTATGCTAGCTTGCTCCTATGCTAGCTTGCTACCGATTTAGCTGTCTAAATCGCCGTGACCCCCAACCAACCTCTCCACTCACTGGACCCTTTTGATCACTCGACTGAGCATGCCTCTCCTTCATGTCAATATGCCTTGTCCATTGCTGTTCTGGTTAGTGTTTATTGGCTTATTTCACTGTAGAGCCTCTAGTCCTGCTCATTATACCTTATCCAACCTATTAGTTCCACCACCCACACATGCAATGACATCTCCTGGTTTCAATGATGTTTCTAGAGACAATATATCTCTCTTCATCACTCAATACCTAGGTTTACCTCCACTGTATTCACATCCTACCTTACCTTTGTCTGTACATTATACCTTGATGCTATTTTATCGCCCCCAGAAACCTCCTTTTACTCTCTGTTCCAGACGTTCTAAACGACCAATTCTTATTGCTTTTAGCCGCACCCTTATTCTACTCCTACTCTGTTCATCTGGCGATGTAGAGGTGAATCCAGGCCCTGCAGTGCCTAGCTCCACTCTTATTCCCCAGGCGCTCTCTTTTGACGACTTCTGTAACCGTAATAGCCTTGGTTTCATGCATGTTAACATTAGAAGCCTCCTCCCTAAGTTTGTTCTATTCACTGCTTTAGCACACTCTGCCAACCCGGATGTTCTAGCTGTGTCTGAATCCTGGCTTAGGAAGACCACCAAAAATTCAGACATTTTAATTCCAAACTACAACATTTTCAGACAAGATATAACTGCCAAAGGGGGCGGTGTTGCAATCTACTGCAAAGATAGCCTGCAGAGTTCTGTCCTACTATCCAGGTCTGTACCCAAACAATTTGAACTTCTACTTTTAAAAATCCACCTCTCTAAAAACAAGTCTCTCACCGTTGCCGCCTGCTATAGACCACCCTCTGCCCCCAGCTGTGCTCTGGACACCATATGTGAACTGATTGCCCCCCATCTATCTTCAGAGCTTGTGCTGCTAGGCGACCTAAATTGGAACATGCTTAACACCCCAGCCATCCTACAATCTAAACTTGATGCCCTCAACCTCACACAAATTATCAATGAACCTACCAGGTACCTCCCCAAAGCCTTAAACACGGGCACCCTCATAGATATCATCCTAACCAACTTGCCCTCTAAATACACCTCTGCTGTTTTCAACCAAGATCTCAGCGATCACTGCCTCATTGCCTGCATCCGTAATGGGTCAGCGGTCAAACGACCTCCACTCATCACTGTAAAACGCTCCCTGAAACACTTCAGCGAGCAGGCCTTTCTAATCGACCTGGCCGGGGTATCCTGGAAGGATATTGATCTCATCCCGTCAGTAGAGGATGCCTGGATATTTTTTTTAAATGACTTCCTAACCATCTTAAATAAACATGCCCCATTCAAGAAATTTAGAACCAGGAATAGATAAAGCCCGTGGTTCTCCCCAGACCTGACTGCCCTTAACCAACAAAAAAACATCCTATGGCGTTCTGCATTAGCATCGAACAGCCCCCGTGATATGCAGCTGTTCAGGGAAGCTAGAAACCATTATACACAGGCAGTTAGAAAAGCCAAGGCTAGCTTTTTCAAGCAGAAATTTGCTTCCTGCAACACTAACTCAAAAAAGTTCTGGGACACTGTAAAGTCCATGGAGAATAAGAACCCCTCCTCCCAGCTGCCCACTGCACTGAAGATAGGAAACACTGTCACCACTGATAAATCCACCATAATTGAGAATTTCAATAAGCATTTTTCTACGGCTGGCCATGCTTTCCACCTGGCTACTCCTACCCCGGTCAACAGCACTGCACCCCCCACAACAACTCGCCCAAGCCTCCACCATTTCTCCTTCTCCCAAATCTGCTCAGCTGATGTTCTGAATGAGCTGCAAAATCTGGACCCCTACAAATCAGCCGGGCTAGACAATCTGGACCCTTTCTTTCTAAAATTATCTGCCAAAATTGTTGCCACCCCTATTACTAGCCTGCACAACCTCTTTCGTGTCGTCTGAGATTCCCAAAGATTGGAAAGCAGCTGCGGTCATCCCCCTCTTCAAAGGGGGTGACACTCTTGACCCAAACTGCTACAGACCTATATCTATCCTACCATGCCTTTCTAAGGTCTTCGAAAGCCAAGTCAACAAACAGATTACCGACCATTTCGAATCTCACCATACCTTCTCTGCTATGCAATCTGGTTTCAGAGCTGGTCATGGGTGCACCTCAGCCACGCTCAAGGTCCTAAATGATATCTTAACCGCCATCGATAAGAAACATTTCTGTGCAGCCGTATTCATTGATCTGGCCAAGGCTTTCGACTCTGTCAATCACCACATCCTCATCGGCAGACTCGACAGCCTTGGTTTCTCAAATGATTGCCTCGCCTGGTTCACCAACTACTTCTCTGATAGAGTTGTGTGTCAAATCGGAGGGTCTGCTGTCCGGACCTCTGGCAGTCTCTATGGGGGTGCCACAGGGTTAAATTCTTGGACCGACTCTCTTCTCTGTATACATCAATGAGGTCGCTCTTGCTGCTGGTGAGTCTCTGATCCACCTCTACGCAGACGACACCATTCTGTATACTTCTGGCCCTTCTTTGGACACTGTGTTAACAACCCTCCAGACAAGCTTCAATGCCATACAACTCTCTTTCTGTGGCCTCCAATTGCTCTTAAATACAAGTAAAACTAAATGCATGCTCTTCAACCGATCGCTACCTGTACCTACCCGCCTGTCCAACATTACTACTCTGGACGGCTCCGACTTAGAATACGTGGACAACTACAAATACTTAGGTGTCTGGTTAGACTGTAAACTCTCCTTCCAGACCCATATCAAACATCTCCAATCCAAAGTTAAATCTAGAATTGGCTTCCTATTTCGCAACAAAGCATCCTTCACTCATGCTGCCAAACATACCCTTGTAAAACTGACCATCCTACCAATCCTCGACTTTGGCGATGTCATTTACAAAATAGCCTCCAATACCCTACTCAACAAATTGGATGCAGTCTATCACAGTGCAATCCGTTTTGTCACCAAAGCCCCATATACTACCCACCATTGCGACCTGTACGCTCTCGTTGGCTGGCCCTCGCTTCATACTCGTCGCCAAACCCACTGGCTCCATGTCATCTACAAGACCCTGCTAGGTAAAGTCCCCCCTTATCTCAGCTCGCTGGTCACCATTGCATCTCCCACCTGTAGCACACGCTCCAGCAGGTATATCTCTCTAGTCACCCCCAAAACCAATTCTTTCTTTGGCCGCCTCTCCTTCCAGTTCTCTGCTGCCAATGACTGGAATGAACTACAAAAATCTCTGAAACTGGAAACACTTATCTCCCTCACTAGCTTTAAGCACCAACTGTCAGAGCAGCTCACAGATTACTGCACCTGTACATAGCCCACCTATAATTTAGCCCAAACAACTACCTCTTTCCCTACTGTATTTAATTAATTTATTTATTTTGCTCCTTTGCACCCCCATTATTTGTATTTCTACTTTGCACATTCTCCCATTGCAAATCTACCGTTCCAGTGTTTTACTTGCTATATTGTATCTACTTTGCCACCATGGCCTTTTTGCCTTTACCTCCCTTATCTCACCTCATTTGCTCACATCGTATATAGACTTGTTCATACTGTATTATTGACTGTATGTTTGTTTTACTCCATGTGTAACTCTGTGTCGTTGTATGTGTCGAACTGCTTTGCTTTATCTTGGCCAGGTCGCAATTGTAAATGAGAACTTGTTCTCAACTTGCCTACCTGGTTAAATAAAGGTTAAATAAATAAATAAAAAATCCCATAGACAATCTGTTGGCAGAACTGAAAAAGCGTGTGTGAGCAAGAAGGCCTACAAACCTGACTCAGTTAAACCAGCTCTGGGCCAAATTCACCCAACTTATTGTGGGAAGCTTGTGGAAGGCTACCTGAAACGTTTGACCCAAGTTAAACAATTTAAAGGCAATGCTACCAAATACTAATTGAGTGTATGTAAACTTCTGACCCACTGGGAATGTGATGAAAGCTGAAATAAATAATTCTCTCTACTATTATTCTGACATTTCACATTGTTAAAATAAAGTGATGATCCTAACTGACCTAAGACAGGGAATGTTTACTAGGATTAAATGTCAGGAATTGTGTAAAATTGAGTTCAAATGTATTTGGCTAAGGTGTATGTGAACTTTAGATTTCAACTGTATGCTACCGGCAGGCCTAGTTATTCAGGAATCTTAACACACGTTCGGCCTCCTCTCCAAGCCTAGTGGCTATTCCTCGCGCACCTAGAGCCGAAAGCTTCACTGTGGTGGAAATATTTATCATTTCACTTTTTAAAATGTGTTACCTTTTTTGTATGTGGCATTAACACAACCAGTCACAATGTTTTAATCTGATTAGGCTACTTCAAAAGTCTCCTGTAGGAATGCGCAGATTCAGAACATCTCTATAGAGACTTGAAAATAGCTGTGCAGCAATGCTCCCCATCCAACCTGACAGAGCTTGAGAGGATCTGCAGAGAAGAATGGGACATGGGTGTGTTTTCTGTTGAGATTGACGTAGTCTATTTATTGTGGTGTTGAAAACGCAAACCACGATATTGAAGTGCTCGTATTCGTATGTTTTGTTTATTGGTTGTGTGGTGCATTGGCACATAAACCTGTTGGTGAGAAAAAATGTATATATTTTATATAATTATAAATATGGCGTAAAAATGTTGAAAATCTGATTCCACCCTAGCTGATCACTGTCTGCAAGCGGCTCTGATCGTGAAGTAATGAAACCGGCAGGGAGAGTGCGATCATCTGTGGTGGTCGGCGAATCTTCTGACCAGCAGCCCTGCATGGCATCGAACTGTGCCACAAAAGCATGCTGAAGTGGCGAAGTCGATATCCACGTTTATAAACGCAGTTATTGTTATTTGTGGTCTAAAACATTATTTTAGGGGAGGGTCACCTGAAAATATTTTATTACAGATGGATGTCTGTTAAACGGTTTGCGTTGTGAAAAGTAATATAAAATTGTATATAACACTGCAATATGAATCTTTTTTTTTATTTTATTACAAACTTTGTTGACCACAGGTTGAAACCACTGCCATAGAGATCGTGTAACTCACCAGGTCTCTGTTGGACATTCTTTATGTAATTCTACGGTTATGACGGCGTTCTGTTACTTCATGCAATGGTCTTTTATGTTGTTGCTGGACGTATCGATGTAACTCGGTGGTGTATCTGTGTCTGTTTGCAGGTACATGGTCCACAGACTCCTATTAGCGGCCCTGGGCAGAAGAGAGCTGGACGACAGGGATCACTATGGCAACAAGAGACTAGACTTGGCTGGACCGCTGTTGGCTTTCCTGTTCCGTGGGTAAGTCCTAAAGAAACGCTTCTATAAAATGGCTAGAAAGCTTTCATTTCAGATGTAAGTGCAACTTTTTGTAAACCGCACTCCTATCCAAACTGAGCATTTGGTGAATATGTATGGAAGCTTCTTTTTTATTTATTTTTTTCATTTGTTTGGACCCATTTAGAATGTTCAAGAACCTGCTGAAAGAGATTCGCATCTACGCCCAAAAGTTTATTGACCGAGGGAAGGACTTCAACCTGGAGTTGGCCATCAAGACACGAATCATCTCCGACGGCCTGAAGTACTCTCTGGCCACGGGGAACTGGGGTGACGTCAAGAAGGCCCATCAGGCCAGAGCTGGAGTGTCCCAGGTAACACAGGGCAGAACACATATGGTACACATCCCTATATAGTTACAGCTTAGTTTGCCGTTATGCTGCGAAAATATGATTTTGTTTATCGCCATTAAAAATTACAACATTCCTTGTCTGTTTTTAGGTGCTGAACCGCTTGACCTTCGCCTCCACCCTCTCTCACCTTCGTCGTGTGAACTCCCCCATCGGTAGGGACGGCAAGCTAGCCAAGCCCCGGCAGCTTCACAACACGCTGTGGGGCATGGTGTGCCCTGCTGAGACCCCAGAGGTATGCCCGACACCACTCCAAATCACATATATGTTCCTTTTCAAGAGGGTCAGTTGTTGTATGATGCCAAATTGTAATGTTACCCACAAGGAGCTAAGCTCTCACTTAGTGTTGAAAGTGTTGTCCCTGCTTATTTTGTCCCCCATTTTTATGTCCCCTCCCTGTCTTATTTCCCAGGGTCATGCTGTAGGCCTAGTGAAGAACCTGGCCCTCATGGCCTACATCTCTGTGGGCTCCCAGCCCTCTCCCATCCTGGAGTTCTTGGAGGAGTGGAGCATGGAGAACCTGGAGGAGATCTCACCGGCAGCCATTGCGGAGTGAGTCCAGCAGATGGCAGCACACTGCTCTTTATTAATACAGAAACACATTGTCATGTCTCTGAAAAGTTTGTCAACCCATTTTTATCTGCCTTTGATGTTTTCCATTAATTCTACCCTAACAGTGCCACAAAGATCTTTGTCAATGGCTGTTGGGTGGGCATACACAAGGACCCAGAGCAGCTGATGAACACACTGAGGAAACTGAGGAGGCAGATGGACATCATTGTGTCTGAGGTAAGAGAATTTTTCCAGATTTTCAGGACTTTTCTGACATTTTCATTATTTTATTATTAAATTAACCTACACATAAAAACCCAATATCCCCTTTTTCAGGTGTTCTATTTTCTCATACACTATTACCCGTTTTCTAGGTGTCCATGATCAGAGACATCCGAGAGAGGGAGATCCGCATCTACACGGACGCCGGGAGGATCTGTCGTCCTCTGCTGATCGTAGAGAAGCAGAAGCTGCTGCTGAAGAGGAGACACATCGACCAGCTGAAGGAGAGGGAGTACAACAACTACAGTTGGCAGGACCTGGTGGCCAGCGGCGTGGTGGAGTACATCGACACTCTGGAGGAGGAGACTGTAATGCTGGCCATGACCCCTGACGACCTCCAGGAGAAGGGCGTGGCCTACTGTTCTACATACAGCCACTGTGAGATCCACCCCTCCATGATCCTGGGAGTCTGTGCTTCCATCATCCCCTTCCCCGATCACAACCAGGTACAGCAACAAAGAAATAACATGCTCCTAAAATAGGTTCTTATTGGGGCTGATTTTGAATAGATGCAATGGCAAGAGACTGTTAATATCTATGCTATGAAACATCCTACATTTTAAGATTTTTATCTATCCATTTGAACTGTAAATCAATGAATAAATCCCCCCCCCCCCCCACACACCTTTTCCTATGTAGTCTCCCAGAAACACATACCAGTCTGCTATGGGTAAACAAGCCATGGGTGTGTACATCACCAACTTCCACGTGCGGATGGACACCCTGGCCCATGTGCTCTACTACCCCCAGAAACCCTTAGTCACCACCCGCTCTATGGAGTACCTACGTTTCAGAGAGCTCCCTGCAGGTGAGAGCTGGAGCACTGCAGAATTGGCAGCCAATTACACTTTTTTTTTCAACTCTGACCTAAAAATGTCTGCCGTTTTTCTAGTTCTGGCTCGTTGAAATCCTCCATTTGTGCTTGGTTTAGGTATCAACTCGATTGTGGCTATTGCGGCGTACACTGGCTACAACCAGGAGGACTCTGTCATCATGAACCGCTCTGCGGTGGACCGTGGATTCTTCAGGTTTGTGCTGTGATTTGAAGACCTGCACTTTGCTGTGAAAATGACTTAAGACAAAATGTGTAAATAAGTGTTTTTATTTCAGGTCTGTGTTCTACCGCTCCTACAAAGAGCAGGAGTCAAAGAAAGGCTTCGATCAGGAGGAAATCTTTGAAAAACCCACACGCGAAACCTGTTCGGGTACGTCCTAGGCATCTTGGCATCTTAAAAATATAAAGGAGTCAGCCATTAAACCAGAGCCTACTATTTCCATCATCTCAACTTCTATTAAATTGGCAAAGATAATTTCCCATTGAACAACCCAATGGTCCTCCCTTTCCCCCAGGCATGAGGCACGCCATTTACGACAAGCTGGACGACGACGGCTTGATAGCTCCCGGAGTGCGTGTCTCCGGCGAGGACGTCATCATCGGCAAGACGGTGACCCTGCCGGAGAGCGACGATGAGCTGGACAGCACCAACCGGCGCTACACCAAGAGGGACTGCAGCACCTTCCTCCGCACCAGCGAGACGGGCATCGTGGACCAAGTCATGGTCACCCTCAACCAGGAGGGCTACAAGTTCTGCAAGATTAGGGTGTGTCCTGAGTCCTCTAGATTTTCCCAGTAGTGACATTTTGACAACGCGGGTAGTAGTCTGTAAAAAATGTAACAACAAGCATGGTAACAAATTACTCCTGTTGACAGCTCTACTTCTCATTTGTCAAGTTTAGGGTAGGCAGGAATTACATCCACAGTAGGGGCAGGTTTGAATTAACCATGACTTGAGTTTCACAAGCAGAAGTGTGTGTGTGTGTGTGTGTGTGTAACCTTTATTTAACTTGGCAAGTCAGTTAAGAACAAATTATTTCCAATGACGACCTACCAGGGAACAGTGGGTTAAATGCCTTGTTTAAGGTCAGAACGACAGATTTTTTACCTTGTCAGCTTGGGGATTCGATCCAGCAATTATTATTGGCCCAACGTTTCTAACCACTAGGCTACCTGCCCCCCCCCCCCCTCCCCCCTCCTTCCATAGAAGCAACAAGACAAAGAAGCCAAATCAGAGTTGTTGACAGATTTGACTAATTAAAACATGGACTCCACTGACAGAATATTGCACCCTCTATCCTTACTGCACAGCTAGAAACACCCAGCATTTTGCTACACCTGCAAATAACATCTGCTGTATGTGACAAATAAAGTTAGATTTGAAGGTTATGAGGCCTCCTTACACATGCCACTCATCTGCCTACTTGTGGCAGGATTTAACTTGACTCCATGTATTTTTTTCTTGCAAGGTTCGTTCTGTTCGTATCCCTCAGATCGGTGACAAGTTTGCCAGTCGACACGGGCAGAAGGGTACCTGTGGTATTCAGTACAGACAGGAGGTGAAGTATTAGACATGTTCCTCATGCCTCGTCTACCGACTCCTCACTAGACTACACCGTGTGTCATTGAGCCAGGCTGTCTGGTCAATTGTCTAGAGACGCATTGTGTTTAGACTGAACATAAATACAAAACAAAGGTCTCTTCACAGGAAATGCTAAGCAACATCCCAGAAGGAGTATGTACTATAAAACTGATTTGAAATATAACATGGAAGAATGTTCCTGTCAGAGGATATCCCTTAGATGAACTGGTTCCGAAAATTGGAACCCACGTGCAGAAGTCTCTGTAAAGTCAACTATGTCCATTGTTTCCGATGCTTTCCGCAGGACATGCCCTTCACTTGCGAGGGAATTACCCCAGACATCATCATCAACCCGCACGCCATCCCCTCTCGTATGACAGTCGGCCATTTGATCGAGTGCCTGCAGGGCAAGGTACTGTCGCCTGTCTGACTCCTCCACCCACTTCAACTTTTACTCCCTTTTACGAGACCTCTTAATGTGACCGTAAAGTGATCATAAGTAAAAACCAATAGGATTGTCTGTCGTCTAGATTAGATCTTTTACAAATGTCAAAGGTCAGCGAGAATTTGTTAAATAAAAAAAAATGAAGCGGAGCATTTTATTTTTTTAGATGTCATGTAAATCAAGTGCTGCGGATGGCAGTTATCTTGTAGCAACGTTTCCACCTTCCCGCCCTCCTTTCACCTTGTAGGTTTCAGCCAACAAAGGGGAGATTGGTGACGCCACGCCTTTCAACGATGCGGTCAATGTGCAGAAAGTCTCCAACCTGCTGTCTGAATACGGATATCACCTGAGGGGCAACGAGGTCAGGACGTCAGCCTCCTTTACCATTCACATCCTACTTTTCTATAGGAGCTACTTGACACTAGTCTGTCTAGAGATTCCAATTGACTGGCTTCGTCTTTCCCCTCTAGGTGTTGTACAACGGCTTCACCGGCCGTAAGATTACCTCTCAGATCTTCCTCGGGCCCACATACTACCAGCGCCTGAAGCACATGGTGGACGATAAGATCCACTCTCGGGCCCGAGGCCCAGTCCAGATCCTCAACAGACAGCCCATGGAGGGCAGATCACGGTAAGAACACTAATAAATATTTTAACGTCTGACTTTTTCCCCTTTTATGGCACTATGTGAGTGCACTGGGTATGCATTTCTGAGCTCGTATTCATAAAGCAACTTTTTAAGTAGGAGCTGATCTATGATCAGTTCTGTCTTTTTAGATGATAATAAAAGCACTAGATCCTCGATCAGATGCTTTGTTAATACAGGCCCTGGTTTTGGCCCACTTTACTAACCGTGCTGTCATCTGTCCACCCAGTGACGGAGGTCTTCGTTTTGGGGAGATGGAGCGCGATTGTCAGATAGCCCACGGCGCGGCTCAGTTCCTGCGTGAGAGGCTGTTCGAGGCGTCCGACCCCTACCAGGTCCACGTCTGCAACCTATGTGGCCTCATGGCCATCGCCAACACCCGCACGCACACCTACGAGTGCAGGGGCTGTCGCAACAAAACACAGGTACGTGTCAACACCACCACCAGTGTCCCTGTTATCCCTGTTTTTATTTTATTTGTTTATTTCATTTCACATTTATTTAACATGGTTTATGCTTAGGTCGGCCTATTAATTTGTTGTTACTACCTTTTATTACAGTAACTATGTCAATTCTGATTCTAACTACAATACAGTATAGTGAAATGTGTCCTTATAGATTAGTGTTCAAAAATGACTAGCCTATAAAAAATCTTAACTCTGGGCCTCTATAGCCTTAGTTTTGTTTCTGAAGATTTATTGATTAAGATAATGTACAATGTAACCTTTTCAGATCTCCCTGGTCAGAATGCCGTACGCCTGCAAGCTGCTCTTCCAGGAGCTCATGTCCATGAGTATCGCCCCTCGTATGATGACCAGTTAGGAGCACTACCGAGCCCCTTTTCGAGTCGACGGGAATTCAATTATGTGTGGAAGGAATGTCGAGGACATCACTTATCTCTACAGTGGGAGAGCTGAATGCAACAGTCAACTTGTTTTGATGCTAATGGTCAGGCTTGTGTTTTTGTCTGCAAAAGTATTTTTGTTGTGATATCACAGTTTTGGAAAAGAAGGAAGATCGTCTGTTATTTTTGTAAAACTAGAATAAATGTTTATTAATGTGCTGTCACACTGTATTTTTTTAATTCTGTGTTTTGTAGCTAGCTTGATCTGGATTTGAAAAACTGAGATGTTATATTTCTGTCACACTTTAAAAAGCTCTGTGCAGAACTCTTGATCATGTAATATCGAAATAACAACAAAAAATAACCACAAGTCAATGTTTGTATTTATTAGTGATGTACAGCACCTGTCACACAGTAATAACATCTAGTGTTAGTAAACCATACACCAACGTGAATACAGCAAATTCATACATACAGCTTAAGTCTGGGGGAAACTAGAAACATTTGGTAAAAGCAATGTCCGCTGGCCTCTTCATTGGAGTTGCAGACTTTTAGCACCGAAAGTGGATCTCTACATTCCATCATAAATCCTCCTTTTTCTACACCATTTTATACCTGTCGGTTACTCAATATGCCCTACAGTACATCCCCAGACATCTGCCACGGTTTGGATTGGTAGCTAAACCCGTAGTATGCGAGTACTGGGATTATATGAATGCAAGCGGGTTCTGAGTTTGGTTTTCCTTCCTCTAATTCCTGATCACTCACTCCACACATTGGCTTTTGCAAAGGCATGTCTTTATGGCTTGTCAAGGGAAAGAATGATTTGTGTACTTTTCAGGGGGTCCAAAAAATAATCTTGGTACATTAGAAATAAAAAAAAAAATATAATTTCAAATGTAAGATTTATTCAAATTCATGTGTTTTTTCACATGACAATTTTAGTAAGGGTAATTGTTTTATGCCTGGGTATCTATGATTCTGCCTTGCCCACAGGGCCAAACTACTGCATTTGTGGCCCCCGGGAACCGGCCTCCATTTTTTTGGGGTAGTCCGTTAACTTCCTGCACATTTTGTCATGAAGCTAACAGAACATGTTGCAGTTTTAAAGCTAAGTTCCTGCAATTATACACTTTTTGCCATGGGGAAGGGATTTTTTTTTGCTGTTTTATAGCTTGTCTCATGCTTTTATTCACATTTTGCCATGAGGCTGAGAAAATGTTGCATTTTTAAAGCTAATTTCATGCAATTCTACACATTTTGCTATCATATGCTAATAGAAAAACAATAGGTCAGGGCACACACCCGTTCGGTAATCTGTTCCTGCTTGGCCAACTAGTGATGGTCTTGCAATGTATTATTTTTGCTAGAATTAAATGGAATAATTCACAAAAACAGTAAACTATGTCAAAAAAAGATGGAATAGTAAGAGTGAAGCATGCACATGCAATTAGTGTGTGTGCACATACACAGTGTACAAAACATTAGGAACACGTTCCATGACAGACTGACCAGGTGAGAGCTATGATCACTTGTTAAATCCATGTCAATCAGTGTTAATGAAGGGGAGGAGACTGGTTAAAGTTGTGTATGTGTGCCATTCAAGAAGGTGAATGGGCAAGACAAAAGATTTAAGTGCCTTTGAACAGGGTGGGGTCGTAGGTGCCAGGCGCACTAGTTTGAGGGCGTCAAGAACAGCAATGCCGCTGGGTTTGTCACGCTCAACAGTTTCCCGTGTGTATCAAGAATGGTCCACCACCCAAAGGACACCCAGCAAGTTTGACACAACTGTGAGAAGCATTGGAGTCAATGTGGGCCAGCATCCTTGTGGAAGGCTTTTGACACCTCGTAGAGGTCATGACCCAACAAATTGAATCTGTTCTGAGGGCAAAAAGGGATACAACTCAACATTAGGAAGGTGTTCCTAATGTTTTGTACACTGTGTACTTATTGATGAATTACTTGTGTGTGATGTCAGTGATAAGAAATGTGTGTGAGAGGCCTAGGCGACTCTTGTGGATGACTGTCTACAATACAGTGTACTGAATATCACTGAAAACTGACTTGTTACAAGTCCTGTGGGGCTCAGTTGATAGAGCATGGTGCTTGTAATTCTAGGGTTGTGGGTTTGATTCGGATGGGGGACCGGTATGATTATTCATTATTTATTTTTACGTACGCGCTCACCACTGAAAGTTGCTCTGGATAAGAGTGTCTGCTGAATGACTCAAATATTTAACACATATTTAACAAATGGCAACGTTCTCAAATATAAATCTGATGGATCTCTGGGATGCTAATGGTGGCTGTTGGTCCTCTTTCTTAGTCATTGTACAGGTCTACTGGTGGGATGGTAGGGGCTTCTCCCTCTCCTGATCCTGCCAGGAGTCACCACCGAGGCTCTACTGTGCTGAGATGCCTTACAGCTCATCATCCTTGGCCACTGGAAGAGAGACACACAGGCAAGAGCACAATGACACATTGGGTAAGTGGATTTCTAGGGTAATCGTCCTTAACTGGTCCTATTTATGACCAATGATAGGGGAGACCTATGTGTTATATGTGAATCTGGGAGAGACCTGAATACTTTGATCTGTTTCCATCAGATTTGTATCCCATATCTAGCCCTGATTCCTTTTTTAGATCACTGGTAATGAATAAGTGCTTAGATCTTGCAGGACGGAGAGCATCCCTTGTTTTGAATAGTGTCCATTATCACAGATCACCAGGGTTGGAAAAACACCTAAAAGTAGAGCTTTCCTTTTGATATGAATGCCGTTCTCACTTAAACATCCAAGTTCTTTCCCCTGGAGCGCAGATGTATAGGCAGTGCAGTGAGTGCATCTGTCAACGCTCGCACAAAGTTACACACCCAGTAACACGCGCTGCCTTGTCGAAGGCAACCATCAAGCCCTGTCAAGAGAGCAGCCAGGTGATGTGGATCAAACTAAGTATGCACTCCTAAACATGTTAGGACAGAATGGGAACCAGGGGCTAGCGGGCTTGAATTCCAAACAAGTCACACATACTGTACATACACACCCTTTGATTTGCCCTCTGAATACCTACATTTGCCCTTTGTATGTGGTAAATATCCCCCTTTGCCATATTGTGTGGGTCTATAGATTTAACATGAAACAGAGTAGAAATAGCAGTGAAATAGAAAAGGATGTGCTGGGTACCTTTCTTGACAGGGATGTCATCGATGGACTCCACCACATGAATGGTGCCCACCGCTGAGGCCTCTCCCTTGGTGTTGACAGCGTGGCACTCATACGAGCCCGCCTCTTCCTTGGTGAGCGGCGAGATCTGAAAAGCATGGTGGCGGCGGTTATCGCCTTATCTGATTTTATCAGAACACGCAAGGCAACACAAACACAGCCTCAACTCTTCCTCCCAGCCAAGCTTGGCTCATTTCGACAGAGCATGGGTGCCATTTCAATTGGAAAGAAGCGTTCTGGATTGTTTTACGGCTGTCTGACTGCTGCCCAGTGCCGGCTTCCACCTGTGTAGGTCTTTAGATACTTCTCACAGGTACAAACATATCATGGAAGATGGCCAATGAGTAGAAATTATATGAAGAAATTGAATGAATGTGATGTTTGACAGCAGGGGAGCAGAATACTGAGAGAGAAACAGGGAGGGATGGGTAGATAGATCTAACCACTGAACACCAATGTTTTCTGTTCATTTACTCAGACATGGAGGAAGGAGTTGCATGTGTATTAAACTCTCTGTTATGTAGAGGATCTGAACAGAACAAGTCAATGGGTAGTGTTCATGGATAACTTTGGAATGTGCCTCAAGTAATATTATTCATAAATAAAGTAATAGAACGTCAGGTATCTAATACATAACTCTTCCATCCTATGCTTAATTTCTACCTTTACTACCTCTGTGTGGGCCTTGAGGTATTTGACTGATTTGTTTCTGTGGGACGACCCACAAGTCTGTATGATAGCTTAAATCCTTTGTACTAAAAGTGTTTCAAGTCGAGGTCTGATTTCACTATTACTATTACCACCCAGGTGGTAAATGCAAAGATCCAGTCCATCTAAAAAACTGGAGACCCCTTACACTGCAGTGTTGTGATGCCAAAATCTCAGCAAAATGCATAGAATTTAAACTGTATTTTGTCAGATATTATTCATCCTAATCAGACAGTTTTTTTACATGGATGATACATTGCCGATAATATAAGACATATACTAGAAAGAGTATAGAACACTATGAAAAATCTGGGAAACCAGGCCTGGTATTCATAGCTGACCTTGAAAAGGCCTTTGATAAAGTACGACTGAAATGTATATATAAATGCCTGGACAATTTTAATTTTGGAGAAACTCTTATACAATGGCTTAAAGTTATGTTTACTAACCCCAGGTGTAAAATGGTAAATAATGCTACTTCTCAAAAAGTATAAAATTGTCAAGAGGAGTAAAACAAGGTTGTCCACTATCGGCAATATCTATTTATTATGGCCATCGAAATGTTAGCTATTAAAATCAGATCCAACAATAATATCAATGGGCTAGAAATCCAGGGCTTAAAAATAAACGTGTCACTGTAGGCTGATATTTCCTGTTGTCTTTTAACCCTCCTGTTTTGTTTGTTTCACGTTAATTAATTATGTTTTCCCGGTCCAAAATTACCGGCCCATTATAGCTGATTATAAATCCATAATAATACATATATTATCACCTAATGTTGTGTTAGATATTTTTATCAACTTCAGTTCTTATGGACATTACAAGTTTTGAACTTCTATTTGCTATTTATGGCCTATAGGCCTCATTGACCTGAGCTCATACAACTCATTTTTTAGTAAAAAAAAGCATAATGTATGGATTACTTTTACTATAACAAATACTCAGATTAAACATATTGTGCTATTTATCACAGACTGCTTTGTGTCAAAGTTTAAAAGGACATTTGTTTTGAAAACATTGCAAATGTTTAAATAGTGGCAGGATTTTATGTCATCAACCTGGTGTATCTCGTATCCGATAACATTTTCAGTCGACAGCCGACCTCTCCTCTCAGTTGGGTTGGGGATGAAGATAAGGACAAATTCCCATTTTTTGACAGGAATGTAACAACAACCTCAGGAGGGCCCTCTTCCTCATCACTGGATTGTTCCATATCGGTTGTCTCTTGGTCTGGATCATATTCTGTGTTGTCTTCAACTTCTGACACTTCCTCCTCTAATGCATCGTCCCTGTCAGTTTCCTGGCCTCTCTCCTCCTCATGATTAAGAGCCTCACATACAGTATATCATCATGGTCATTGTGCTGCCATAGAATGAATTGTGAGCAAGGCCTCAAAAAAGCTTTATATACCAGAGCTGCCAGGAAAGTTCTATATATTATTGAAACAATGTTGCAATTGTTTGTGAGAATGCCAACAGGTGTGGTTATATTCCCCAATTATATTGGGGAAATGTTCCCGTGGGTGTTGTCATGGAAGCCAAGTAGGGGAGTGAGGTGTGTGTGTGCTCAAACACACATGCGTTTGTGGGAGAGGAAGTGTGTCCATCTGATGAATAGGCATGTGGCTTAACTCAATTTTATACACTAGTTGTAGTCTCACCCATTAATTTCTAATGACAGGTCGTTTTTTGACCGGGAACACCACAAGTGTACAAGAGTTAAATAAAACACCCAAAATTTTATGAAAATCATCCAAATGTATTTTCTGTGGACAGGGCCTTATGACAATCAGATTAAATGAACTACAGTCGTGGCCAAAAGTTTTGAGAATGACACAAATATTAATTTTCACAAAGTCTGCTGCCTCAGTTTGTATGATGGCAATTTGCATATACTCCAGAATGTTATGAAGAGTTATCAGATGAATTGCAAAGTCCCTCTTTGCCATGCAAATTAACTGAATCCTCAAAAACATTTCCACTGCATTTCAGCCCTGCCACAAAAGGACCAGCTGACATCATGTCAGTGATTCTCTCGTTAACACCGGTGTTAGTGTTGACGAGGGCAAGGCTGGAGTGATCTCTCAAACTGATTGAGTTTGAATAACAGACTGGAAGCTTCAAAATGAGGGTGGTGCTTGGAATCATTGTTCTTCCTCTGTCAACCATGGTTACCTTCAAGGAAACAAGTGCTGTCATCTTTGCTTTGCACAAAAAAAGGGCTTCACAGGCAAGGATATTGCTGCCATTTATCGGATCATCAAGAACTTCAAGGAGAGCGGTTCAATTGTTGTGAAGAAGGCTTCAGGGCGCCCAAGAAAGTCCAGCAAGCGCCAGGACCGTCTCCTAAAGTTGATTCAGCTGCGGGATCGGGGCGCCACCAGTACAGAGCTTGCTCTGGAATGGCAGCAGGCAGGTGTGAGTGCATCTGCACGCACAGTGAGGCAAAGACTTTTGGACGATGGCCTGGTGTCAAAAAGGGCAGCAAAGAAGCCACTTCTCTCCAGGAAAAACATCAGGTACAGGGATTGGACTGCTGAGAACTGGGGTAAAGTCCTTTTCTCTGATGAATCCCCTTTCCGATTGTTTGGGGCATCCGGAAAAAAGCTTGTCTGGAGAAGACAAGGTGAGCGCTACCATCAGTCCTGTGTCATGCCAACAGTAAAGCATCCTGAGACCATTCATGTGTGGGGTTGCTTCTCAGCCAAGGTAGTGGGCTCACTCACAATTTTGCCTAAGAACACAGCCATGAATAAAGAATGGTACCAACACATCCTCCGAGAGCAACTTCTCTCAACCATCCAGGAACAGTTAGAACAGTCTATTTCTGGAAAGATCACCTTGATTAAAACTTCTTAGGGCTGCAATCCCATTAATGGGATTGATATGACAACGGCCAGTGAAAGTGCAGAACGCCAAATTCAAACAACAGAAATCTCATAATTACAATTCCTCAAACATATTTTAAATGTAATCTTGTTGTTAACCCCACCAAAGTGTCCGATTTCAAATTGGTTTTAAAGCGAAAGCATCACAAACGATTATGTTAGGTCACCGCCAAGTCACAGAAAAATTCTGCCATTTTTCCAGCCAAAGACAGAAGTCCCAAAAAGCACAATTAGATATAAAATTAAATCACTAACCTTTGATGATCTTCATCAGATGACACTCATAGGACTTCATGTTACAAAATTCATGTATGTTTTGTTCGAAAAAAGGGGATATTTATTAGAGGTCGACCGATTATGATTTTTCAATGCCGATACCGATTATTGGAGGACAAAAAAAGCCGACACCGATTAACCGGACGATTTTTTTAAATGCAATACTGAATGAACACTTATTTTAACTTAATATAATACATAAATCAATTTAGCCTCAAATAAATAATGAAACATGTTCAATTTGGTTTAAATAATGCAAAAACAAAAGTGTTGGAGAAGAAAGGAAAAGTGCAATATGTGCCATGTAAGAAAGCTAACGTTTAAGTTATGAGAACATGAGAACATATGAAAGCTGGTGGTTCCTTTTAACACGAGTCTTCAATATTCCCAGGTAAGAAGTTTTAGGTTGTAGTTATTATAGGAATTATAGGACTATTTCTCTCTATACCATTTGTATTTCATATACCTTTGACTATTGGATGTTATTATAGGCACTTTAGTATTGCCAGTGTAACAGTATAGCTTCCGTACCTCTCCTCGCTCCTACCTGGGCTCGAACCAGGAACACAATGACAACAGCCACACTCGAAGCAGCGTTACCCATGCAGAGCAAGGGGAACAACTACTCCAAGTCTCAGAGCGAGTGACGTTTGAAACGCTATTAGCGCGCACCCTGCTAACTAGCTAGCCATTTCACATCACATCGTTACACCAGCCTAATCTCGGGAGTTGATAGGCTTGACGTCATAAACAGCAGAGCTGCTGGCAAAACGCACGAAAGTGCTGTTTGAATGAATGCTTATGAGCCTGCTGGTGCCTACCATCGCTCAGTCAGACTGCTCTATCAAATCAGACTTAATTATAATATAATAACACACAAAATATGAGCCTTAGGTCATTAATATGGTCAAATCCGGAAACAAGACGTTTATTCTTTCAGTGAAATACGGAACCGTTCCGTATTTTATCTAACGGGTGGCATCCATCAGTCGAAATATTCCTGTTACATTGCACAACCTTCAATGTTATGTCATAATTATGTACACTTCTGGCAAATTAGTTTGCAATGAGCCAGGCGGCCCAAACTGTTGCATTTACCCTGACTCTGCGTGCAATGAACGCAAGTGAAGTGACACAATTTCACCTGATTCATATTGCCTGCTAACCTGGATTTCTTTTAGCTAAATATATATACTTCTGTGTATTGATTTTAAGAAAGGCATTGGTGTTTATGGTTAGGTACACGTTGGAGCAACGACAGTCCTTTTTCGCGAATGCGCACTGCGTCAATTATATGCAATGCAGGACACACTAGATAAACTAGTAATATCATCAACCATGTGTAGTTATAACTAGTGATTATGATTAAGTTTAATGCTAGCTAGCAACTTACCTTGGCTTCTTACTGCATTCGCGTAACAGGCGGGCTGCTCGTGACGCGGGTGGTTAGAGCGTTGGACTAGTTAACTGTAAGGTTGCAAGATTGAATCCCTGAGCTGACAAGGTAAAAATCTGTCATCCTGCCCCTGAACAGGGCAGTTAACCCACTGTTCCTAGGCCGTCATTGAAAATAAGAATGTGTTCTTAACTGACTTGCCTAGTTAAATAAAGGTGTAAAAAATAAAAAATCTGCAAAATCGGCGTCCAAAATTACAGATTTCCGATTGTTTATGGAAACTTGAAATCGGCCCTAATTAATCGGCCAGTCCGATTAATCGGTCGACCTCTAATATTTATATAAAAAAATCTCAGTATACATTGGCGCGTTATGTTCACTAGTTCCAAAAACATCCAGTGACATTGAAGAGAGCCACATCAGTTTACAGAAATACTCATTATAAATGTTGATGAAAATACAAGGAAATATAGATAAACTTCTCCTTAATGCAACCGCTGTGTCAGATTTCAAAAAAGCTTTACAGAAAAAGCAAACCATGCAATAATCTGAGAACGGTGCTCAGAAAACAAATAGATATATCCGCCATGTTGGAGTCAAAATAAATCAGAAATAACATTATAAATATTCACTTACCTTTGATGATCTTCATCAGAATGCACTCCCAGGAATACTAGTTCCACATTTAATTTTTATTTGTTCGATAATGTCCATCATTTATGTCCAAATAGCTACTTTTGTTAGCGCGTTTGGTAAACAAATCCAAAGTCACGAAGCGCGTTCACCAGTTGCAGACGAAATTTCAAAAAGTTCCGTTACTGCCCGTAGAAACATGTCAAACGATGTCTGGAATCAATCTTTAGGATGTTTTTAACATAAAACTTCAATAATATTCCAACCGGAGAATTCCTTTGTCTTCAGAAAAGCAAAGGAGCGC